>NC_133658.1:784828650-785179178 GCF_037893015.1 Macrotis lagotis
AAGGAGAGAGAGAGAGAGAGAGAGAGAGAGAGAGAGAGAGAGAGAGAGAGAGAGAGAGAGAGAGGAAGAGAGAGAGAGAGAGAGAGCTGAGAAGGACTTCTAGGTATGATGAATTATGAGTGAAAAATACAAGAAGTCAGGTTATCTTTTACAAGTTATGGGAAGGAAGATAATCTCACAAAATCACAAAATATATTGGGGTAAAGTAGAAGAAAAAATAGAAAGGCAAGAATGGACCAAATTTTAATAAAGAAGTTTAAATGATAATAAGATTTTATAATTGAATCAGGATGCAATGGGGAGCCATTAGGGTTTGTTGTATAGTGGGATGATATATTTGTGCATTAGTAAGATCAGTTTGAAAGTTGATTGCGGGGTAGATGATAGGTGGTGTAGTGGATAAAGCATTGGCCTTGGAGTCAGGAGTACCTGGGTTCAAATTCGGTCTCAGACACTTAATAATTACCTAGCTGTGTGGCCTTGGGCAAGCCACTTAACCCCATTTGCCTTGCAAAAAACCTAAAAAGCAAAAACAAACAAACAAAAAAAGAAAGTTGATTGGAGGATAGGTTGGTATAGGGAGAGACATGAATTAGAAAGATCAATCATCAGCTATTGAGATAGCCCAGTTAAATGACCTTTACAAAATCAACCAGGTCACAAACATGAAATGTGGGATTTAAATCCATGTCTTCTGTTTCCAGACTAGTATTCTCACTACTACTGTGTCTTACAAATTTCATAATTTTTATGTGCCTGACAATAAAGCACAAAGCTAATCCTTGCCTCATTTTTACAATAGTAAAACAAAAGGGAGATAATCTCCTATAACTCTATATTCTTTAAATAATGGTTTTATATAAAATCTTACTTCAATTAACAAGAAATCATTTTAGATTTATTCCATCTTCTCCCCTACTTGCAGGTTGGGGGCAGGGAGACAAAAATAAAACAAAACCCCTGTAAAAAATAAATGTAACCAAGCAAAATAAATTCCTGTAATGGCCATTCCAAAAATACCCTTCATATGAACTCCTCACATTTCTGATGGGAAGCAGTTAGTGTTCTTTTTAATTAGTCCTCTAAAATCATTGGCAAATATTGAGTTGATCAGAGTTCTTGTCTTTCAAATTTTTTTTTAACAATGTGGATGTTCAAAATCTTAGTTCTTACTCCTATCACTCTACACCAATTCATACTAATCTCAGTTTTCCCTGAAACCATCAAAAGAATAGACTGAAATTCATTTTACTCTGAAGCAATTTAAAGAAAATTTGACATACTTGATGATATTGTCATAGCCAACCCAAAAGGTATTGTCCTAAGTGTCCTCTTGAGACTTATAGACAGTGGATCTATGTTACAACAAATGGATAAAATCTTAAAACACAAATGGGCATTCATAAAGCACACATTGAAGCATATATATATATATATATATATATATATGTATACACATTCATAGAATATGCTACAAATATATATATGATATATCTAATATCTGTATATTAATATCTATTTATGTACCTATATCTCTCTATGTATCACATTTGTAAAAATCATGGAGGCAAGAGATCATAGAGGAATTCAGTGGCAGAATCTCCTTTAGCCTAAAACAGCTTCATTGTAAGGGTGCAAAAAGCATTAGCAAGATGTGTTCTGGGGTTTCATAGCTTTAGAAGAACATTGCCATTGACCATTGCCATCATTATTTGATTTGTTTCTCAGTTTAATTTGGTTTGTAATACCTGCTCCATACTCCACATGCTCCTATTTTTGGTACTTCTAGTTTCACAGGATAAGACAATGTTCTTTCTTCTGTCTGAATTAATCTAAGATCAGAATATGAAAGGAATTATGGCATATATAAACACATCTCTGTACTTTTGGCAGTTAATCTAGTCTAAATGACCATTGATCAATCTCTACTTTATTTCTCTTGTAACTTCTGTGCATGCTTGTGTGTGTATTCACATATGCACATATAGACATGATACATATATGATATATACATATGTGTATGTATATAAATATATTTATATTATATATTTTATATGTGTGTATAAATGCATATATGGAAAAGGCATTATGTCATAGTTGAAAAGGAAATGGATTCAAAGAGGATATGATCCCAAATTCTTCCAATGCTACAACAATGATATTAGACAAGTTAATTTACTTCACTATGTCTCAGTTTTCTAATGCAACAAAAAATTAATGGCTTAGACAATATGACATAGAAATTTTATAAGGGCACCCAGGAACTGACATATCTGGGTAGGACTAAAAAGAACAAAGAAAAATTCAATCTTCCTAATTCTATAGATATGAGGAAACTGAGACCTAGAGAGGAGAACTAACCTGCCTAAGACTGAATGACTAGTTAATGGCCAAGCTGAGATTACACCATTCCAGTGCCAAGATGACAACTGGCTTTACTTGCATGCCTCTCATTTGTTTGCACATTTGTTGCTGTTCCTCAATCACACATGCACTTTTTGTATCTACATATGCTCCTGGGATTTTTTGCCTTTTTGTTTTGGCAAAACAACAAAGTCAACAATCGTTCTGTTTTATTAGCTTCTTCAAACAACTGACTCTCTAGTCTGTTGGGCATGGCTTGTTGATTTATTATCATAGCTCTGACCTATGTCATCTAATAAAAATCTATTTTCCAAGTCATTCTCAGATATCTATTAACAACACATAAATTTGCCTGTCATTTTAGACTTGAAGAGTGACTTGAAGTAAAACCTTAGCAACATGGTTGATCTAGCTTGTGACAACTAAAGTCTTCAATGATATGTTCCATTATCTTGATAAAGAGGCATTGTGGTATAGTGGATAGAGAATTGTCTTTCAAGAAAAGCAGATCTCTGATACATGTGGCTGTGTAACCCTGGACAAGTCATTCAACTTCTCAGTTGTCTAAGTAATTCTCTAGAAGCACAAGTTGCAGAAGAGGTACCAACCTGAATTAATACTGGGAAATGAAATCCCAGACCTAAAACCTATCCTTTTATATCTTACTAGCTGCCACATGCCAGCATTAAAATAAGTGAGAGGAAAGAAATAACCCATTCAATGCATGGGATATTTGCTGTGTCAGGAAGTTAGGCTCCAATCCAGGCCAGGTGCTTATTAGCTATGAGACCATGAGCAAATTACTTAGCCTCTGACATTTGCATTTTCTTCATCTGTGAAATGGGGAGAATTCTCGGAGATTTATTAAGAACAGACTAAATTCCTTGGGAACCTTAAAACATTTACATTTGACATTTACATATGAATTATTCTTGGTACTGTCCTTTACTCTATATTTTTTTGGGGAACAAATTCCTTTATATATCAATAAACAGTGTCTTGTCAACTCAGGTGGAGTTTTTGGTTCCAGGGAATGGCATCTAAAATTACTATTTTGAAACCATCTCTAAATACCTTATATAAGCATTTGAAAACATTGGAATAACTTGCTCATTTCCAAATACCCAGTGTACTGATCTGAGGTTTTTGTTGATCTGCCCAGACAGTTCTTCAAATTGCTCATTAGAGGAGTTAGGCAGTGAGCATATTAATGAAGAACTGAGCAACTTGCTATTACATTAAAGTGGCAGGTTAAAATACAGATATTTGGAGCCATCTCTATTTTAGATCACAGGCCACCAATTATGAGAATACCAAGTCAAGGCAAGCTTTGATCATTTTCACAAGATAACTAATGTTAGAGGACTGGAGCTTTCTCATGGACTGCATTCCAATTCAAAGTTAATGAGGGGCTTGTTCAGCTTGAAAGAAAACTAGAAAATTTATGAGAGTGTGCAGGGCAAATTATGGTGCAACCTCACTGCAGAATTTTTCATCTGTGCCATAAACTAGTGGGAAGGAGAAATATTTAGTCTGTTTTTCAAAGAAATATGAATAAGAAGCCATTATGTGGAACCCAGTACAATGAGATCTGGACCCTGTAGGAAAAACTGAGATATATACTTTTCTAATATTTTGTTTTCCTATTCTATTAAAATAACTATTTTTTAAAATCAAGTATTTCACTTGGAGAATAAGACACTATCAAGTTACCACAAGATAATGTTTTGGGCTTGTTATTTTAGGGGATTCTGGACCTCTGATTTCTTCAGAATAGAAACTCCAATTGGAAAAATATTCTAACCAATGAATTCACATTAATGATTCTCCTGCAAGGAGAGTTGCTAGATTAAGTAACTCTCCCAGGGTGACACTGCTATGAAAAATTAGAAGTAGGATTTGTACCAAGGTATTTCTGACAATGATGCTGTTTTTTTATCTGCTATACTGTACTGGCTTTTGTAGGCAATATTATAGTCTAGAATCTTATTGCAAGTGCTAAACTGTAACATAATGCAGTCATAGTGATTTTCATGGGGTAATGATTTCCACATTTTCTTAAGCCATATATTTTCAAATGTCACAACACATGGATAGGAGCATGAACATTAATCCAGAGAAGTTTCAAGTGAGAAAATTTCCTCTTTCAATGTAGGGCAGCAACTTTATTTTTCCAACTTAGAATTGCCTCAAATAATAAGGGTAAATACCTTGCCCAGGATCATACTATAAGTGTTTGTCACAGCAAGACTTGAATTCAGGTATTTCTGTGTTCAAAGCTGCCTCTCTATACACTTATCATACACCTTCTCTTGTCAACAATGAAAATACATGATAAATTGAAGTGATAAAAATTCATGTCCACAGTACTCCAAGGGATCTGGAATTTCATTGATGTAGACATTCCCTTCAGCAAAGTAAATCACAACCCACCCATGTCAGCCTCTCCTTTCATATTTTATTGCAGGTAGGGAGTCCATCAAATGTACTCAATTGTTCTTTCCTTTCAGTGATTTCATTCCTCCCAAAATGACAGTGGTGTATGTAGAATGGCTAGATACTGCTCATGGATAGGTAGAGCTAATATAATAAAAATGATAATTCTACCAAAACTAAACTATCTGTTTAGTGCCCTAACAATCAAAATTCCCAAAAAAAATTTTTAATGAGTTAGAAAAAATTGTAAGTAAATTCATATGGAGAAATAAAAGTCAAGAATTGCCAGGAGCTTAATGAAAAAAAGTGTAAAAGAAGGTGGCTTAGCTCTACCTGATCTAAAATTATATTATAAAGCATCAGTCATCAAAACTGTTTGGTATTGGCTAAGAAATAGAGTGGTGGACCAGTGGAATAGACTAGGTGTAAAAGCAGGAGATGATTACAGTAATCTGCCATTTGATAAACCCAAAGAGTCCAACCATTGGGATAAATACTCCCTCTTTGATAAAAACTGTTGCGATAAATGATTAGACCAACACCTCACACCCTTTACCAAGATAAGATCCAAATGGTTACAGGACTTAGACACAAAAAACAATACTATAAGCAAATTACAAGATCAAGGATTAGTTTACCTGTCAGATCTATGGAAAGGGACCAGTTTATGACTAAACATCACCAAAAACCAATTAGATGATTTTGATTACAATAAATTAAAAAGCTTTTGCACAGATAAAACCAATGTAACCAAGATCAAAAGAAATGTAGTAAATTGGGAAACAATCTTTACATCTAATGATTCTGACAAAGGACTCATTTCTAAAATATACAGAGAACTGAGTCATATTTTTAAAACAAAAAGCCATTCCCCAATTGACAAATGGTCAAAGGATATGCAAAGGCAATTTACAGATGAGGAGATCAAAGCAATCCATTAGCCATATGAAAAATTGCTCTAAATCATTAATTACTAGAGAAATGCATATTAAAGCTTCTCTGAGGTACCGCCTCACACCTCTCAGATTGGCCAATATGACCAAGAATGATAATGATAATTGTTGGAAGGGTTGTGGGAAATCTGGGACACCATTACACTGTTGCTGGAGCTGTGAACTCATCCAACCCTTCTGGAGAGGTATTTGGAACTACGCGCAAAGGGCAACAAAATTGTGCATACCCTTTGACCCAGCAATACCGCTACTGAGTCTATACCCTGAAGAGATGATGAAAAAGGGTAAAAACATTACTTGTACAAAAATATTTATAGCAGCCCTGTTTGTGGTGGCAAAGAATTGGAAATCAAGTAAATGTCCTTCAATTGGGGAATGGCTTAGCAAACTGTGGTATATGTATGTCATGGAACACTATTGTTCTATTAGAAACCAGGAGGGATGGGATTTCAGGGAAGCCTGGAGGGATTTGTGTGAACTGATGCTGAGTGAGATGAGCAGAACCAGAAAAACACTGTACACCCTAACAGCAACATGGGAGTGATGTTCAACCTTGAAGGACTCACTCATTCCATCAGTGCAACAATCAGGAACAATTTTGGGCTGTCTGCAAAGGAGAGTGCCAGCTGTATCCAGATAAGTAGCTGTGGAGTTTGAACAAAGTTCAAGGACTATTCCCTTTAATTTAGAAAAAAACAGATATCTTATTGTCTGATCTTGTCACCTCTTAGACTTCTCTTCTTTAAGGATATGATTTCTCTCTCATCACACCCAATTTCGATCAAGGTACAACATGGAAACAAAGTAAAGACTGACAGAGTGCTTTCTGGGGGGGGAAGCAAGATAGGGGGGAAAATTGTAAAACTCAAATAATATCTTTAATAAAAATTAATTAAAAATAAAGATTTAATTTAAGAAAAATACTTTTTTACATAAAGTATAAATTAATCCCTTTGTAATTTCCAACCAATGATCTTAATTCTTTCTTCAGGGGAAAAACAGAAGAAGTTTAGTTCCTTCCACATGCATGTAACAGTTCTTCAGGAACTTGGCAGCTATTACAGCCCATACTCTCAGAAAAACAATTTCAGATCTTTTTGTAGGTCTTTGCATGACATGAAGAAGAGATCCTTCAATACTGATGAATTTTATTTTAACTATATCTTTAATATGTGGTGATCAAAGAAGGATATCAATTTTTTCTAGATGTGACCTGGAAAGGGCAAAATATAACAATTACTACCCTCCTTGTAATTCTGGGTAATATCCCTCTGAGTGTGGCCCAGAATAGCATTAACATTTTGGTTGTTATGTCAAACTATTAATTCACAGTTAGCTTTTTGGCTTCTCAAACACCCAAAATAATTTTTGAAGATTTTACCATTACCTCCCCCAATTCTTAATCATGATATTGATTTTTTTGGATCCAAGAATAGAATTTTACATATGTCCATATTAAGCATTAGATGCTTTTCATTTGTGTTTTGGAAGAAATTATTCCATATTCTTTGCTCTGTTAAAGAGATACTTGAAAAATTTTGTCTAACCTGATTGTGGTTCTTTAATATCTTTATTTTAATGCCTATAATATTTTGTTTTGTCTAAAAGTTCTAGATTTTAGCATTTGAGAGTTTTCATTTTGAAGTTTCATTCAGAAGGTGATCATTGGATTCTCCTATCTTCAGATTATACTCTTGTTTTCCTATGTCTAAGATAATTTCTTAAGATATTTAAATGATTTTTGTCAATGATTCTTAATACTACCTTGTTTTTTTCAATTTCAGTTTCTGAGATGAGCTACTTTGATATTTTTATATCAAAAAGAATATAAAGATTTATTGGAGAAATTCTTAAAGGAAAACTAAGTGAATTGCAAGTAGAAATAGGTATTAAATAGAAGAATAAGGGATGTCAGTTTTCCCTATCAATCCTAGCTAAATCCAACCAAGAAAATAAACAAGATTTTAAATTTATAATATGAATAGATATTTTAGAATCTGCAATAGATCTAGAGATCATTCAATAGAAATAATCAGAAATAAACATATATATATATATATATGCATATTTAAGATTTACAAAAGTTGACCATTTCTTTGGATATAAAACCTCAAAAATTCAGCACATAATCCTCCAGTGATTACAGTGCCATAACATTTAATTAAAGAGTACTGGAAAGTATTAAAATTAACAAAAATCTAAATGATATAATTCTAAGGTATTGTTGTATCAATGAATAAATCACAGAAATGAGGAAAAATTCCATTAATCAAATGACATCAATAAGGTAACATTTCAAAATTTTTGAGATATATCCAAAGCACTTATAAGAGAAAATATTTATGTCTTCAAAACCTTATTTTTAAAGAAAAAGGATGGAAAATAAATTGAGAATTCATCTAAACCTCTAGAATACTAACAAATTCAAAAGCTCCAATTAAGTATTAAAATTGAAATCATGAAAATGGAAAAGAAATTAACAAAATTCAAAGCAAAAATGATTAAATTAATAAATAAATAATTTGGATAGCATTTCTGAAGAAACCAATACAATAGGTAAAACATTAAGTAGCTTGATTTTAAAAAGTAGAAAGAAGTAAATCAAATTACCAATATAAAAGTGAAAAAGGATAATTCACATCAAGGATGAAGTAATAAAGAATATTTATTAATAGCAAATGTTTTGCTTAGCTGGATGCTGACAAAACCAACCACTTAATTAAATACATAAATATTTTCTAGATATAAAACACATGAGTTATTAGAACAAAAAAATGGAGAATTTAAACAATCTAATTTCAAAGGAAGAAATGGAATAAATCATGCATGAACTTCCATAAAAATAAAATACTTCAGGACTAGATAGATGCATAAGTGGATTCTTTTAAACATTAAAAGAAAATCAATTACATTATTGCATAAATTTCTTGTGAAAATATCAAAATTAGAGATTCTACATAATTTCTTCCAAAATACTTATCAGGTGCTGATATGTAAAGAAGGGATAATTAAAACAGAGACAGACATCTATACGGACACAACTAAAGTATTCTAAAATTACATGTCACAAAGATTATACATGAAAATCAGGTTGGATTTATACTAGTAGTTGAAAATTAGCTTATAAAACAATAAAAGTAACAATAAAATCAACAAAAACATGATTATATCAATGCAAGAAAATAATTTCACAAAATATAAAGCCATTTTATTAAAAATTCTAAAAAACATTAGAATAAATGGTCCTTTCCTTAAAAGATGAATATTACATATATAAAAGCAAGAGATGTCATTATTTTTAACGTAGAGAAACTAAAATACTTTGCAACAAAATAAAGATGCATTGTCACCATTTCTATTTCACATAGTACTAAAATATTAACATAACCAATGAGGTGAGAAAAATAAATCAAGGGGATAAACATATTAAAGAAGAAACAAAATTATAACTTTTTGCAAATGAGATGATAATGTATTTAAAGAAAGCCAAGGAGTCAACTAAAATGAATTGAAACAATTAATAACCACACATGCTGGCAAAATATAAATTAAATCTACAAGAGTCATTCGTATTTTAAAGTAATTCTATCTAATACTGTAATAGAATATATAAAATCCTTGATAGTTTATCTTCCAGAATATTTGCATGGAATATATAAATACAGGTGATACAATGGATAGAGCAATGCCCTTGGAATCAGGAAGACTGTTTCATAACTTAAAGAAACACAAACTACAAATATTGAGATTTTTACCTCATTGCATCAGAGTGACAAAGATGAAAAAAAAATTGAAAGTGATAAATATTGAATGGGCTATGGAAAAACATAGATGAAAGCCCTGTCAGATCTATAATTGATTATATTCATTCCAGAAAACAATTTGGAATCATAAAAATATTTAACAATATATGTTCTGTGTCATTGCTAGATTTATACCCCAAGAGACCAAAAAATAAGAAAAATTTCTTTATATATAAAAATATTTATATTAGCTCTTTTGGGGAAGCAAAAAATCTTAGAATCTAAGAGGATGTCAAATTATTGAGAAATTGCTGAAAAAGTTATGGGATATGAATGTATTGGAGTGCAATTATGATGGTAAAAATGATGAGGAAAGACTTAGAAAGTCCTTTTGGGAAATGATGTGAAGAAGGAAAATATTAAAATACAATTAATACTATAACAAGATAATGAAAATAAATCTTTTTCAGAAATTTTAGAAACAAATAAATAAAGAAATGTACAAAACCAGGACAACAAATTATATAATCATGCCATTGTAAAATACCACTTAAGGCAAGGAGGTGGTATAGAATAGTGAATCTGAACTCAAGAATCCATGTCTTGCCTCAGAAGTTATCTGTACAACATTGGAGAAATCATTTAATTTTTTTTTTCTGACTCATTTACTTTATTCCAATAGGGAACGTCATCACTTACCTCCCAGGTTTGTTGCAGGGATTAAGCAAGAAAATATTTGAGAAGTGCTTTCCAAACTTTAAAGTACTATGCTACATATATACTAGCATAGTAAGGAGTTGAATGTTCCTCCATTATTCTTATCCCATTCATTCTAAAGCAGCTATCTTGGACCTTCTTTCATGCTCCTTTGTTATCAACAGAAGAAAAAAAGCCCAACACCAAAGCTCTTATTTTTTTGAACATTGTTAGTCAGTCTCAGCTCATTGTATTCCTGTCAAATTTATTTTTTGTCAAATTACTCTTCGTTCTTAGTTTACTGTCCTGGCTTCCATTTTTCATATAATATTTTAAAAAATTTAAATTGGTCAATAAAGTCATTTTCTAGCCATTTCTCTGTTTTTAGGTAATTCTGCTTTTTTATTTGTAATCAGAATAATTTCTATTTATGTTTTCAGAGCACCATTTTTCAAAGCTTCCAATCCCTGTGCTCTTTCCTATACAATATCAACTAATTAGATTATACTTGTTCTTTCTCTGAATCATTTTAAATTTCTTCTCCCAAAATCAAGGGTTAATATCAGATAATATTTGAAATGTGCTAGATTCCAGTTGAACAGACATGTGAGAGTTGACTGTTGTTTTCACTGTAAGCATTTAAACTCCACAAATTGGCAAACACTACAAATGAGAGTTTGATTTATTATTTTGTTAATTGTCTAGCATTAAGAAAGTCATGAAGAAAACATTAATAGTGCGTGTACTATTTTCTTCAGAGAGTCATTTGTTAAATATTTATCAACACAACAATAAACTTTCCTGTGCTCTTTCATTAATTCTATGACATAGGTCACTTGCACCCAAACTTCTATTTTTTTTCTATTTCAGTCATTTAAAGAATTAATTGTATGATAACAGTCCTTCTTGCCATTCTGTCCTTTGAAGGATGGAATTATTATTATTCTGATATTTATATAATTTAATTTTATATAATTAATTGAGATTACCTCTTATCTTGGCTATTGTGCTGAATACAATGATCTATAGCATCTCCTAATGACTAATGATGAAAATGCTCTCCACCTCAAGAGAAAGAACTGTTGGGCTCTGACTGCAGACGGAAACATATTTTTTCCTTTATATTTCTTGCTTTTTCCCCCATTGTGTGCAACGGACACCTGACAATGCATAAATATTTTGCACTGCTCATAAATACCATGTCAGACCTGTTTCTCAAACCCTGTCTCTGTCTTTTCCTTATATATGGATTGTCCATAGCATATTAGAATAATAATACTATTTCATCTTTTTCTGCCATTGATCATCACCTAGAGGCTTTCTTCTACCTTATTTCCCATCTTAGGCTCCTGTATTTCCTTATAAGAAAAAAATTTTCTTTAAAATTGATCTAACTTCCCTTTTATTCCTTAGAAGTGAAGTGTACCATTCTAAAGCTTCCGAAAGGTCATGATTCTTATCATACAAATTTCTATGATAGACATGAAGTAAAATTTGCCTCCTTACATAAAGATCTTAGATTCATTTTGCTTTAATATCCATACTTTGTTCACTTGTTTAGAGAAATAAGAGGTCAGGATTTTTTTTTTCTGCATATTTTCCATGAATTATCAGTTCTCTTCTGCTATTTCTCTTCTTTTGTACCTCTTACTCTTTAAGGTGCCAAACATTAGATTTATATAAGCAAATTGCTTCCTCTTGTCCTGTCATTCATTGAAGCTCCTTTTGATCAGACTTTCAAGACAACAAACATATTTTTCAATTCTCATGTGATAAGATTTTATATTACAAACATTACATGAAAATGCTCCCATTTTCATGATCGGTATCATGTATCAGAAATAAATTAGTTAAATAAAAGTAATAATAAAATGGTCTTGTCTAAAACCACATGAAACATTTTACATTTGTAGCATTCCTTAAAATTCTAGAGAAATAAAGAATTCTCTTTTCTTTCCCTGTTGCCTCTTCCAGTACATTAAAAAAAAGAAAAAATACTTATAAATATATATATATATAAGCAATTAAAACAAATTTTCTCAGGGGTTGTATATACAAAAGTGTGTGTGTGTGTGTGTGTGTGTGTGTGTGTGTGTGTGTGTGTGGTGTGTATGAGTGTGCTTTTCTCCCTAAATCCATCATTGATGGTCATTATACTGCTCATAGATTTTTACAGTTTTCAATGTTGTATGGTTTTGCATTGTTATCATAGTATGAATTCTCCTGATTCTGTTCATTTCAACATTCATTAATTTATCAAATTTTTCCAAGTTTTTCATTAGATATTATAGCATAAATAGTTTTTATGTTCTATTCTCTTTACTCTGTATCAGTTCATAAAAAATATTTTAATAATTTCTTGAGATCATGTACTTCCTCATATCTTATAGTACAATATTACTCTACCATTATACTACAAACATATTTAGTGATTTTTCACCTGTTGGGCAAATTAAATCAAAGATTTACCTGATTTTCCCATTTGTACAAATATATTTATGATAGCTCTTTTTTGTGGTGACAAAGAATAAGAAAATGAGGATACATCCATAAATTGAAAAACTGCTGAACAAGTTATGATTTGTAATTATGATTGAATACTATCATATTACGATGAAGAGAATGCTTTTAGAAATGATGAAAGGGAATGCTTTTAGAAAAACCTGGGAAGCATTAAATGAACTGATACCAACTGAATGAAGAGATATAGGAGGATCGTGTATACAATAATAGCAATATTACAATAGTAATCAATTTATGAGATACTAAGCTCTGATCAATACAATGATCTATGTCAATTCCAAATAACGATAATGAAATCTGCTATCCACTTCCAACAAGAGAGTTGATAGACTCTGAATCTTGATTAAAAGATATATTTTCTTGATTTTTTGTTTGTAATGTTGAATTGTTTTTCATCAATATTATGTATATATGTATGTATGCATATGTTTATCATACATATCTATTTATTTATCTATCTCTATCTTATATGTGTGTGTGGCATCCCATGTCTTGACTTAAATGAGTAGGGAAGGGAGAGAGAATTTGAAACTCAAAATAAAAATTAATTATAATAAAATACAATTGAAATAAATCTAATTTTCTGCTTTGGCAGAAAGAGTTCCAATAGCTATGTTATTAACTGAAGTCCTCCACAATTACTATATGAGGTTTATAATCCCCCCCAGCTCCTTCTCTTATATCTCCCCATGCATGGATAATGAACTATAATGGGCACAACTCCTCTCAACAGTTTAATGAACATAGACAATCCTGAGAGATCTGTTATGGAAAATGCCTTCCATATCCAGAAAAAATTGTAGTCTGACTGCAGACTAAAACATTACTATGTTCACTTCTTAAAACTTCTTTTATTTTTTCTTTCTTTCTTATGTTTTTCCTTTAATTCTAACCTTCTACAAGATTCCTAATATGGGAAATATGTTAACAGGAATGTACATATACAACCTAAATCAGATCAGATTGTTTACTGTAATGGGTAGGGAGGAGGTAATGGAGGTTGGTAGTAAAATATAGACTGCAAAATTCCAAAAGGATGAATGTTGAAAATTGTTTATGCATGTCATTGGAATAAAAAAGATAATGACTAGGCCCTTTTTTATTGATCATGGTTTCTAGGCACTTTAATAATTCTTAAATTGTATCTTCCGCATCCAATTTCTGGGTCAGTTGTTTTTCCAATGAGGTATTTTACATTTTCTTTTATTTTTTCATTCTTTTGATTTTGTTTAAAGGATTATTGATGCCTCATGGAGTCAGTAACGTCCACTTGCCAAATTCTAATGTTTAAGGAATTATTTTTCTTCAGTTAGCTTTTGTGTCTTCTTTTAGTCAATTCTACTTTTAAAGATGCTTTTTTTTTCTTTAATAGATTCCCCCCCCCCCCTTTGGTCAATTCTTTTTTTTAAGGAGTTGTTTTCTTCAGTCAATTGTTGTGCTTCCTTTTCCAAATTGTTGAATCTTTTTTCCTAATTCTTCCATATAAATCTTATCTCTTTTCCCAATTTTTCTTCTGCCTCTCTTATTGGACTTTTAAAATTATTTCTGAACTCTTACAAGAGGACTTTTTGGACTTGAGACCAAATCATATTCAGCTTTGAGGTTTCACATCATCTAAGCATTTTTACATTTTTCTTCTTCTGAGTTTGTATTTTAATCTCTTGTCATCATAGGAATTTTTTGTTCATTTAAAAAAGTTGAGATCTTGTCTTGGGGGCACAGGAAGCACGGTCCCAAATTAATTTGCTGGAACCCGGGGATCTGATGATGCCTTTGGTGCTTGGACCTCAGGTGCTGGTGACTTGCTCTGTGCCCTGGGGGAACCCTGCATAGTCCTGCCTGTTGGGCAGGTATTCTTGGACTTGTGGTTTGCCTTCTTTACTGGGACAGGAGTTCCCACAGCTGGTCCACTGTACCATGGTTGTGCTGTGCCAGGATCTAGTGACCTAAGCTGCTGATGTGTGATGTGGCTAAGAGCCTCAATCTGACTTGTCTGCACACCATCTTGCTGTGCTTCCCTTTTACTTAAGAGACAGACCTTTCATGAAGTCCTTCTAAGATAACTTGAGCTGGAAAGTTGTTTCACTCTTTCTTTTTTGGGGTTCTGTGCTTTTAAAAATCCATTTTAGAAGTGTGATTTTAATGTTGCTTCCAAGGGGAAACAAAGGAGAGTTAAGGCAACTAACTCCCTAGCTTCTTTGTCATCTTCAGAGTAATTGTTTATACAAAATTGAGCACACCAAGTAGAACTATATGCAAACATGGGAAGAATGGGAAAAGTGAGGATCACTTGAACTATGCTTTCATCTAAACTGGTCAAAAGAAAGAACACTTACACATAGAGAAAGAGTTTTAATATAGAAATTCATTCAACTTGATAAGAATACAAATAACAAAGAGAAGAGGAGGAAAGTGGAACAGGAGTATATTCAGAGATAATCAGCCATAAGTAAGAGACCTTAGTCAATAAACTTTTATCAAGGACCTAGTATGTGCCAGACATTATATTAAGTGCTGGACTTTAAAAAGTAGACAGAAGGAAATCCCTTCCCACAAAGTGCTTAATACCAATGGGGAGGCAACAAGTAATCAAATATATTCAGAAAAGTTCTAAACAGAATTTTAAAAATTATTAAAAGAGAGAAGACACTGGAATTAAGAAGAATTAAGAAAGTCCTTCTATATAAGATGAGAATTTAGAGGTTAAATATAGCCAGGAGCACCAGTAGGTGAAGAGGAAAAGGAAGAGTATTCCAAGCACAGGGGATAGCTAGGAAAAAATTTTATAGACAAAAAAAGGACTTTTTTGTGAAAGCTAATGAATTCAGTTGTTAACATCCTGAATTTAAGACATCCACTAGATGTTGAGACATGTGTGAGATTGCAGGTCAGGAGAATATTTGGGGCAGAAAAGGTAAATTTGAATATCATCAGCATAGAGATGGTAACTAAATCCATGGAAGCTGATGGTCACCAAGTGAGGTAATGTGGAGAAAGACAAGGAGAAAACCCAGGACAGACCTGAGGGACACCTCTCATTTGAGGATGTGATTTAAGCAAGGATCCAGCAAAGGAAATACAAGTCTGCTAAGAAAAACCAGGGAGACAAACCACTAGAGAGAAGAAAGCATCAAGGAGAAAGAGATCAAAGTGTCAAAGGCTGCAGAGAGGTCAAGGAGAAAAGTTCGTTAGAAGGAGACAACCACATACTTGGTATATTGAAGCTAGTATTTGGCACAGTCAGAAACACACATAGAAACCTCTCTGCAGATCATAACTAAATTCAACTGAATCTCTATACATCCTCAAAACAGATGCTTAGGTCTTTTGTTTCCTTTTTGGTAACTTTCTTGGCTAACTCTTGTAACTAGTTATTATCAAATCATCCATTTGGCACATCTGTTCATTGAACTGAAGTTTCTGTCACTGGGATCTACTGAGGAAAGCTCAATTTATTTAGGGAGGATTGTTAGTCTGTTATAGATAGGCTGACATGATCTATTCAGACCCCTTTATTTGACAATTAGCACATTCCTGACATTCCTTAAAACAGAAAGAAGAAAAAGAGAAGCTGATCCACAAGGAGAAATCAGATGTCTAATTATTTAATAACATCTACTCTTCTACTGTTGCAGTTCTCCAGATAGATGTCTCTCTATACGTCACTACTTGCTTAGTGATTTCTTATCACTGAATATCAAGCCCTATTTTCTGTCCTTATTGGATTCTCTATAGCATTAATACAGTTGATTGCTTTATACTCCCTCCCTTGACTTTCATGACCCTATACCAGCCTATTATGCCACTTTTTTGGACTTTTTTACTATTTTATTTTCTTTCTCTATGCATTTAAAAGTGTTTTTCATGGCTTTGCCTTTTGTCTTCTTTTATTCTATCTCTACTAACCACCTTGCTTAATGCTATATATGATACCATGATTTAAATTATTAGCTCTCTACCAATAATTATTCAATTGGTACATAATCTCTCCCAAGAATTAATCACATGTCCATTTAAATATATGAAAACCTCTCAGTATTTCAAAAATTGATCTCATTCTCTTTCCTCTAAAATTTGACCCTCTCCCAACCTTCAAAAGTTCAGTTTTTGAAGAGTGGATATGAGGGTCAGAGTAGGAGTCATATTATAGGAGTTGAAAAAATTGTTAATAAAATTCCCCCATTATGGTCATAACCAGATGCTACTGGGGAGCCCAGAAGGCATTTTCTGTCCTGACTAATTACTCTTTGGCAATTCATTTTATTCTATCTTCATATTTTACCTCTTCCTACAAGAGAAAAAGAATTTTGGCTCACCTCAATTCTTCTCATCAAGCAGCTGTTGTGCTTGGTGTGTTTCCCAATAGCCACAATCTATGCACTTGTTTGACATCTAGAATCTAGTGTATGGTTTTATTTAATAACTCTTTTATTTCCTCCTTTTCCATCTGGACTTGTAGCTTTTCCTTTGGACTGTGCTTCCTAATCTCTGAGAGCTTGTGGAACATTAATGAACAAGTCTCTTTAATAGTAGATTAGGATAGATGCCTTTGTCAAACTTGGGGGTTAATGAGGGATCTTCAAAATGTTGTTTTGGTTATTGGAATATTTTGCTATACTGTCAGTGTTGATTTAAATAACTGATTTAAAATGTCTTTAGGTTCAGTTCTGCAAAGATCTTCAACCAAAACTACAATTTTGAATAGAAATACTCTTGAAGAAAAGAATGTCATTCTGCAAGGGCACTTTAGTAGACACTTAGATATGACATCTCTTTATATAGTTATAAACTCCAAGGACACACAAACTTCAGTTAATTGACATTTACATTGCATGATATGGTTACATAGCATTCTACATATATTACCTCATTTGGTTCTCACAAGAATTTTGTGGAGTATTTTGTGTGATAATATCCTCATTTTACAGATGAGGAAATTTAGGCTCTCAGAGGTCACTAGAAATACCCATTCTCCTGGCAAGTTGAGTCAGAGCTGGGATACCCCAGGCATCTTGACTTCAAATTCAGCACTATATTAAATTGAACTCCAAGTCCATTTGCCTTAGTAGGAAGGAATTCAAGCTGCATCGATGAGAGTATTTAATTTTCCTATTAAACAAGGAAAAATGACTGAAATTTAAGTCTTTTGAATGTTAATCCAATGCTTTACCTTACATATAAAGGTGTCCATCTCTCCTCTTACTTTGAAGAAATTGGGTATGTCTTGGCATGATTCAAAAACAATAAAGAGAGCTGGGGCAGAGGGGAGAGCGAGGAAGAAAATGGTAAGGGAAGAAAAAAAACAGTAGCATAAGAAAGACTAGGCAATCAATTGTTCGTGATTGTCGAAAAAGAGAGTTTACTTATTTAGTTTGGGGTTAAGTTAAACTTATTCAGTTCATTTTCAATAAACACCTGGGGATGTTTACCACTAAAAATGTACTGAATGGATAAAATGAACAAAAAAAGCTTTAAGCTTTTGATAGCAATGCCGGCATGTCAGAGATCCACAGGCAAATTTGACCAAATTAAAGTCTTATTAAGTACCAGCACCTAACTTTTCTTTAACTAAAGCTGGTAATTGTTTACCATTTCCTGAAGAGAGTGTGAGCAGGGAAAATTCCATCTATTTTTATCTTCCATTGTCTTCCCAGTCATGAACATTTTTATCAGGGATACTCTGTAATCTGTGAATTGCCAAATAAATGTGAGCTGTTGCTATTATATAGGGACTGCATAAATGTGAACCATGACATCATAGTGAAAAAATCTTTCCATGGTTAAAATACTTTCTAGTATCTTCTCCTCATATCCCATAGTGATCTATTTATTTTAAGAATTCAAGTAAGAAATTTTTAGTGCCCAAGCAGGCATTATGCCATGTGCAGATCAAGTGGCAATCATCTCTCTGAGCTTCAGTTTTCTCATCTATAAAACAAAAGGGTTGGACTGAATCACTTCTCTGTGGATTCTAGCTCTGTATTTGTCCATCTATGATTCTATTATTTGATCATGGCCATTATCTCTTCTTTAATGTTATTTTATTTTTTTTTCAATTACATACAAAGATAGGTTTTTAATATTGATATTTGTATAAGCTTTTGAGTTCCATATTTTCTACCTCCTTCCTTTCCCTCCCCCCCTCAAGACAGTGAGTAATCTGATATAGATTTATACATGTTCTATCATGTTTGACATATTTCCATATTAGTCATGTTGTGAAAGAAGAATCAGAACCAAAGGGAAAAAATCATGATCAAAAAAACAAAAAACAAAAAATTAAAACAAATTTTAAAAAAAGTGAAAATAGTATGCTTTGGTTTCCAGTCAGACTCCATAGTTGTTTTTATTTCCTTTGGATGTGGATGGCATTTTCCATCACAAGGCTATAGAATTATCCTTGGTCATTGAATTGCTGAGAGGAGCTAAATCCAACATAGTCGATCATGATACAATGTTGTTCTTATTGTCTACACTGTTGTTCTGATTCTGTTCACTTCAGTTAGCATCAGTTCATGCAAGTCTTTCCATGATTTTCTGAAGTCTGGTTCCTTGTGATTTCTTACCAAATAACAATACCTTACCAAAACCATATACAATAATTTTTTCAACCATTCCCCAACTGATAGGCATTTTCTTAATTTCCATTTCTTTGACACTACAAAAATAGCTGCTATAAATATTTTTGTACATGTGGTCTTTTTTTTTTCTTTTTTAATGACCTCTTTGAGTGACAGACCTAGTAGTGGTATTGCTGGATCAATTGTTGGATATATACAATTTCATTGCCCTTTGGGCATAGTTCTTAATTGTTTTCCAGAATTGTTGGATCAATTCACAACTCTAACAGTGCCTTAGTGTCCCAATTTTCCTACATCCTCTCCAACATTGATCATTTTCCTTTACTAACATTTTAGCCAATCTGATAGGTGTGATGTAATACCTCAATGTTGTTTTAATTTACATTTCTCTAATCAATAATGATTTAGAGTATTTTGTTCATGTAAATTTAGCTATCTTTTATTTCTACATCTGAAAACTGCCTATTGGAGTGGCTAGGTGGTGCAGTAGATAGAGCACCGGCCCTGGAGTCAGGAGTACCTGAGTTCAAATCTGGCCTCAGACACTTAATAATTACTTAGCTGTGTGGTCTTGGGCAAGTCACTTAACCACATTTGCCTTGCAAAAACCTAAAAGAAAAAGAGAGAGAGAGAGAGAGAGAGAGAGAGAGAGAGAGAGAATTGTCTATTTATATATTCTTTTGGTCATTATCTCTTAAGAGTGAGAAGCAGTATTTTAACTTACCTCTCTTGATTCCAAGCTTGAGATTCATCACTAAACAACACTGTTGACTTCTAAATCCCTCAAATTTCCATGTTCTTCATTATAGTGCTGTGGGTTCACAGAACTCAATAATATAATACCATTTTAGTAATCATTTGTTTATAGTTACCTATCATCTATGACCTACATATCTATATTTAGCATATGTCTATGACCTATCTATCAGTTAAATCTATCAGTTCTATCACTCTCTCTCTTTTGTGTCCTTGTCTCTGACTTTCTTCTTTTGCTTATTAACAAGTACAGTGCCTGCAACCCAATCTGCTTATGAATTGTTCCCAGAACTAAAACAGAGATAACCTCCAACAACTTTAACAAGAAGTAACTGAATTCTTTAATTTAAAATGTATCATATTTCATTTGAGTTTGTCTAATTATTGTGAAATAACCTGAAAACTGTGTGAATTCAATTGATGTCAGTTTTTTTCAGATGCCTTGTTGCTTGGGGTTGGTTTGATAGTGATCTGACAAAGGCCTGTGAAATTGTTCTGCCCCTGAAAACTGCAGGATATTGGCGCTGACAATGTGGCTCATTAGACTATTTTAATGTGCACAACTTTAAATAAATATCAGTCCCTGAACCATCTGTGCATAGAACTCATAAGATCACACACTCTTGGAGTTACAAGAGACCTTTGAGGTCTTCCAGTCCAAACTAGTCACAATAATCTAGTTTATATTATACCTTGACAGGTGGCCATTCAGCCCCTGCTTGAACAGGTCTACAGAATTAATTAATTAACAAGCAATTATTAAGCCACTGTTTTCATGCCAAGCATTGTTTTGAATACTCTGGCTGCAAAAACTATTTACTATTTGTTAGGATTAGCTGCTTTGTAAACTGAGATCCTTGTAACTGCAACCCATTAGCCATAGTCCTTATCTCTGGGAACAAGTAATTGGTTTTTTTGAATACAGCAATACAATTCTATATAATCCAGTGTTCCCATTTTTCAAGTTAAACATTCTTTCTTTTAACACTCCCTCATATAATAAAATTTCAGCATTTCAATAGCTCTTCTCTCAGCATGTTCTAGCTTGTCTATGTCTTATGTGTCAGAAATGAATTTAATACTCCAGATGTGATCTGATCAGTGCAGAGTATGATAGGACTTTTATATGATTTGTTCTAAGCAATTTTATTCTTTTGACATAGCCTAAAATTGCATTTGCTTTTTAATAGTCATGTTTGTTAATGTATGTTGACCTAGCAGTTCTCTATAATTGGTAGAATTGTTGTTGCTATTTTTTTAAACATGAATTAGTTTATCCATATCTTCCCCATCCTGCACTCCTGCAGATTGCCTTTGTGAACCTAAATATCATCTTGCTGTTATTGAATCATATTTCATATATTTATATATATCAAGACTTTTGGATCTTAATTCTAACATGAAAATAGTAGTAATTCCTCTCAGTTTTTATCAATAGCAATTTTTTTTTTAATTTAGGCCATCAGTAAAGGCAAAGGGAACCTAGAATCAGAAGAGAACTGAGTTAGCAGCTTTTGGGAGTGTAGATGGTAGAATGATGCAATTCAAGTCAGGAATATCGGAGTTCACATTCTATCTCAGATACATAATGGCTATGTTACCCTGAACAAATCACTTAACTATCCTGTCTTTGCTTATTTAACTGTAAAATGGGGATAATAACTTCCCAGAATTGTTGTGAAGATAAAATGAGATATTTTCTGTAATGTGGCATGTAAATCTTGAAGCACTATTAAATTCTAGCTGGTTCTGATCCTGGTTCTGATACTTAGATTCTAAGAAAATTGATATTTTTTTCTGAACCTATTTCCCTCATATATTGATGCTTTTCAGTCACCGTTTCTGTCATTTCCACCTCTTCACGATCCCATTTGGAGTTTTATTGACAAAGATCTTAGTGATTTGCAATTTTCTTGTCCAGCTCATTTTACAGATGAAGAACCTGAGGCAAAAAGGATTAAATGATTTCACCAGGGTCAAGAATTGGGTTAAGATTTGACCCAATTCTTCAGATCTTACAAACTATCTACTATATCACCTAAATGCCTACCTACTTGTATGTAAAGTAGAACAATAGTTCTTGCATTATCTCCTTTGTAGTTTTGTTGTGAAGACACTGCTTTGGAAACACTGACAAAAGTGTAGAATGGGATAAGGCAAAAAACCTTAGCCCTGTGGCATACCTGTCTCCATTTTCACACTTTCTTTGGATATAGCCTAACTGGCCTATGAATCCACCAATTTTTACTGTTGGTTAGTTTGCATTTAAAATCTTTGTTAAATAGCTGATTGAAATGCAGATACAGTTTATCCACAACATTTTTTTGACCAATCACCTTATTAACTTTAATGAAAAAAGAATTGGAATCAATTCTACATAATTTATTCTTGAATCCATTCTGGTTCCCAAATTTCACCTTTCCCTTTTTAAAACTCTCAAACTATACATTTTGAATTCTGTTCTAGAATTTTTTAGGAATCTATGTCAAACTGTGAGGCTTACATTTTCTTTGAACCCACTTTTCCTCTTTTACAATAGCAAATAAGTCTTTCAGAAGCATGTCTTGTCTCTAACTTCTCGAAGTTTATTGTAAGTGATTCAATGGCCACATTTTCAGATATTTTAATATTTTGAAGTGCAATTGGTTTGGACCAGAGGTCCTCAACTAAATTACATATTTTAGCAGTGTGCTTTCTCACTATTTCTTCACCTGAGTTGAATTGCAAGACCTTCTTAGCTTTGTTTACTCTACCCTTTTCAGTCTAAATATCATTTCCTTTGATAGTAAAGAAAAGCAAAAAGTGAATCAGATAGTTTTGATTTATATTTTCATTGCTTACCTACTTACTTTATACAATCTGCCTGAAGCAATGGGATAATTCTTGCTTTCCCCTTGTTCTTGCTCAAAATGTACTTGAAAAAGCTTGTTTTATTTTCTTTGCAATGTTTCATAAATTTCATCTCCTTGTAGACTTTAGCCTTCTTAATATTATTCTTATAGATCTGTGATATTATCTACATTTCCTCCTAAAAAGGGGGTCCCAATTATACATGTTCTTAGATTTTAGCTCCCTAGATAGTCCCAAGGAAATATATTTAAATTTTCATGTTCTTCTTCATTAAGATCAGCTGCAATGATCAGAATTTCATTTCTGATAGACTCCAATCCCTCTCTACCCAACTCCTCTTTTATAGCCTTAGACCACAAAATCAAATTCATACTTTTACTAAACTTTTGAAAATTTGCTTTTTTTCCCCAAAACTTTAGTACAAGGCCTTGCTCTGGAATTTTATTGTGAGACATAATCCTTCTCTCATGGCACCTAGGATTTTCATTTCAACAAGTTTTGCCTTGTTGAGAAAATTGATTGCCAAGTTGCAATCCAAATAATCTTTTAGTATATTAAATTTTTACCTATAAATATAAGCTAAGTGAATTTATAAAGAAGCTCTGTTTTTTTGCAAAAAAAAAAACATGTAAAATGTCAAATCGTTTTAGGTGACCATCAGAATTCTACCTTAGTGCTATTCCAATTTAATGATTAGTTATGAAAAAAAATTCATATACTTTCCTGGCTGTAACAGTAATATTGTATTAATTTTCACCTAAATGGTATGATTGGCATTTACTGTAAAGCTTATACATTTTGATGGGAGAGTAATATTTCTTTGGCATAATATTTCTTCTATCACCTCTTTCATAAAATCTTTTCCATTTTGATGAATTCTAGTCCATTTTCATATTCTAGTTATCAATTTCATTTTGCCAAGTGATAATTATTATATTGTATTATAATTTTTTTTTCTAAGTATGGATAAATTCCTGGCATGCAAAATTCTATTAATGGACTAGGAGTTTGTTTGTAAATATCATCTTAAAAAGTTTTTTGGGATTCCAAGAAAGTAGTCTCATCAAGCCAAGGCAAGGCAACAGGCATTTATTAAATGTTTTAACTAAAGATTTTGTGCTAAGTACTTGGAATACTATAAGCAGAAAGAGAGATACTTTTCTTCAAGGAGCTTTCATCTAAATGGGGGAAGATAATAGAGGAAGATGAAAAGATGGGAAGATGAACTAGGAGAGTTGGAAAGAGAAGCATCCACAAAAGACTATGGGTTGAAAAAGTGCAATGAGGAATGTAGCCTGGAGAGTGGTGAAAACATGTATGGCCTGCTAATCCTTATTAAACTGAAAGGAGGAATCAGTTAATTATAGAAAAAGACCATGGTGCTTTCAGTGCAAGAAGTCCATTGCATGAACCTCCTTGAGGAAGATGCTTCTGTGACATGATAGAAAAAGTTCAGTGTATAGGGAATACAGTCTGAAAAGGACTAAAGACTGGATAAGTGATTTTCCAATGGTCACATAGATAGTGTGTATCAGAGGGAAAACCTGGCTGATGACTTCTGATTTCAAGGTCAGTCCTGTGTTTCCTAAACCATATCATTTCTTAGATGTTTAAGCACATCTTGTTTATTAACTATTATTCTTGAATTGTGCAGAAATTTTGAACTGCATAAGTATTATTTATGATCATCTAAATTGTTTTCATACATGGATATGTGGCATAATCCTAATTTTTTGTACATTTTATGATATTCCTCTTGCCATACACATTATCTGACTTCATAAATTTTTGTTAGATTTGATGATGACTATACACTTTTGATAATAAACTCAGGGACAAATGCTGTCAGAAGGAACCTAGAAAGCACTTCTGGGGATTATGAAGTTTTTGAAAAGGAATTGAAAATCTTAGGAACAGGTAAGTTTTCATTACAATTACCACTTAAAGGAGAAACTCTAGAAGAAAAAGGACAGTTTAAGAAGTAAATCACAGCTTAAATATGATATGTAAAAAATGAAATTTGGATTTTTGAAGCAAAAGATACAAGGATGATGTGCTTTTAGACAGGGATAGAGTCAAAGATCTGATGAAAAATGCTTAGCTAAAGCTGTCTTAGGGAGAACATATACTTTTATATTTAATTTAAATTTAATCTGCATTATAAATAATAAATATTTTCACCATCATTTTATTAAATCTTGACTATCAGCAAAAAAGTAAAAATTGTCTCAAGACTTAGTACATGTCCAGCTCCAGCATACCACTGGATAGGGCACACCTAATAAGGATATGATAAGGATATGTGTGTGTCTGTGTGTGTGTGTGTATGTGTGTGTGTGTGTGTGTGTGTGTGTGTGTGTGTCTATATGTTTATGTGAGTATATAAAACATGGGCTTTCTCTCAAGTCCCATTTTATAAGGATCAGGTGTGTTACACTTCACTCATGTCACCCACCTCAAAGATTTTTCCAAGACAATGAAGGAGCTTCAAGTTTTAAATTCTCTTTCATTGACTCATCCTTGATCCTGTCAGTCAATTGTGTCCTGCATTTTATAAACACAGTTTCCAGAACTCAAAGCTCCATTTAATCATTTATGACTGAATTGGCTTTTATTATTTCTTTTTTTTTAGGTTTTTGCAAGGCAAATGGGGTTAAGTGGCTTGCCCAAGGCCACACAGCTAGCTAATTATTAAGTGTCTGAGACGGGATTTGAACCCAGGTACTCCTGACTCCAAGGCCGGTGCTTTATCCACTACGCCACCTAGCTGCCCCTGGATTGGCTTTTTCCAAAGAATTGTTTACTTCAAAGATATAGTAAGAACACTACTTCCAACCTCTCAACCCCTTAGTTCTCAGAAATCACTCCAGTACTGTCCATTTAACCTTAGAGCATTAAAAAATTCTATCACTAAAGAACCAAGATGGTGGAGCAAAGTTAGGAAATCCCTTGAAAGAACTTTGAATGAAATCTCTAAACCGACCCCAAAATGATAGAACTCATAAAAAAACAGTGAGAAAAAACCTTTCAAGGATACATCATGGAAGAACTTCAGAAAAAAAATTTGTTGCAGGTAAAAGGAAAATATAGCCCATTGTAGGTGGGAGAGTTGGAAAACTAAGAGAGAGTATTTTAACCACAGAGCAGCCAAGCTTTCTGAGCAAGTCTACCAGAGTGAGGGTCCCAAACCCAGCTCAGAGAGCAATATTTCAAGCCCTGGGAAGCTGGTGTGACATTGGACTATCCTAGTTCAGGGAGCAAACCAGCAACATACGACACACCAGAACAGAAAGTCAGGGACCAGAACTCCAGCCCCCAGCAAAACAAACAAACAAGGAGAAAAGCAAAAACCTTGAGAGTATATTCCCTGTACACAAGAACAAAGTTCAACTGACAAAAAGATCAACCCCCACCCCTGCCAACAAAAGTCTAGCCATTAAAGTTACTATTCTGATAAGAATAAAAAAAACTTCCATCTCAAAAGAGGAAAGTAGTGGTAATATGTCTATGCATGAATCCTCTAAGAGGTTGATGAACTGATCTCAATTCCAAAAAGACCTCTTAGAAGAGCTCAAAAAGAATTTTAAAAAACTATAAAAGATAAGAAAGAGAAAAATGGAGAAAAGAAATGAAGAAAATTATAAAAAATTAATTGAAGAAAAATAATTTTTAAAAGTAAAATTGACCAACTGGAAAAGGAAACAAAAAACTAACTGAAGAAAATGAAACCTTAAAAGCTAGAATTCAGCAAATGAAAATGAATGACTCCATGAGACATCAAGATTATATGAAAAAAAATCAAAAGGCTGAAAAAATAGAAGAAAACATAAAGTAACTCTTTGGAAAAAAATGAATGAAAATAGATTCAGAAGAGACAATTTACAAATTTTTGGTCTACCTGATAAGTGGTAGCAGGTAAAAACCCTGGATAATAACATGCAGAAAATTATCATGGAAAACTGCCCTAATACAGGGGCACAAGGATATAAAAATAGTCCTAGAAAGAATCAATCTATCATCACAGAAAGAGATCCTAAAACAATAACTTAAAGGAACATTTAACCAAATTTCAGAATTCTTGGCTAAAGGGGAAAATATTTAACACAATCAAAAAGAAGCAATTTAAAAACCAGGGAACCACAGTTAAGGTTAAACAGAATTTATAAACTTCAACATTAATGGATATAGGTCATGGAATATGATATTACAGAGGGTAAAGAAGTTTGAATTACAACCAAGAATCAACTACAATGTAAAATTCAGCATATTCTTTCAGGGTAAAAGACAGATATTCAAATAAATAGAGGACTTTCAAACTTACCTGATAAAAAAGACAAGAATTGAAAAGAAAAATCTGATTTTCAAATACAACCCTTAAGAGATGTACCAAAAGGTAAATGGAAAAGGGAACAGGACAATTGAAAAGAATGTATTTAGACAAAGGGTTTGAGTTAAATTAGTGATGTGATTAAACTTTTAGTTCTTGAGGATTGTATTTATGTTAGCATAGTTGAGGAAATTGTTCTTGAAAAGAGGATATGAGTTTGAATTGATTATGATGGAAGGTTGCTTATGAGTTCTTGAAAATTTTACTTCTATTAGGATGATTGAAAGGAGGATACTTTAACAGAGGATAAGTGTATAGGACCAGTATAAAGCAATTAAGACATGAAAAAGAGGGGGCAGCTAGGTGGCACAGTGGGTAGAGCACTGGCCCTGGAGTCAGGAGTACCTCAGTTCAAATCCAACCTAGCTGTGTGACCTTGGGCAAGCCACTTAACCCCATTGCCTTGCAAAAACTAAAATAAAAAAGTTATGTAAAAGAGGATTAGGGGGTGGAGCCAAGATGGCTACAAGAAAGGATCAAGTCTTAGGCCCTCTCTGACAAAACTCTTCAGCTAAGGACTTTAACTAAACTTCCGAGAGACAGAACCCACAGAGGGACCCAGAGAGGCAGTTCTCCTACTCAAGGTAAACTAGAAAAAAAGCAGAAAGGCTCTGCTCCCCAGGGTCAGAGGGGCGGCATGCCAGAGGGTTGGACCACCAGAGGGAAATAACTTCAGCCTCCAGGAGATAGCCCCAGGGCTCTGGGAGCCCCAGCTCACAGCAGCAGCGGAGACACCTGAGCTACAGCCCGGGGAGCACCGGGCACAAAGTGGGGGAACAGCGGGGAACCTCTGACAGAGTGAGCACGTGGAGCCCAGCCACCAGGGCACACAGCAATCAGCATGGTCTTGAGGCAGCCCAGATCCAGGAACAGAAGCACGTGGAGCGAGCCAGTAAGCACGAGCACACTGAGACCCTTGTGGGAGTGCCCCAAAGGCTCAGGAAGCACCCCCAAAACAGGCTTAGGCAGGGAAAATGACCAAGGACAGAAAAAAGAGGAACACCATTGAGAAATATATTATCTATGATCGCAAGAAGGATGGATATACTCAGTCAGGAAGATGAGGAAACACAAGCTCCTGCATCTAAAGACTCCCAGAAAAACAGAAACTGGGATCAGGCTATGATAGAGCTCAAAAAAAAAAGACTTTGAAAATCAATTGAGGGAATTAGAAGAAAAACTGGGAAAAGAAATGATAGAGATGCAGGAAAAACGTGAAAATGAAGTCAGCAGCTTAGTCAAGGAAATCCAAAAAAAGGCTGAAGAAAATAGCATGCTAAAAGCCAGCTTAGGTCAAATGGATAAAACAGTTCAAAAAGTTATTGAGGAGAAGAATGCTTTAAAAAGGAAAATTGGCCAGATGGAAAAAGAGATAAGAAAACTCTCTGAGGAGAACAAATCCTTCAGACAAAGAATAGAACTCAGGGAGATTGCTGAATTTACCAGAAATCAGGAATCAATACTTCAAAAACAAAAAAATGAAAAATTAGAAGAAAATGTGAATCATCTCATTGAAAAAACAGACTTAGGAAAGATAATTTAACAATTATTGGAATGCCTGAAAGGCATGATCAGGAAAAGAGCCTTGACATCATTTTCAAAGAATTACTACAGGAAAATTTCCCTGATATTCTAGAAGTATTCTAGAAGCAGAGGGCAAAATAGAAATGGAGAGAATCCACCAATCCCCCTGAGAAAGAGATCCCAAAAAACCAACCCCTAGGAATATCATAGCCAAGTTCCAGAACTCCCAAGTCAAAGAGAAAGTATTACAAGCAGCCAGAAAGACATAATTCAAGTATCATGGAGCTGCAGTCAGGATCACACAGGACTTAGCAGCAACTACATTGGAAGCTCGTAGGGCTTGGAATATAATATACTGGAAGGCAAAAGAGCTTAGAATGCAGCCAAGAAAGAACTACCTAGCAAGGCTGAATGTCCTCTTCCAGGGAAAATGATGGACTTTCAATGAACCAGGGGAATTTCCAATGTTCCTTTTGGAATGTCCAGAGCTGAACAGAAGGTTTGATCTTCAGATACAGGACTCAGGTGAAGCATAGAGATTGGAGGAGAGGGGGAAAATATGAGGGACTTAATGATGATGAACTGCATGTATTCCTGTATAGAAAAATGACACTGATAATACTCATATGAACCTTCTCAGTTAATAGAGCAGGTAGAGGGAGCTTTTATAGTTGAAGCACAGGAGAAAGCTGAAATCAAAGATAAAATATGGTGTAAAAATGGAGTCAATAGAAAAAAAGGGAAATGTAATGGGAGAAATAAAAAGAAGAGGGGGGAATAGGCCAAGATATTTCATATAATAAGATTTTTCTTTAGTACAATGAGCTATTGCGATGATATGGAAGGGGAGAGACAAGGGGGAATGAGGGAACCTTTGCTCTCATCAGAGATGGCTAGGAGAGGAAACAGCATATATATTCAATGGTGTATAGACATCTGGAGTAAGAAGGAGGGGTAGCAGGAGGAAGGGGTAGGGATGTGAATAAAGGAGGAGAGGATGGACCATGGGGGTAGAGTGGTCAGATATAACACATTTTCTTTTTTACTTCTTGCAAAAGGCTGGGATTGGATGGCCTGTCCAGGACCATGGGGCCAGGTGGATTCTGAGCCTAAGGGGTGGTATGGGGGCTCAGGGCCTCTTGGCCCCAGGACCAGGGATCTGTCTACTGCACCACTCAGCTACCCTACAGCAGAGTCAGAGTGAAAGGAGAGAGAAAATATAGTACATGCTAGTGAAGAAATACGAAAGGAGGGAGTTGTGATCATCAATGGCAACGTTGGAAAAATATGGAAGTAACTTTTGTGATGGACTTATAATGAATGTGATCCACCTATGACAGAGTTGTTGGTGTTGGAACAAGGACTGAAGCACATTTTTTATTATTATTATTTGGGGGAGGGTGCAGGGCAAATGGGGCTGGGTGGCCTGCCTGGGGCACATAGCAGGGTGGTCTTTGATTGTCTGAGACCAGATTTGGACCCGGGTGCCCCTGGCTAATGCTCAGTCTGCCACCCAGCCACCCCTACTATTATTACTATTTTATTTTATTTTGGGTCTTTTTTTTTCTTCTTTTTGGTTTTTGCAGGGCAGTGGGGATCAGGTGACTTGCATGTCATATGGCTGGGAGATTGTTGGGTCTACGGGGCTGGATGTGGGCTCGGGTGCTCATGGCTTCAGGGCTGGTGATTCGTCCATTGGGTCACCTGGCCATACCTACAATTATTACTATTTTCTTTATTTTAATTTTTTTCTCTCCCCTTTACTTTATCGCTCAAGCAAGTCTTTATTCATGGGGGAAGGGGGTATTTCATTTACTCTTAAACAAGAATATTTTATTAACGTAAAAAAATTTGTACAAAATGAGAATAAAAAAATAAAATTAAAAAAAAGGATTATACCAGAAAAAATGGCATTAGAGTATATATTATACCACATGATGAAGCACAAAGAACTTATTATAATAAATGGAAAGAAGGGAGGGTATGCACACTGAAAAATCTTATTCTCAACAGATTTGGCTCAAAAAATAGGGGATAACATGCATTTCTAAATGCATTTAGAAATTTATACTATCCTAAAATGGAAGTAGGGGGAAGGGAAAATAAAAGGGAAGGTGAGACTGATAAAATAGAAGGGATAAGTAAAAGTTAAAGTCAAAGTCAAAGTTTAAAACAAGTAAAGGAAAAAAGGAAAAGGAAAAGAAAAGGGAAGAGGGATAGTAGAAGTGAGGGAAGATTGACAGAAACAGAATTCAGATTGGTGAGGTAGGATAAGGGGAAAGGAAAGAAAATTACAAAGAAAGAGAAGAACAGATGGAAGGAAATGCAAAATAAGTCATCTTAACTGTGAATGTGAATGAAATGGACTGTCTTTTAAAACAGAAGCAGATAACAGAATGAATTAAAAACCAGAATCCTAAAACATGCTGTTTATAAGAAATAAATCTGAAACAGAGTGATACATACAGGGCAAAAGTGAAAGGCTTGAGTGGAATGTTATGCTTTAGCTGAAATTAAAAAAAAAGAAAGCAGGGGTAGCAATCCTGATCTCAAAAGAAGACGAAAAATAGATCTAATTAAAAGGAACAAGGAAGCAGAAAGAGACTGAAAAGCTAAACCCAACTAATAGATGTGTTTATGAAATTTTGTGAAATACTCTTATACTGCCCATCAAGTGGGGAATGGTTGAACAAGCTATGGAATATAAATGTTATGGAGTACTATTGTTCTGTTAAGAAATCATAAGTGGTTTGACTTCAGAAAAGTCTGGAAAGACTTGCATAAAATGATGCTGAGTGAAATGAGAAAAACCAGAAGATTATTGTTGAACAGCAACATTGTGAGATGAATAGCCATGGTGAAAAAAACTTCTCTCAGTAATTCAGTGATCAAAGACAATCTTAAGAGATATGTTAAGGAAATTGCATCCACATCCAGAGTAGAAACTATGGAGTCTGAATGGAGATAAAAGCATACTGAATGCAGAGCAAAATATATTGTGTTCATTTTTAAAACTTCTTTTATATTATTTCTTTCCTTCTGAGGTTTCCCCTTTAGTTCTAATTCCCCTTTTACAACATGAATAACATGAAAATATGTTAAAAACATCTGTACATGTACAACCTATATCAAATTATTGGCTATTATTGGGGGGGGAGGGTGGCAGAAAAATGTGGGCTTAAAAAGCTTGCCAAAGAATGAATGTTGGAAATTATCTGTATTTGCAATTGTAAAATAAATTTAAAAAAAAGTTTTACCCCATGGAAAGAATAAAAAAAAGTCCAAATATTTCAAAAAAAAGTTTTGAATATGATGCTATTTGTTTCATCTATGTATAGTATTGATAGTACTATACTGTCTATGCTCCTTTTTGCAAATTGTGGTTTCCTGTTCTCTTTTTATTTAGGTTTGTTTTACTTTCATTTTGTCTGAGATCATGATTGCTGCTTCTATTTTTCTTTTTAAATTTAATTGAATCATAATTGATTCTGTTCCCACCCCTTATATCAATGTATCTTTTACATTGTTATTTTATTTTTCATAATATTTTGTTTTTTCCCAATTTATATTTAAAGACGATATTAACACATTTAAAAAAGCAAGTTTCAAATTTTCTCCCTTATGAAGATAATTAATTTGATAAGAGTTATTTATATATATATATATGAAATCAGGTAAAACATGCTTTTATATTAGTCATGTTGTGAAAAAAAGACTTCAAGGAAAAAAAATAAAGTGAAAAATAGTAAATTACAATCTGCATTCACACTCCATCAGTTCCTTTTCTGGCTGTGGATAAGATTTTCCATCATGAGTCCTTTGGAATTGTCTAGGACCATTATATTGCTATGAATAGATAAGACAATCATAATTTATCATCATACAATATTTCTGTACTGTCTTTTCCTGGTTGTACTCACATCTCTTTGCATCAGTTCATGCAAGTCTTTCCAGGTTTTTCTGAAATCTGTCTACTTGTCATTTTTATAGCACAATACTTTTCCATTATATTTATGTACTGCAATTTGTTAAACAATTCCCCAAATGATGCATATCTTTAAATATTCAATTCTTGCTACTACTAATAGAGTTGGTATAAATATTTTTGTCTAAAGAGGCACTTTTTAAAAATCATTTTGGGATACAGACCTAGTAGTGATTTTTTTCATAAGGAACACACTTGAAATAATGTAACCAAGATTAGTATGAAAGCAGGAAACTGAAAAGAGTTTTTATAGCAATTGTCTCAATAAAGATCTAATTTCTCAAATATATAAAGAAAAAATGTAAAGAAGCATTAGCTATTCTCCAGAATAGATGGATCCATTCACAACTCCAAATTAATATACCAATTTTCCCACATCCCTTTCAAAATTTATTTCCTTTTTCTGTCATGTTAGCCAATCTGATAGGTATAAGATGATACCTAAGAATTTTCCTAATTTTCATTTCTCTAATCAGTAGTGATTTTTAGAGCATTTTTGACATGACTATAGATAGCTTTGAATTCCTCATCTGAAAACAGTCTGTTCACATTCTTTGATAATTTATCAACTTAGGAATGATTTATATTCTTAACAATTTGACTCACTTTTTTAATATGTTTGAGAAATGAGACCTTTATTAGAGAAGATTGCTGTAAAAATTGTTTCACTGCTTCCTGTTTTCATACTAATCTTGGTTGTACTCTTTCAAGTGTGCTTCTTATAAATAAAAGATTATTGAATTCTAGTTTCTAATCCATTATGCTATCTGCTTCCATTTTATGGATGAATTCATCCCATTCACATCTGTGCATTTCCTCCATCCTATTTTCTTCCATTTATTATTGTATCTTTCTTTTCATTCTCTCTGCCCTTTAAAGTCTATTTTGTGTGTTTATGCATGTATATATATAGATACATACATATATACACACATACACACATATGTGTATATATATATATATATATATATGTATATATATATATCCTAACATTTTAATTCTCATTTGAGCATGATTTCTCTGTAGAATCCTTCTTATCTCTATAGTAAGGATAATATTTCATAAAAGATAGATGTATCATCTTTCCATATATGCAGGTAAATAGTTTAATTTTATTGCATTCCTTTTGTTTTCCTCTTCATGTTTAACCTTAATGTTTCTCTTGAATCTAAAAATTAGAAAAAAATAAATTTTTGCATGCATCTCTGGTCTTTTCAACAGGAATGTCTGACAAATCGCTATTTTATTAAATAGCCTGTTTTGTTATTTTAGTTTATTTTTCCAATTACATGCAAAGATAGTTTCAGCATTCATATTTTTTGTAAGCTTTTGAGTTCCACATTTTAAAAACCCTTCCTACTCCCCACTCTTAATGGAAGCGAGTAATATGGTATAAGTTCTACAAGTATAGTTGCATTTAATATTTCAATATGAGACATGTTGTGAAAGAAGAATTAAAACTAAAGGGGGAAAGCATGAGAAAGAAAGAAAAATGAACATAAAGTGAACAAAATGTTCTTGACTCTGTATTCAGACTCCATACTTTTCCCTGTGGATATAGATAGAATTTTCAATCATAAATCTTTTCAGGATTTCTTTGATCACTGAACTACTGAGAGGTGTTGAGTCTATCATAGTTGATCATCATAAAAATATTGCTGTTATTGTGTACACTGTTGTCCTGGTTCTTCTCATTTCCCTCAGCATTAATTCATACTTTCCAGGTTTTTCTGAAGTCTTACCACTCATGGTTCTAACTGAAAAATAGTATTCCATCACATTCATATACCATAATTTGTTCAGTCATTCCCCAATTGAAGGGCATCACCTCAATTTTCAACTCTGTGCAACAAAAAGAAAAGTTATTAATATTTTAATAGCTGTGTTTCTTTCCCCCTTTTTATGATCTTTTTAGGATAAAGCATAGACTTCCAGGCAAGATGGAAGAGAAAAGCAAAGCACTGTCCTAAAGTCTCCTGGTTTCCCCTCAGAACTAATATGAATCAAGTCTGTTAGGAGAATTTGGATCCATAAAACCCAGGGGGGAAAAAACTAAGAGAACATCTACCAACAAGGTCTGTCTCAGGGATACATGGGTGAGATGCAGGCAGAGAGCAGAGAGGTTGGGTGAAGCCTGGAAATTAATCTAAGAATAGCTGAGGAAGCTTTGGCTGCGTGCATGGATAGGAGAGTTCCAGTGAAGCTGGAGGGAGAGTTCCAGCACAATGGACAGGAGAGATTCAGAATGTGGCTAAACATCAATCCTTTTACTGGGCTGGGCTGGAAGACCAGGTGTGTGAGCCCCATATTTTCAGAAGAATCCCCATGTTTCCAGTTGAGTCTCCTCCCTCCCATACCTGTGGGAGAAAGGACTCTTCCCAGAACAAACACAGTAACAGCCCACCCCCACCTCCCAAGGCTCAAGTGTGGGCAGATGTCTCTCAATATTGAGTGAGGACTAAGGAGATTAACTATCTAGCCCAAATATCCAACAGATATTGTTGAAGGATGATCAGAACCTACTGCCCTGCCCCAACTCCCCCAGGGCTAGGGAGTGGGCCACTAATCAAGGTCACAGTTACTCCAGAGAAAACAACCAGCACCTCTTACTAGCCAGCCCACTTGGAGTTACTAAACCCAGTGAGCAAAGCCTCTTGGGCTACTGCCCTCCACACAAGATCCCAGAAAAATGAAGAAAAGCCATTGGAAAGATTGATCCATCAAAAGCTACCTTGAAAACAAAGATACTAACTCAGAGAGATCTAAAACTTCAGAGGAGAAAATGAATTGGTCTCCAGCCCAGAAAGATTTCTTAGAAGAGATCAGGAAGGCATCTAAAAATCAATTGGAAAAATTTGGGAAAAGAAATGCAAGAGGAAATTAATTCTTTTCGAGAGAAAATTAACACCCTGTAACAAGAAAACAAATCTTTTGAAAATTCAATTGGACAAGTGCAAAAAGAAAATAATTCTTTCAAAACCACAATTGGGAAAATGGAAAACTCAGTCAAAAATAGAAATGACCAACTGGAAAAAGAGGTGTAAAAGGTAAATGAAGAAAATCCTTCTCTACAAAAAAAAATGGAATCTCTGGAAGCTAAGGACTTCATGAGACAAAAGGAATCTGTTAAACAAAACAAAAAATCAAAAAAAGGAGGAAATTTAAATATCTCATCAGCAAAACAACTGATCCAGAAAATAGATCCAGGAGAGACAACTTAAGAATCATAACATTTACTGAAAGAATGAATGATTTTAAAAAATCCTGGATAAATTCTTCAGGATTTAGTGAAGGAAAATTGCCCAGATATCATAGAACAAGAGGGCAAAATAGTTATTGAAAGAATACATCAATCCCGTTCTGAAAGGGTCCTAAAATGAAAACACCAAGGAATGTTGTGACCAAATTCCAAAACTATCAGATAAAAGAGAAAATCCTGTAAGCAGCCAGAAAGAAACAACTTAGATACTGAGGAGACACAGTAGACATTACACAGGACCTGGCTGCATCAATTAAGGGGTCAAAGGGCCTAGAACATGATATTCTGAAAAGAAAGGGAGCTTGGAATGCAACTAAGAATTCATAATCCAGCAAAACTGAGCCTTCTCTTCCAGGGGAAAAGATGAACATTTAACTAAATAGGAGACTTCCAACTTTTCCTGTTTAAACAACCAGGGCTAGATTGAAATTTTTGACTCCACACAGGAGACTCAAGAAATACATAACAAGGTAAAAAAGGAAAAATGGGGGAAAACTACTATCCAATAAGATAAAACTGGATATATCCCCACCTGGGAGAAAGATTTGTAAAACTCTTGAGAATAGTAACTATTAGAGAGAACAGCCACAAATAATGGATGCTCATGACTTGTTCATGATTCTGATACAATTATTTGAAAAACAATATCTCCTTAAAAGGGGGGGCACAGTAAAGACATAGGAGAATGGAAGAGATTGAATGGGGTAAATTACATTACATGAAAAGGAGCAAAGGACCTATTGCAATAGAAGGGAAGAAGGGAGGAGGTGAGAACCATTTGAATTGTAATCTCATCATAGTTGGTTAAAAGAAGGATTGACATACACATAGTCATATAATTTAAGAAACTTATCTTACCTTTAAAGTATTAAAAGGGAAGGGGGAGGGAGGAGGAAATGAGGTACTAACAGAAGGAAGGAAGGAAAGGCAGAAAAGACAAAGGGAAAGGGGAAAGAAAGGGAAGGGTGTTGATAGGGAGAACACACTGAAGGAGGTAGTTTTAGGAAGCAAAATAATGAGGAATATGGATATGGTAAAAAAAGGGGGAAAACAAACAGAGAGATGATAGCATGGAGAGCAATAAAGAATTAGTAATTGAATGTGAATGGGATGAATTCTCCCATAAAATGTAAGTGAATAATAGTACAGTGAATTAAAAATTAGAATCCTACAAAATGCTGCTTACAAGAAACTCATTTGAAGCAGAGAGATACATATAGTATAAAGGTAAATGGTTGGAACAGAGCATATTTTGCATCCATGAGAAAGTGAAAAAAGGCAGGATAAGCAATCCTTAGACAAAGCAAAAATAGATCTCATTAAAAGAGATAAGGAAGGAAACTCTATCCTCCTAAAAAGTACCAAAGACAATGAAACAATTTCAATACTAAATATGTATACACCAAGTGGTATAGCATCCAGGTTCTTAGAGGAAAAGCTGAATGAGTTACAGGAAGAGAAATTAATAAAATTGAAAGCAAGAAAAATATTGAACTAATAAATAAAAGCAAAAGTTGGTTTTATGAAAAAACAATAAAATTGATAAACCTTTGGTTAATTTGATTAAAAAATAAAAAATAAATTAAATTAAATCAAATTAAAAGTATCATAAATGAAAAGGTGAACTCACCATCCTTGAGGAGGAAGTTAAATTAATAATTCAGGAACTAATTTGCTCAACTGTATGCCAGTAAATTTGATAATATTAGTGAAATAGATGAATATTTACAAAAATACAAGTTGCCCATGTTAAATGAAGAGGAAATTAAATACCAAAAATCTCTATCTCAAAAAAAGAAATTCAACAAGTCATCTCTGAACTGCCTAAGAAAAAATGTCCAGGGCCACATGGATTCACAAGTACATTCCATCACACTTTTAAGAAACAATTAGCTCCAATTTTAAATAAATTCTTTGGAAAAATAGATGAAGATGGGACTCTGCCTAACTCCTTCTATAACACCAACATGGTGTTGATACCTAAGCATGAAGAGTCAAAACAGAGAAAAAATTATAGACTCTAATGAATATAGACTCAAAACTCACAAACAAACTCTTAGCAAAGTGATTACAGCAAGTTATTACTAGTATGATACATTATGACAAATCAAGATTTATGCCTAGAAGCAAACTAGGAGATCAAGGAATAGTTTATCTGTCAGATCTGTGGAAAGGGAAGCAGTTTATGACCAAGGAAGAGATGGGGAACATTATTAAAAACAAACTGGATGATTTTGATTAAATTAAATTAAAAAGCTTTTGCACAGAAAAAACCACTGTAACCAAGATCAAAAGAAAGGTAGTAAATTGGGGAAAAAAAATTTACAACTATTATTTCTGACAAAGGACTCATTTCTAAAATACACAGAGAACTGAGTTAAATTTTCAAAAATACAAGCCATTCCCAGTCGACAAATGGTCAAAGTATAATGCAAAAGCAATTTATAGATGAGGAAATCAAAGTAATCCATAGTCATATTGAAAACTTTCTCTAAATAACTACTTATTAGAGAAATGCAAATTAAAGCATCACACCTCTCAGACTGGCCAATATGACCAGACAGAGTAATGATCAATGTTGGAAGGGATGTGGGAAACCTGGGACACATACATTGTTGGTAGAGCTGTGAACTCATCCAAACTTTCTGGAGAGCAATATTGGATTATGCACAAAGGGCAACAAAAATATGCATACCATTTGATCCAGCTATACCACTACTGGGTCTATACTCTGAAGAGATCATGAAAAATGGTATATTAACAGTTACACATGATAATTTTCCAAAAGATATGTTTTGGGCTCTTTTTTTTTTTTGATTAAGGATTTTGGGCAGACCAATTATTCATAAATTATATCTTCTAGATCTATTTTCCAGGTCATTTTATTTTTCCTAAAAAGGACTGTACATTTTTGTCTGGTTTTTTTTCAGCCTTTTGGCTTGTTTGATGGAATCTTGGCTTCCCATAGCTATTAGTTTCTGTTTGTCCAATTCTAATTTTAATTGTTTTATTTTCTTTAATTAGCTTTTGTGTTTTATATTCCAGTTGGTTGATTTTACTTTGTGATGAGTTACATACTTTTTCCAGTTGATCACTTTTAGTATTTTTTTGAAAGATTTAACTTGTTTTGAGTTTTACAATTTTTCCCCTAATCTTGCTTCCCTACCCCCATCCCCCCCACAGAAGGGAGTCTGTTAGTCTTTACATAACTTCTGTGGTATACATTGTTCTTAGTTGAATGTAATGAGAGAGAAATCATATGCTTAAGGGAAAAAATAAAGTATAAGAGATAGCAAAATTATATAATAAGATATTTTTTTCTAAATTGAAGGTAATAGTCTTTGGTCTTTGTTCAAATGCCACAATTCCTTCTCTGGAAACAGATGGTATTCTCCAGCTCAGGTAGGCTCAAACTGTCCCTGAGCAATTTTCCCAAAGAGTTTATAAAGAATTGGAAGCAATAGTTCCTTAAATGTTTGATTGAATTCACTTGTGAATCCATCTGGCCCTGTAGATTTTTTCTAAGGGAGTTCAATAATGGGTTATTAGAATTTCTTTTTCTAGATCTGGTTATTTAGGTATTTATTTTCCTCCTCATTTATTCTAGATAATTCATGTTTTTGTAAATATTTATCCATTTCATTTAGATTGCCAAATTTATTACAATAGAGTTGGGCAAAATAATTCCAAACTATTACTTTAATTAGCTCCCCATTGGTGTTGTTCATATTTTGATTTCTTCCTATTTTTTTGTTTTGTTTTGTATTTTGCAAGGTAAATGGGGTTTGCCCAAGGCCACACAGCTAGGTAATTATTAAGTGTCTGAGGTTGGATTTGAACTCAGGTAAGCCACCCCTCTTTCTATTTTTTTTAAAAGAAAGATTTCATTTATTTAGAATTTTTTACAATTCCCCCCCATTCTTGCTTTCCTCCCCATCCCCATAGAAGGCATTCTGTTAGTGCTTACATTGGTTCAGTTTCATACATTGATCTCAGTTGAATGTGATGACAGAGAAATCATATCCTTAAGGAAGAAAAAATAAAGTATGAGATAATAGAATTACATAATAATTTAAAGCTTTTGTTTTCCTAATTTGAAGGTAATAGTCTTTGGGCTTTGCTCAAAGTCCAAAATTCTTTCTTTATACAGATGGTATTCTCTATTGCAGATAGCCCACAATTGTCCCTGGTTGTTGCACTGAAGGGATGAGCAAGTCCATCAGAGTTGATCATCACCCCCATGTTGCTGTTAGAGTATACCATCTTTTTCTGGTTCTACTCATCTCGCTCAGCATCAGTTCATGCAAATCTTTCCAGGCTTCCCTGAATTCCAATCCCTCCTGGTTTCTAATAGAACAATAGTATTCCATGATATACATATACCAAAGTTTGTTAAGTCATTCTCCAATTGAAGGACATTCACTTAATTTCCAAATTTTTGCCATCATAAACAGGGCTGCTATGAATATTTTTGTACAAGTAATGTTTTCCATTACTCCTTGATCTTCTACTTTGCTTAAAATATTGGTTTTTTATTTCTAAATCCTGTATCCATTTTGATCTTATATTGTTATAGGGTGTGAGGTGTTGGTCTAATCCAAGTTTCTTCCATACTAACTTCCAATTTTCCCAACAGTTTTTTTCAAAGTGAGAGCTTTTATCCCAATAGCTGAACTCTGTTTCCAATCAAACAGCAGATTACTACAATCATTTCCTGCTATTGTACCTATGCTATTGCACTGATCCACCACTCTATTTCTTAACCAATACCAGACAGTGTTGAGAACTGATGCTTTATAATATAATTTTAGAATTGGTAAGACTAAGCCACCTCCTTTTGTACTTTTTTTCATTGAATTCCTGGAAATTCTTGACTTTTTGTTTGCTCCATATAAATTTACTTACTACTTTCTCTAACTCATTAAAGTAATTTGGGGAAATTTTAATTGGTAGGGCACTAAATAAGTAATGTAGTATTGGTAGAATTGGTATTTTTATTATATTAGCTCAACCTATCCATGAACAGATTATGTTTGCCTTGGTATTTAAATTTTTTTTTTAGATTTTTGCAAGGGGAATGGGGTTACATGGCTTGCCCAAAGCCACACAACTAGGTAATTATTAAGTGTCTGAGGCCAGATTTGAAACCAGATATTCCTGACTCCAGAGCTGGTGCTCTATCCACTGTGCCACATAGCCACCCTGGGTATTTAAATCTGATTTTATTTATGTGAGAAGAGTTTTGTAATTGTTTTCAAAAAGTTTTTGAGTCTGCCTTGGCAGGTAGACTGCCAGGTATTTTATTTTGTCTGAGATTACTCTGAATGGGATTTCTTTCTAGCTCTTTCTGCTGTATCCTGCTAGTAATAATTAGAAATAGAAATGCTAAGGATTTATGATGGTTTGTTTTATATCCTGCTACTTTGCTAAAGTTGCTAATTATTTCTCATAGCTTTTTAGATCACTTTTTTTGGATTCTCTAGGTATACCGTTATGTCATCTGCAAAGAGTAAGAGTTTTGTCACCTCATTCCCAATTCTAATCCCTTCAATTTCTTTTTCTTCACTTATTGCTGAGGTTAACATTTCTAATATGATATTGAATAGTAGTGGTGATAATGGGCACCCTTGTTTCACCCCTGATCTTATTGGGAATGCCTCAAGCCTATCCCTGTTGCATATAATGCCTGTTGATGGTTTCAAATAGATACTGCTTATTATGCTAAGGAACAAACCATTTATTCCTACACTCTCTAGTGTTTTTATTAGGAATGGTTGCTGTATTTTATCAAAAACTTTTTCCGCATCTATTGATATGATCATATGGTTTCTGATAGGTTTGTTGTTGATATAATTAATTATACCTAGCAGTTTTCCTAATATTGAACCAACGCTGCATTCCTGGGATGAATCCTACTTGCTCATATTGTATTATCCTAGTGATGACTTGTTGTAATCGTTTTGCTAAGATTTCATTTAAGATTTTTGCATCTATATTCTATATATATTTGCATATATATTCTATATTCTATATCTATATGTCCATAGGTTTATAATTTTATTTTTCTGTTTCAACTCTTCCTGGTTTAGGTATCAGCACCATATTAGTGTCATAGAAAGAGTTAGGCAGAGTTCCATCTTCCTCTATTTTTCCAAGGAGTTTATATAGAATTGGAACCAATTTTTCCTTAAATATTTGATAGAATTCACCTGTGAATCCATCTGGCCCTGAAGATTTTTTCTTAGGGAGTTCAATAATTGCTTGTGGAATTTCTTTTTCTGAGATAGGGCTATTTAGGTTTTTAATTTCCTCTTCATTTAATCTGGGCAACTTATATTTTTGTAAATATTCATCCATTTCACTTAGATTGTCAAATTTATTATCATAGAGTTGGGCAAAATAATTTTGAATTATTACTTTAATTTTTTTCCTCATTGGTGGTGAGTTCACCTTTTTTATTTATCATTCTAGCAATTTGGTTTTCTTCTTTCATTTTCTTTAATCAAATTGACCAAAAGTCTATCAATTTTACTGGTTTTTTTAATAAAACCAGCTCTTGGTTTTATTTATTAGTTCAATAATTTTCTTGCTTTCAATTTTATTAATTTCTCCTTTAATTTTTAGAATTTCTAATTTGGCATTTAATTGGAGGGGGTTTTAATTTGTTCTATAATTTTTAGTTGCATATTTAGCTCATTGATTTCCCCTTTTTCTAATTTATTCATGTAAGCATTTAAAGATATAATATATCCCCTGACAGCTGCCTTGAGTGAATGCAAAATGCTTTGTATGTTGTTTCAGTATTGTCATTATCCCGAATGAAATAATTAATTCTTTTTTTTTGGTTGTTTTGGCAAGGCAAATGGGGTTAAGTGGCTTGCCCAAGGCCACACAGCTAGGTAATTATTAAGTGACTGAGGTCAGATTTGAACTCAGGTACTCCTGACTCCAGGGCCAGTGCTCTATCCACTGCAGCACCTAGCTGCCCCTGAAATAATTAATTCTTTATATAATTTGTTGTCCAATCCACTCCTTCTTTAAAATGAGGTTATTTAGCTTCCAATTAGTTTTGGTCTATAACTCCCTGTCCCAATATTGAATATGATTTTGTTGCATTATGATCTGAGAAAGATATATTCACTATTTCTGCCTTTCTGCAATTGATCATTAGGTTTTTATACCCTAGTACAGGGTCAATTTTTGTGTAAGTGCCATGTACTGCAGAAAAAAATTATATTCCTTTCTATCCCCATTCAATTTCTTCCTTAAGTCTATCATATCTAGGTTTTCTAACAATATTTATCTCTTTAACTTCCTTTTTGTTTATTTTATGATTATATTTATCTAAATCTGAAAGCAAGAGCTTGAGGTCTCCCACTAGTAGAGTTTTGCTGTCTATGTCTTACTGTAGTTCTTTCAAACACTCCTCTAATAATAGAGGTTTTGTTCACTTGGTTTAGTAATTCCAAGGGCCAGCCAGTAGGAGGTACTGGTTGCTGTCTCTGGAGTTTTTGAAGCCCTCTCCCTAATCCTGGAGATAATAAAAAGGGAGGGAGGGAGGAGGGGCAGCATTTTCTGAATTGTCCTTGAACAATGGATTAGGTCCTGGGCAGGAAGTTGATCTCCCTTTCAGCTGAGTGAATTTTGTTGCCCACCTGAGCCTGAGGGTTGGGGGGGGTGGCCATTCCTTCTGGGAAGAGGGCTCCACAAAATGTATGGAGCTCAAGTCCTGTGCCCAGCTAGTCATTTTCCAAGTGTACTCAGCAACTCTCTGTGCTGGAACTCTTCCGCCCCCCCCCACCCCCCCCCAATGACTGGGGCTCACCAGAGTTCCTCTTCCCCCAGCCAAAGATTCTGCTGGTAAAGGTGTTCCTTGGACCTGACACTCACCAAAGTCTCTGTGAATAAGGCCAGTACTCTGGCTTCACCCTGCTGCAATCCCTGCACTCACCCTCTTCTCTCTGCTCCCAGTTCAACCACGGTCCCCTGGGACAGACCTTGTTGTCAGGTGTTCTCCTAACTTCTTTTTCTGGATTTTGCCGATTGAATTTCTGTTGAGATTTCTTTCATGTTATTTTTGAGGGGAACAAAGATCACTTAACACTGTGCCATCTTTGCCAGAAATCTCACTTTTAGTTTTAAAGAAATTGATTTCTTCAATTTACATAATTCTCTGCATGACTCTCATTTATTTTTTTCCATTTTCTTCCTCTCTTCTTTGGTTTTCAGAATTCTTTTTGAGCTCTTCTATGAAGTTTTGGATTTTATGTCAATTCATAAACTCCTTTGAAGTTTCAAATATTTGTCCTTGCTTTTTTCTTCTGAGCTAGCATTTTTATTGTCCCTATCTTAATAGTAGCTTTCTATGGTCATCATTCATTTTGGTTTTTTTGTCTATTTTGATAGTTGAGTTATGTTCTTGTGATACAAGGAGTATAATTCCAAACATTTTGTGCTGTGGCTTGGATCCAGTTCCTGGTTTATTTCTTCAATTTAGGTGTTGTCTATGCAGAGATTTGGTTCCTTCTTTATGCCCAGGATTAAACTATGCAGTAGCTTGCTCCCACCCAGTTTCCTCTGTTGCCCCAGTGTTCCCAGGGCTCACTTTGTGTCTGAGTTTGGGACCCTCCCTGTTGGTCTGCTGTCAAGTTGATTTGTTAAGTCAGGACCTGAGTGATTTTTCTTCTCTCCTGTCTATACTGTGATATATTTCCCCTTTACCCCAAAGACACATATCTTTATTAAAGATTCTCCACATTATCTTGAGTTGAGAACCTGTTTAGATCTTTTTGTGATGAGATCCCCAGTGCTGTCATCTTATTTCTGTTCCAGAAGTGGTGTTTCTTAATGTCTTTCATTTGCCCAATTATGATTTTTAAAGAATTATTTTTTTAATGAGCTTTTGTAACTCTTTTTTCATTTGGTCAGTTCTGCTTTTTAAGGAATTATTTTTGTCAGTGAATTTTTGTACCTCTTTTTGCCATTTGGCCAAATACTTGTACTATTTTTATCAATATTTTTGTACCTATTTTATCAAGCTATTTTCTTCTCATAACGTTCCTCCTTTGCTTTTATTGCTTTATTTATTTTTCCCTTTACCACTCTTCAGGAATTATTGCTAACTTTGAATCCAATTTATAATTTTTCTTTAAGGATTTACTTGTAGCCTTTCATTTTCTTCTCAAGTTGTATCTTGATCTTTCCTGTCATCATAACAATTTTTATGGTCAGATTATTTTTTGGTTATTTATTCATTTTTTCCATAACACCTAATTTCTTGATTTGTAACTTTATATTAATGCTGGACACTGTTTCCCTTGGGGTGTGGAGAGTAGCTTTATTTTAAGCTTCAAATTTTTTGGCACTTATTTGCAGAGCTTGTCTTGGAAACTTGGAAGTTTTGGGTACTTCTAAGGTTGTGTGATCTGGGAAGACGTGGGGGTCACTGCTCTTAGCCTTCACTCCAATCTTTACTCAATAAGGAAGGACCCCTAATCAATTGTAATTGAACTTAGTTCTTATCCTCAGAATCCCTCTTCCCTGGGGATGTGAAACAATACTGTTCCTCATAGTTCCTGATTCCTTGGGGGCAGGGCTTGATACCGTACCTCAAAGCTTCCACTCTCTCTTGAGACAAAGTGCTTATACCTACCCTTGCACTATGAGCCAGAAGTGGGTATAATTTCAAATAACTCTTGGTTCTATGTCCAGTGTGAGCACCATCAAACCCTAAAATCTCTTTCTTTTGCCATCTTCCCTTCCCATCTTCGACTTGAGAGCTCACAAAACTGCTGCCTCTGTTACCACCACCCATTCCTATTGCCTGTGTTGCATCAATGTGGGCTTTTTCTTTCTGACCTCTTATGTTGTAATGGTCTTGAAGAATATTTTACTCAGCCATTTTGTTTGCTCTGTCATTCCAGAATAGTTTTTAAAGCATTTATTTTAAATAAATAAATTTAAAGGAGAATGTCAAATTTCTCTACTCTGCCAACTGGGTTCTACCCCCAAATTTTTTATTGCTTTCCAAAGAAGATTCATTTTATCTTTCTCCACCCCCAATTCCAAATTGAGAAAACAATAAAAAAAAAATTTCATGTTACAAACAAAACAAATCCTTATATTGGTCATACTATTTATTTGAGTTCTTCACCTCTTTATCAAGATCTTATCATCATAAATTCATGGTAAATCATTGTGTTCATCAGAATTCCAATGACATTGAAAGTTCATTTTTATTTATATTGTTGTTATTATGTACTGGTTCTGATAACTTCACTCCGAATTAGGTTCATACAGTCTTCCAAGGATTCTGTGAAATTTCCAATTCTTTGTGAACACAAAAAGAATTACTACATTTTTTATGTGAGTCATTTTCCTATTTCTTTGAACTCCTTTGTGTAGAAAACTAGTTGTGGTATAGTTAGGTCAAAGCAACAGTTAGGGGGACATAGTTCCAAATTGTTTTCTTGAACACTTTCTGGGTCAGTTCACAACTCTACTAACAATACAATATTGTATCCATTTTCCCACAGTCCATCAAGAATTTGTCATGTCCATATTTTATTACAATTTGCATTCTCTAATTTAGGGTTTTTTTAATTTGTTTTTGTTTTTGATTGCTTTTATTTTTTCAAATTATATGTTATGGAAGTTTCTCAACATTCATCCACATGTATATTTACGTTACAAAATTTTCTTCCAGCCTCCTTCCCCATCCTCCTTCACTCTGCCACAGTCTAGTGAATACTGCATATGTACATTTGTGTTTAACATGTTTATATAATAGTCATCTTCTGCATTAGGAAATAGGACTAAGGGAAAAGAAAGAAAACCATGGAATAGGAAGGAAATACTTAAGAAAAATATTTAAAAAGTGAATATAGTGTTCATTCAGATTTAGTTTGTTTTGTTTTGTTTTCTTCATCTAGATGTGGATGGCATTGTCCTTAACAGGTTTGCCAGGGTTGTCCTAGCTCTCTGAACTGCTGAGAATAGCTGCATTCATTAAAGTTGATAAACTCACAATATTGTTGTTAAAGTGAACAATGTACTCTTGGTTCATTGAACATCACTTCATAGAATATCACTTCCCATACTTCTCTAGAGTCCTACCATTCATAATTTTTTAATATAACAATAGTACTCCATAACATTCAGCCACTCCCCAATTGATGGGCATCATCAATTTTTAATTCTTTGCCACTGCAAAAGGAAATGCTATGGATATTTTGGAACAGGAGGGTCTTTTCCCATTTTTTTAATGATTTCTTCTGGATGTAGGCTTACTATTGGAATTGCTGGGTCAAAAGGTATGATCAGTTTTATTGTTCTTTGGGCATAGTTCCATATTGCTTTCCAGAATGGTTGGATGAGTTCACAACTTCACCAACAACACATTGATGCCTCAATCCTCTCACAACCTCTCCAACATCAATGGTTTTCCTTTTTTTGTCAACTTAACCAATCAGATGGGGTGAGGTGGTACTTATAGCTATTTTAATTTCCATTTCTCTAATCAGTAATGATTTGGTGCATTTTTCCATATGATTGTATAGAGCTTTAATTTTTTTTTGAAAGTTACCTTTGAACATTTATCATTTGGAGAATGACTTGTTACATTATAAATTTGATTTGATTCACAATATAATTTAGAAATGGGACCTTTATCAGAATCACAACTATGAAAACTGCTTCCCAATTTTCTGTTTTCCTTCTAATCTTGGCTGCATTTGTTTTATTGGTGCTGTTTCTTGTTTGGTCACAACTTTCTCCCCTTTACATGTATCTGAAAGATCCAAGAGTATTTTTTATCTTAATTGGTCTATGGCATCATCTTTCTATAAAGATCCTGTATCTGTTTTGACATTATTTTGATATAGGGTTGGAAATATGGGTTTATGCCTAGTTTTTGCCATTTTATTTTCCATTTTTCCCAGCAATTTTTGTTGAATAGAGAGTTCTTATCCCAGAAGCTAAAGTCTTTGTGTTTGTCAAACATTAGATTACTATAGTCATTTACCACTGTTTCTTTTGTATTCATTCTAATCCACTGGTCTTTTACTCTCTTTCTTAACCAGTAGTAGGCAGTTTTGATCACTGTTGTTTATAGTATAATTTTAGATCTGGTATAGCTAGACCAACTTCCTCTACATATTTTTCCATCAGTTCTCTTGATATTCTTGATCTTTTGTTGCTCCAGATGAATTTTTTTTTATTTTTTCTAGCTCTCTAAAATAGCTATTTAGTACTTTGATTGATATGGCCCTGAATAAGTAATTGAATTTGGGTAGAATTATCATTTTTATGATATTACTTCTGCTTCAGCATGTACAATTGATCTTTTCCAGGTTTTTTAGATCTGACTTTATTTGTATAAAAAATGTTTTGTAATCATGTTCATAAAGTTTCTGGATTTTTCTAGGGAGGTAGATTCCCAAGTATTTAATTGTCTACAGTTACTTTAAATGGAATTTCTCTTCCTGTCTTTTACCCTTGGACATTGTTGTTCCTATATAGAAACGATTTATGATTTATTTTATATCCTGTTACTTTGTTGAATTTGTTAATTTTTTCAAATATTTTAGATGATTTTCTAGAGTTCTCTAAGTATACCATCTTATCATATGCAAAGAGTGAAAATTTTGCTTTCTTGTTACCAAATCTAATTCCTTCCATTCCTTTTTTCTCTCTTATTGCTAAAGCTAACATTTCTACAGCTAGCATTTTTAATACTATATTGAATAGTAATGGTGATAATGGGCATCCTTGTTTCACCCCTGATCTTGCTCAAATTGTTCCAGGTTTATTCCCATTACATATAATATTTGTTGATGATTTTAGATAGATAATTGCTTATTATATTAAGGAAAATGTCATTTATTTCTATACTCTCTAATGTTTTTAATAGAATGGATGTTGTATTTTGTCAAAGGCTTTTTCAGCATCTATTGGGATAATCACATGGTTTCTGTTAGTTTTGTTATAGATATATCCAATAATATGGAGTATTTTCCTAATACTGAACCATACTTACCTACCTGTTATAAATCCTAAGTGGTGATGGAGTATTATTCTAGTAATAACTTGCTTTAATCTCTTTGTTTAAATTTCATTTGAGATTTTTGAATCAATGTTCATTAGGGAGATTGATCTATATTTATTTTCACTTTTCTTTGTTTAGGTATCAGTCCCACATTGGTGTCATAAATAGAATTTGGCAGAACTTCTCCTATTTTTATATTGTTTATGTACAATTGTAATTAATTGTTCCATAAATGTTTGGTAGAATTCACTTGAAAATCCATCTGAACCTGGAGATTTTTTCTTAGAAAGTTTATTGATGGTTTCTTCATTTTTTTTCCTGAAATGAGAATATTCAAGTATTTTATTTTATCTTCTGTTAATCTGGTAGTTTGTATTTTTGTAAATATTCATCCATTTCACTCAGGTTATCAAATTTATTGACACACAGTTGGGCAAAATAGCTCCAAATTAATTTCCTCCTTATTGGTGGTGAGTTGACCCTTTTCATTTTTGATACTGGTAATGTGGTATTCTTCTATCTTTTTTTTAATCAAATTAAGCAAATGTTTAACTATTTTATTGTATATTTAAGGTTTTTTTTTTTTTAAATATGGATCTAAATAGCTTGAATTCTTTCTCTGGAAACTGCCTGTTCATATCCTTTGACTATCAATTGAGGAATGGTTCTTATACATTTGGATCAGTTCTCTGAGACCTTTCTCAGAGACAATTTCTGTGAAGAAGTTTCTCCCCATTTTTCTTCTCCTCTTCTAATTTTAATTGCATTGTTTTGCTTTCCTTTTGGGTTCCAATTTAATGTAATTAAAATTATTCATTTTCTTTTCATTTTTTTTCTTTTTGTTCAGAACTCCTCCCTTTTCCATATATCATTATAGTTGCATATTCTTTGTTTTTTTCCTAATTTATTATCACATGCTTCATGTATAATTCAAGTTCCCATACTTTTTTCAGTATATGATGTAAGATGACAGTCTATATCAAATTTACAGTTTTCATTGTCTATGATACCTTTCATTCGAATATAAATTCTCTGTTTCTTTTTAATTATATCTATTTTTCTTGTTGTTTTGTCTGAGATCATGATTGTTGCCCTGGCTTATTTACTTCAACTACAATATATAAATTTTGCTCAGCACCTTATTTTAACTTTTTGTGCATCTTTCTGTTTTAGCCATATTTCTTGTCCAACATATTTTAGGATTCTTGCCTTGGTTATTCCCTGTAAGTTTCAGATTGAATTCAAGTCTGGAACTGAGACTTAATCGAGGATATGAGTCATAGACCACTGATCATTAATTTATTTCTAGTTTAGTATGTAACCTTAGGATAGATATTACTATTCACCTTAGAATGTCGTCCCAACAGTTATTTTCTTCAGTTGTTCCTGGATCTGTAAGTCCACAATGGTTAGGAGAAAAAGCTTATAGTTGGCACAAATTTTTGCATCTTGTACATTGTCAGGGTTACCATGATTGGATTTGAGATCTCTTCTTAGCTCTTGTATAGTCTTGATCTTTTTCCAGTTCCTGTGCAATAGAATGTTAATATTAAGTGCCCCCAACAAATTCTGTCTCCAGTGTCCATATACCTCTCTATTTCCCTACTTTGATCTGGGCTTAAAATGCTGTATTTGTGGATTTGAGGGAGATGGTATAGTTTTCTGCTGTATTTTTTTTCATTACTACATCACCATCTTGGATCTACTATTTACAAAACATAATTATATAAAAATACAAATGAAATAACTATGGATATTTTCCTGAGAGCAGGAGAGATAGAGAAAGCAGAAGTAACATTGAAGATAAAAAAAATAAGTTTAAGTAGTGATAGGGAAAAAAATGAAATGATTGAGAATCATGTTTAGATAGAGAAATTTTAGAATTCTTGAAAATGGAAATAAAACACTTATTTTTAATGAAAATTTTAAGAACATTTAAGAGCATGTGTATAGCAGAAATAAAGTAGAGAAGATCATGAAAGCTAATTTGAAATAAGTAGGAAATAAGTAGGAAATTAGAGTATTTGAGGAAATAGCAACATGCAGATGAAGCCCTCTTATATGAGAACAAAAATTTGGACAGAGAAGAAGATAATTCAGGCATCCAATCATTTGGAAAGGAGGGAGAATATTCTGTCATTGGCAGATAATTGCCATCAATACAGGAATTTCATAATAAATTTGGATGGAGTGAATCTCAAAGTAAAAGTAGTTGCTAAGTGATAGCAGTGAAAGGTGAATACATGGCAGTAGGGAGTAAGAAGTATTTTGAAATATCTACTGGGACTGGAGAATGGGGGGATGGCTATCATGAGAGCAATAGCAAGAAATACTTGAAAGGATGGTCTATGATACAATATTTTACAGATGGAACAATAACTTGAGTCAGAAGTTAGGAGCACAAGGTACAGGACTCTGAAGTTAAAGCAAATTTGTTATTCATAGAATACAAGTTCTAGAAGGAAAAGTGGAAGGGAAGGGCATATTTGTTGTTCAAGATAGAATTGTGAGGTTGAAATCAATAGTAATGAGGTGTCAGTAGCAGGGATTGGAAAGAGGGGTTTATTGGCAATTAGAAATTCAGTATTATTGAGATAGAGAGAATAAGTGGTATTGGGGAGTATGCTAATCTTTTAAAAATATCTCTAGATAGGACTATTCAAAGACAAATGATGAGAAAGATGAATAAATGAAAAAATAGTGTTTACAATGCATAAATCACATGCTAAACTGGAGTTGATAATCACATTAATGACAGTCCCCGATCTCAAAGAGTTTATATTCCAACAGGAAGAAACAAACCATAAAAGACAGGGCATTTTGGTTTGCAAAGTTACAGTGATAGTAATAGAGTAATAGACTGCCATATCCATTCTAGTAACAATAGTAGTTTTGATTTGGATAGAGGTGTTAGTTGGAGAATTCATTGGATAAATGGGAAAAGGTAGACGATAAGGAAAGAAAGAGATGAGGAAAGAAAGAGAAGGGTGAATATCTTTAGGGTCTTCAGAGACAATATTGTTTCTGGAAGAGTCAAACTATGTGCCATTTCTGTGTTCAGGAACATCTAGAAATCTAGAAGGCACAAGATTATGTCACTGAACTTATGGTCAGAAATTTGTCCTTTTACATGGTTAAAGTAAATCTACCTACCCAGTTCTCATTCCTCAAAAAGAAAAAATGAATCAACCAATATTTTTTTGCACAAACAAAACCAATGCAACCAAGATTAGAAAAAAAGTAAAAGGTTTTGGCTTGGCTGTTCCATAGTGAAGAAATGTGACTATCCCTTGGATTACCATAGACATCAATGGCAACAAATGATTAAATAAGATCTTTTCTTCAGGTCTTAAGCTTAGCACAATATAACACTGTAGATATAGATTAAAGATTCAGAGTTAGAATGAACCTTAAAAATAACATTATCTTATTGCTTTGCTATATGAATGAGGAAACTGAAATTTAGAGAAGTAAATTGATTTATTCATAATCATAAAAATGATACATAGAAGAACAAAGATTCTAACTTTAGACTTCAGTCTAGAGTTTTTTTTCTATGACATATTTTACCTTAAGACTAAACTATTTTTAGTTAAAGTATGATTAATAACATTAATAATTGTGGACTTCATGGTTAGGGGAAAAAAGGAACATTGCATTTCTTTTATCGATTATGGTTCAGTGAAAATCATATATTCTTCCTAAGCAAGATAAGCAACAGATCTTACTTGAAACTAATAATGAAATAAGAGGTCTTCATAAACTTCTCTACCAAGTTAAGAGAGAGAGAGAGAGAGAGAGAGAGAGAGAGAGAGAGAGAATTTATTTACTTATATAAACAATTGAATTTAAAATCTATACTCTAGAGAGCAGGGCTGTTCAACCCTATGTTCAAAAGTTTTTATTGAAACAAAGCACAATATAGTTTGATTTGCCATTTTAGTGAGAGCTCTGAAGTGGCTCAGCTTCATTTACTAAAGCAAGCCACATAAAATCATCCTGCAGGCCACATCCAGCCTGAAGGCTGTATTTTGGTCAGCTATGCTCAAGAGTATAAATGTGTGTGTGTGTGTGTGTGTGTGTGTGTGTGTGTGTGTGTCTGTGTGTACATGCCTACATATATATATATATATATACACACATAATACATACATATAAATACACTATAGAGAAATAGAGATGAGAAAGTACACCTAAATCCCATATCATTTATAAGTGATATTTTATAAAAATAAATTAATTGCTTTTAGTTTTCCCACTTCATTATTGTGCTAATGATTATAGTGAATGAAAGGTTAGTTATTCTTCCTTGGAAAGTAACATTTAATGGACTGAAGTTACTGTAAAGGAATTTGATAGGAATGGTTCTTTCAATTCCTTTAATTCAAACAGATTTGTACTTTATACTCTTAACAATTTAAATTAAATAGCTTTCATCAGCTGAGAGTAATTTTCAATGAACAAAGTCAAGCCTGTGCCTTTCTGATCTCTGTGGACAGGGAATTTGATTAAAATTGACCAAATAAATCTGTCTGCTTCTTGAAAGGAATAGAAAATGCTAACATGAACCAGAGTTAGGTGGCCAATAACTGAGTCAAGTCTGGTAGGTGACTGTGACTGAAGAACTGCACAGTTGTATATAAAGAACAGATCAATACAGCTAAAAGCCAAGTAATGGACTTAAAACTGGTCAACTAAGACTATGGGGCAAAGGGATATGTCTCTCAAAATGAACCATTAGCCTGTCTTAAATAATTGACTATGGAAAAGTAAATAGGTGACTACAATTAACTCAAATATAGACAATTATATAAAAGTTAACCATTTATTGGTTCTGTGACTATGGGTAAGTCATAGGAACATGTTTGGGGGGGGCGGGGTGGAAAGCACTTCCAAGATCCTTTAGTTTCCCCTTCCCCATCTATAAAATGAATTTTTTACATCACTGAGAAATGAGCTATTCAGGAGATACTAACTATCCCCTTAGGTATCCCATTCTACTTGGGAATATATCTCATGCTAGGAAGTTGTCCTTATTTCACACCTCTTCTTTTCTATTTCAACACTAAAACTTATACACATCCTATACAAGTTTATTTTTTTCTTTTTAAGACTAAAGATATCTCCATTCCTTCTGGGAATATTTCTTTTTTTTACTTTTTTTCTTATTTTATTTAATATTTATTCCTATTTTGTACAAATAATGTTTCCTTTACTTTAATAAAATATTCTTGTTTAAGAGTAAACAAAATACCCCCTGCCCCCCATAAATATAGACTTGCTTGAGCGATGAAGTAAAGGGGAGAGAAAAAAATTAAAATTAAAAAAAATAATAGTAATAATTGTAGGTATGGCCAGGTGGTGCAATGGACGGAGCATCAGCCCTGGAGCCATGAGCACCTGAGCCCACATCTGGCCCCTTACATCCAACAATCACCCAGCTGTGTGACATGCAAGCCACCTGAACCGCACTGACCTGCAAAAACCAAAAAAAAGGAAAAAAAAAAGACCCAAAATAAAATAAAATAGTAATAATAGTAGGGGTGGCTTGGTGGCAGACAGAGCATTGGCCCTTGAGCCAGGAGCACCCAGGTCGAACTCTGGCCTCAGAGACCAAACGATCCCCCTGCTATGCATCCCCCCGGCAGGCCACCCAGCCCCATTTGCCCTGAACCCCCCCCCCAAATAATAATAATAAAAAATGTGCTTGAGTCTTTGTTCCAACACCAACAAGTCTGTTGCAGGTGGATCACGTTCTTTATGATAAGTCCATGGCAAAAGTTACTTCCATACTTTTCCATGATTGCCATTGCTAATCGCAACTCCCTCCTTTCGCATTTCTCTACTAGGATGTACTATATTTTCTCTCTCCTTTCACTCTGACTCTGCTGTAGAGTAGCTGAGTGGCACAGCAGACAGATCCCTGGCTCTGGGGCCAAGAGGCCCTGAGCCCCCATACCACCCCTTAGGCCCAGCATCCACCTGGCCCTATGTTCCTGGGCAGGCCTTCCAATCCCAGCCCCTTGCAAGAAGTAAAAAAGAAAATGTGTTATATCTGACCACTCTCCCCCCATGGTCCATGCTCTTCTCCATCACTCACATCCCCCCCTTCCCCTTGTCCTCCCCCTTACTCCAGATGCCTATACCCCGCTGAGTATATATGCTGTTTCCTCTCCTAGCCACCTCTGATGAGAGTGAGATTCCCTCATAACCCCTTGCCTTCCCCCCTTCCATATCATTGCAATAGCTCATTGTAATAAAGAAAAATCTTATTATATGAAATATCTTGGCCTATTTCCCCTTTCCTTTTTCTTTCTCCCATTACATTTCCTTTTTTCTATTGACTCCATTTTTACACCATGTTTTATCTTCAAATTCAGCTTTCTCCTGTGCTTCAACTATAAAAGCTCCCTCTACCTGCTCTATTAACTGAGAAGGTTCATATGAGTATTATCAGTGTCATTTTTCTATGCAGGAATATATGCAGCTCATCATCATTAAGTCCCTCATAGTTTCCCCTTCTCCACCAATCTCTATGCTTCACCTGAGTCCTGTATCTGAAGATCAAACGTTCTGTTCAGCTCTGGCCATTCCAACAGGAACATTTGAAATTCCCCTGGTTCTTTGAAAGTCCATCTTTTTCCCTAGAAGAGGACATTCAGCCTTGCTGGGTAGTTCATTCTTGGCTGCATTCTAAGCTCTTTTGCCTTCTGGTATATTATATTCCAAGCCCTACGAACTTCCAATGTAGTTGCTCTGTCCTGTGTGATCCTGACTGCAGCTCCATGATATTTGAACTGTGTCCTTTTGGCTGCTTGTAATATTTTCTCTTTGACTTCGGAGTTCTGGAATTTGGCTATAATATTCCTAGGGGTTGGTTTTTTGGGATCTCTTTCTCGGGGGGATTGGTGGATTCTCCCCATTTCTATTTTGCCCTCTGCTTCTAGAATATCAGGGCAATTTTCCTGTAGTAAGTCTTTGAAAATGATGTCAAGGCTCTTTTAATGATCATGACTTTCAGGTGTTCCAATAATTTTTAAATTATCTTTCCTAAGTCTTTTTTCAATGAGATACTTCACATTTTCTTCTAATTTTTCATTTTTTTGGTTTTGAATATTGATTCCTGATTTCTGGTAAATTCATCAATCTCCCTGAATTTTATTCTTTGTCTGAAGGATTTGTTCTCCTCAGAGAGTTTTCTTATCTCTTTTTTCCATCTGGCCAATTTTGCTTTTTGAAGCATTCTTCTCTTCAATAACTTTTTGAACTGTTTTATCCATTTGACCTAAGCTGCTTTTTAGTATGCTATTTTCTTCAGCATTTTTTTGGATTTCCTTGACTAGGCTGCTGACTTAATTTTCATGTTTTTCCTGCATGTCTCTCCTTTCTTTTCTCAGTTTTTCTTCTAACTCCCTCATTTGATTTTCAAAGTCTTTTTTGAGCTCTGTCATAGCCTGAGCCCAATTTCTGTTTTTCTTGGAGTCTTTAGATGCAGGAGCTTGTGCTTGCTCATCTTCAGACTGAGTATTTTCATTCTTCTTGGGCTCATATGCAAAATATTTCTCAATGGCGTTCCTCTTTTCTCTCTCTGCTTACTCATTTTCCCAGCCTGAGCCTGTTTTTGGCATGCTTCCTGAGCTTTTGGGACACTCCCATAAGGGTCTCAGTGTGTGGGGCTCTGTCCTCCTTCCTGGTCTGTATATGACCATATGACTCCCCCTCTGCCAAGGGGCTGAGGTGGGGAGGGGCCCTGCTGTTCTATTGGGGGGGGGGGCCTAGACTGTGATCAGGATCTAAATGTGTTCAGAGCCCCAGAGTCCTGTTCCAGGGACAGAGCTTGGCAGTCTCTCTCTCTTCACTCCTCTCCCTAGGTTCAATGGGCTCATGCCCTGGGGGGTCCTGCTTACCCGCTCTGCCTGCTTCTCTGTTTCCTGGATCTGGGGGTGGCCACACTGCTTGCTGTGTGTCCTGAGGGCTGGGCTTCATGTGCTCGCTCTGGCAGAGGTCCCTTCACTGTTCCCCCAATTTGTGCCCTGTGCTCCCTGGGGAGTAGCTCAGGAACCCCCCACCCTGAGCCACAGCTCCCAGTGGCCTGGGGCTGACTCCGTTAGGCTGAAGTTCTTTTGCTCTGGCAGGCCACCCCTCTGAACCTGGGGAGCAGAGCCTTTCTCTGGGAATCTTTCTATGGCAAAATGTTAATACTCCTTAATTAACTGATCTTTCTCTAATTTCTCTCTATTCTATGAATGCCCTTCAAAAAATTGTCCTTTTAAGCACTGAACATTTTATTGTTATCTGACAAAGGTTTATCATCCTCTGGTCCCAATCTATTTTTTTAATACAGTCTATTTTAACTTCTTTCAGCCACCACATTTCATTGTTGACTCATATTGAGCTAGAAGTAGACTAAAAGCCCATGTCTTCTTCTTATGAGCAGATCTCCAGACACAGTTCCTGCATATTGGACTTAAAAAATTGAAATTTTGTGTTGAATCCAAGTTCTGGACTCCTTGAAACTTCCCCAGGAAAGGTTGGAGACAAGTATTCCATCAAGATCTCCATGTGCTCAGTTTATTCACCAAAACACCAGTGTCTAAATACCTTTCCAGTCTCTAATCCACTCCCACTCCCATGGCACTTAGCAAGACAAGACTCTGGTATTCAAGGATATAGGTGAAGATAATTCACAATATTCCCAAACACAATGGTTCCCAACAATTTTGTCTCTAGTATAAGATTTGATTTCTAATTTTTCACCCCAATGTGTAACCCTAGACAAGTTTCTTCTTAGATTTTTGGATTCCAATAAATTCATTGCTCTTTCTTACACATAGCTTATCTACATCTTGCATTTGCCTTCCTCAGACATCTGATATAGATTGGATAACAATGGGTGACCATGAATTACCAGGCAACATTACTCTTGATACAAATATTTCAAGGATCTTTGGTTTCATTAGTATGGGTACATAGATAACAGCTTCTTACCTAAGTAATTTTCATTCAGGAGTTGTCTTGGATATTCATAGCATGACCTAATTATTTACTTTATTCTGTTAACCAAAATGACTCAAAGATGAGAAATATAATCTTTTGCAGGACCTGGTAAACGTGAGCTCTATTCAAGAATACATGACAATAGTGGGAGGTTTTGGAACAAGATTAGTAGAGAAAAACTAAATTATATGGACTCATCACCAGGAAGTTGTTAAGGACCAAAGACAGTTGATCTTAAACATTTGTGCATTAAACTTCATGACTACAAGCCTTTACATGATTTTATTAGTTACTGCATTGTACTGACAATCCCAATCATTTCATGGTTATGCATCGTAGAGACGAAGTCAAAGGTGGTGTCACCTCACCAGGCTCAGAATTTTCTGAGCAAATGGAGAAGTTGTTAGGAACAAAACTTGTCTGCCCTCTTCATTTCCTCCCATCTTAGTCTAAAGACAAAGTTTTCTGTACTCAGAGGGAATAAGATGGGGGTGGGGGAAGAAACTCAGCCACATGGTTTGAGGTACTCAGTTAGGAGTGGGAGGGTCCTTTCCCTGTGAAACTGCTGGTTAGCAGTGGCTCCGTTCCCAGGTATTACTGGAAGGTTTAAAAGGCACTGGAAACAATAGTATATGGAAATGACCCTAAAGTGCTGGTCAACAGGACTAAGTGACTAAAATCCAAGCAATCTCCTTTGGATTTCAGAGAGTGGCCAATGTAGAGAGGTTTCTAGTGTAGTATACTATAATGCCTTCACACTGCCATATGACATGGTAGAAATATTCAGGTTAAAAATATTTTAGTTTTATTAATTTTATTTGCTGTATAGTATTTATGGTCCTGTAGATTTCATGTGTTATAAAAAGAGGATATTGTCTGAAATCAATGTCTTGGTTTTCTTCTATGTAGATATTTGCAAAAAAGATAATGATATTTTAGGGAATTGCTACCAAGAAAAGATCTTTTTCATGTTTACCAATTTCATTTCATTTTCTCAAGCTGTTTTGTATTTACTGTGATAGGAAAAGTACATATGATCAAATGCAATATTTTCTTATTAAGAATTACATGTAGAAAAGTACATTTTCAGCCATCTCTAGCACAATATTTCTGTATTTGATGGTTTCAATAACTTCATCCCCTATTTTCCATGGGTACCCTGTATCAACTTTCATATTTTTAATTTTCATGCATTTTTCTAGGAACATTACCCCAGATAGAAGTTGAAGATTGACTATACCTAAGGATATACCACAGGCTATTCAATCAATTTATGATTCAAGGGAACTACCTAATGAGGAAACTCCCTTTCCCTATAAGGTAAACCCCTTCTCTGGAATTTATAGGCTGTGCCCAGTCAATTGTCTAAAGCACTGGCAGGTGGAGTATCTTGCTCAGGGTCATGCATTTAGAATATTCTAGTATCATAATTCAGAGTTACAAATCTTCAGAATGCCAAAGGCTTGATAGAGGAATACATGGAGCTCACAAGAAGATAGTAAACAAGCCATTTTTATTGATAGGAAACACACAACATGTGGGGCAATCAAAGGAATATGATGGAAATGCTTCATATCCTTTCAGTTCCTGGGCAAAATTGGATTCTCTATTAGAGTCCAGGAAAATGAGGTGCTCTCTCCAAAACCAGTAAAATGTGACATGTTTTTATAAGACTCTTTTCTAGGTCTAAAAGGATCTAATAGATATTGGGTAGGGGAATGAAGAGATTGAACCTGGAGCCTGGTGTTGACTCATGTTAGGGGAGTGAGGAAAGACTTCTAAGGTAATTGGCTGCTAGTTAATAATCAGACTTTTCTGACAGAGTGACTTGGGGAATTTTGTTTTGTTTTTGTTTCCGTAGCAACCTCTGGGATTCTTCATTTGATGATGTTTGTCCTTCATTCTCAAAGAAGACCATGACATCAGGGAGGTGATAGTATGACATACAAATGAATTGGATTTGAGTGAGAGGGTTCTATGTAAAATGACCAGCCTCACTTTATCCTCCAAAACCATCTGGTCCAGGGGCCAGTTATGGATAAAGTCACCTGAAGATGGTGCCTTAAAAAGCTAGGTCTTTTCCAGGTCAAATTTGACTGAGATAACACCCATTTAGTGATCAAGGTGAGGTAAGAAAAAGATGAAGAGAAGAGGTCAAGAACCTCTTCCCAAAAACATTAAGCTGTGTGGGTTTTGTCAGTAATCAAGAAGAGCTTCTTTTGCATAAACTAAAAAAATTGTTAATAAAAACATAATTCTGATCCAAAAAATTGCTAAGTTAATATTTTTTATTTTTTTATCTCCAGAACCTTGAACCTATCATTTCTTGGTATCTAGTAGGTCATTAACTGTTTGGGGAAGCCACTATTTTCCTTATAGTCAGAGAAGGGATTTGAGTCTACATCATCCTGGTTTTGAATGTAGTTCATTATCCACTATACTAGGTTATTCTAGTGGTAGCATCAAAAGGGAAATCTTTTTAATTGGAAAAACCCTTTCATTGTCCTTTAAATCATATAAATGGTTTTCGTAAGACTTGCATTTCTTATGTGGCTTTAAACAGTCTAGCTTCCTCCTCTCCAGAGAAAACATTTCACCTTAACTAAATAAAGGTAGTATAGTGTTATAAAACTAGCTTCAGAGTAAGGAAGACCAAGGTTCAAGTACTTCTTCTGACACATGCCAGTTGTGTTCCAAATGGTAAATTTCTTATTTTCTTTAGTACCTCTGGCAACTCTAAGGCCACATATTGCTGATGTGCCTCAGTGAAGAGAATTTCAAAACGGAGGAATTTTTCCATTAATGAAACCACAAGTCTAGATGCAAACAAACAAAAAACTTGCTCTCACCTCCTCCTCCTAACAGTATATACACACTTAAAATACACTTGGCTACAAATATGAGGACTGGAAAGGAGACCAGAATGCAGAATGCAGGAACTCTAGACTTATTTTACTAAATAATCGTCTGAGTTAGAAGTAGAAGAATTATGACAATGAGTTCTTGACACTTCCCTTCAGAGCTTACAGAATCTATACTGAGATGCAGGTAAGGAAGAGGCCATGTTGACAGACAGAACAAATGAATGGTGTTTTCCCCAAGATTGTCTTTAATTTTTAGACTCAAGTTGATTGATCTAGTATAAATCTTATTCGCCACCCTAGAATTTGGACCACTGGATTCTATTCATAATCTATGGCCTATAAAGTGAAGAGGCCAGACTCAGTGATCTCTAAGATTCCTTCCAGCTTTAAGTATATGTCTATAATAGACTTTGTGACTTTGACTCCTATAATAACACTCACAACATTCCGTGATCCCAACCATCTACAGGTTAGAACTTATCCTGTATTTTATTCACTCTGCCTGCTGAATTCCCATAGACTTTGCTATCCAAAGGCAGGGGTCCTAGGCTGGTGAGTGTGAACAGTAGACTAGGTTTTTTAAGAAACAATGAATGCTGATTACAATGAATGCTAATTACTTGTGGTTTTTTTAGCTTAATCTCTTTTCAGCATCAGTCACAACATTTGAGGATTATGAGCAATTTCCTTGGTTAAGAATGAGATTGTTGAGTCTCAAACCTTTGTTTTCCCTCCTTTATCCAGTCCCACACCTCCTCAGGCCTGCTTCACAACCCTTTGCACTGTGTTTACATCTTCTTCACTTTGTCCTCCAGATGCAAAGATATTAGAGTGAACAACTTCAGTTGAGCACTGAATTTTCCCAAATCATTGACATTGTGCACCTATGCTCTGTGTTGTGCCTTGAACTTTTAGCTTTAGATTTCAATAGGAGTCTGATTTAGTTTATATATTTTAAATTTCTCCCAAGTGCTACATCGTGTTGAGCCAAAGAATCATATCTACTTTTCCATCTCCTTTGATTTCAAACAGTAAGTTGAAATAAATCATTTTAAAATATTAAAAACTCTACTTATTTATATACTTCTCCATTTTATTTTAATTTTTGCAATGCTTCATTAGAATATTAGCAAAAGATATTAGAGGATGAAAAAAAACACTGGAAATGGTGACCCATGCTTGTCACTGAATATACTAAATAATTTTCTTCTTTCCAAACAGTGGTTAAAGAATATGTATGTATTAGATAATAAATAGTTGCCTTACTGGCTATTGGATAAGTACTAAATGATCTCTTTGGGGAAGGGTTGACTTAACTTACTAAGAGATAAGAAGAAATTCAGAGATGACACAAGATTTCAGTCACTGTCAGTAAACAGGCAAACAAAACCAATGCATTTGTCTTTAATTTTAAGAATAAGGGGCTAAAAATTCCTCTGTAATCTCTCCTGGTTGGACCTTATCTGGAGTATTGTGGAGAATTCTGGGTGTCACATTTTGGAAAGAACATTTACAAGATAAATAGTGTCTGGAACAGGATTAACAAAATAGAAAAGGACCTTGAATTAATGATGTAAAAGGATCATTTCAAGGACCTGGAGATGTTTAATTTGAAGGGGAAAAACATTCAGGTGTGGGATTGAAAAAGGGCAGAGTGATTGCTGTCTTCAAGTTTATTGTGCTTGAATTATTGTGGATTATTTTTCAGGTACTAATGAATGACCAAAGTACCTTCCATTCATGAAACTCTATAATTGGAACCTCCTAAATCTCTGGGAAAGCACTTGAGTTATGGGCAGGCTTGTATGTGCATGTGTGCATGTGTATGTGTTTTTATGTTAATTTAGAAAGAGATTCAACATTCTCACTCATCTATGAAACTTTGTCTTTAAGAAACAGATTATCTGTGAAGTGGGGTCTGATAGCAGAGTCCTGAAGAATACCCTTGATCTGGTATCTTTTTTACTAAAGGAATTTATTGGCAAGGTTAGAAGTATTTCCAAGTACCTCATTAACAATATCTTACACTTTGCCCTGGGTCAGTGATTGATCCCCCCCAAGATTGAAGAGAAGAGACCAGACCAAAAGGAGAGTGCAAAGAAATCTAGGTTGAACCACACTGTCCTGGGGGTGAAGGGCCACTAAGTGGGTGCAATGGACAGAGTAGTGGGTCTGGAATCAGAAAGACCCATTTTGAGTTCAAATCTGGCCTTACATACTTGATACCTATGTGAACTTGGGCAAATCATTTAACTGTGTTTACCTCAATTTCCTCATCTATAAAATAAGCTGGACAAGGAAATGGCAATGCATCCCAGTATCTTTGTCAAGAACACCTCAAATTGGGTCTCAGAGAGTCAGGCACAACTGGAAAAACAACAAAACAACAACAACAACCCAGGGATACTAGATTAAATTTCTATTTTTCCCAGAGGACAGAGGTAAGAATTATATCTATTGTTCAAAGGATATGAGGCACAAAGAAGTAAAATTAGGCTCAAAATAAGTAAATGCTTTCTGGCCAAAAGGGAAATCAGCAACCTTGAAAAAAGATTCCTCCTGATATGGGGATTTTTTTTTTGGTTCAAGGTATCAAATCTTTGTAGCCCCTAGTATCATATTTTACGTTTCTTTTTTTAATCTTAGTGTGTTTTCCAATTATGTGTAAAGATAGTTTTAAACTTCCATTTTGGTAAAATGTTGAGTTCTGATTTTTTCTCCATCCCTCCTTTCCCTCCTACCTCCCCAAGAGAGCAATTAATTTAATAATTTAAACATATTTCCATATTAGTCATGTTGTGAAAGATCAGAACAAAAGAAAGATATCATGAGAAAGAAAAAACAAATACAAAATGAAAATAGTAGTTTGACTTGCATTCGGCCCCATAGTTCTTTCTCTGAATGAAGTTAGCATTTCCCATTATGTCTTTTAGAATTGTCTTTGTTTACTGTATTGCTGAGAAGAGCTAAATCTATTATAGTTAATCATCACATAATGTTGCTGTCACTCTGTACAGTGTTCTGGTTCTGCTCACTTTATTCAGTATCAGTTCATATAGGTCTTTCCAGGTTTTTCTTATATATGTCAGTTCATCACTTCTTAAAAAAACAATAGTATTTCATTGCAATTATATATTACAACTTGTTCAGTCATTTCTCAATTGATGAGCATCCCCACAATTTACAATTCTTGGCCACCATAAGAAGAATTTCTTTGAATATGTTTGTATATGTGGGTGACTTGAGATTTTTAATCCAAATCTGAGTAATCACAAGTTAGGAATATTGTAGAAGGAATTCTTGGTCAGGTTAGAGCTGGACTAGCTTTCAGGTTTTGTTTGTATGAGAATGAGCAGGTCACAAGCTCTCTGAATCTGAGTTTCCTAGTCTATAAAATGTACATAACCATACTTGCTCTACATACCCCAAAGAGATTTTGTGAAAAAAAGTGCTGTGCATACTTTCAATTATTAAATAAAAGTGCATCTGCATGATATTTTATAAAGGATTATACCTCTCCAAATTTCCCTAATGGAATATGGGAGGATGCTAGATCTCCTTAAGAAATCAGAGTAAGACTTGAAGAAAATCTGTAAACAGAAAACACATTCCTGCTGCAAAGCAAAACCATATTTACTTACACCTTGGTTGTTGATGACATTGTCACTGGGCTGAGGAAACAAATAGTGTTCTGCTTTGCTTATTCCCTTTCCACAAGAGCCCAAGGAAATGTAATCAGATGTTTCTTTTAAGCAATGGTACACCCACATTAAGAAGCTATTCTGCATGCAGACTCCAGTTCGAATGTTTGGGAAATAACTGGGTACTTATTATTCCCAGGATGTGTTAAGTAAATGGGATAAAATGAAAAACTTTGTTCCTCTCAGCATTATGCAGACAAATTGCTTGGAATTTTTTTTTTTATGGAAACACCTCACTTCTTCAAATCATCAATGTTTTGGGGAAATTGTTTTGTAAATATTCTTAGCCTGGGTCATAACTAAGAAACACTATCCTTTAGTGTCTAGGAAGGCTATTGAGGTATGTAAAGAATCATAGAAAGAGCTCATGTTCTTTTCCTAAGGTGAGAGCTATTTTCTCTCAGTGTTTATTTGGTCAATGTTTGGGCCCTGATGGCTCAGAGTGAATGTAAATATTAATTGTTTTGGCCAAAAACCCTGAGGCTTTTCCCCTCCCAGATTTAATTTAAAAAGGTCAAGGTCTCCCACTACATAGAGCCATCTCTAGTCATCCTGATCTATATGTTGCCACTAGACCCATATGACTCTGGTAGAAAAAGTAAGACTGGTAACTTGGCACAACCCTTCCTCACTTAAATCTAATTCACTTGAAAGTCATGGTATCATTTTTCCAATGTTTCATGGTTCACCTCAATAAGGAATAGCAAACAGCAACATCAATTTGGTTAATCATCTAGTAGGCTGAGAGTTTAGTATATCTTAGCCACATCAATGTTTTAATTGATTATTTGTAAATACTATAGTTATAGATTCATGTATGATGCATCCACAGGTTTTCCCCTAATGTTTTATTTATTGGATTATTTTAAAAATACTTAGCATTTTAAACAAACACATAAACACCATCTGTTCAAAAATATTTGTATTTATTACTGGAGCCAGAAATCTCCTGTACAAAGTCTGAAGTTTGATTAGGTGATAGAGCAGCATGATGCAGTGGAAACAGCTCTGGATTTTGACACAGAGGAACGTGTTTGAACTTCTCCTCTGCTGCTGGACCTCAGATTTTTCAGCTTAGAGATAAAGAAATTGTTTTAATTAAGAGAATGGCTACAAAAAGGCGAAACAAATGGATATAATGAAGTATTTGTGCAGTATGATAAATGAATATGAAGAATCAGGAAAAAGGTCTATGAACTATTATAAACTGAGTCATTAGGGAAACAACTACATAAAGACTACAACAATGCAAATGAACTGATGAGAAAAAGGAAAGGAAAGGAAAAATAAAGGAACACAATCCAATGTTATGTAATTATAATGACAAAGTTTGGTCCTGAAGAAGAGTTGGGAAAAATATCACTATTCTTTCTTTACAGAGATGGAGGACTGTGGGTATGAAACACTGCACTAATTTTCATACTGCTGATGCATAGGTTACCTTTGCTTTATTTTATTTTTTAAAATTTTTTGTTATAAAGGATAATTCACTGATAGGGAAGGTAGAGTATATTTAGAAATGAAGGTGACTGAGGCAGCTAGGTGGCTCAGTAGATAGAGTACTGACCCTCAAATCAGGAAGACCTGAGTTCAAATCCAATCTCCCACACTTAATAATTGTCTAGCTGTGTGACTTTGGGCAAGTCACTTAACCTTTTGCCTTGCAAAAATAAAAAAATGAAAATGATTTATAAAAACAAAAAATAGCAATTAAAATTATCTTCTTTAAAAGTTGGAGAAAGAGGCTTCTGAAGTGCCTGCAACTACAACTTTATGATTCTGGTCTTTCTGATATTTATTTTTTTCTAGTCCAATGCCTTTTTTTAATTAACAGACATCTATTTTATCTCCTTTCTCTTTTTGATTCCAGTACTGTGATGTTATTGGTCTTCTTTGAAAATTAAAGATAAACAACCTATTGGAAAAGGAAAAATAGGGAAAACCAAAATCTTTGTTGCAAAGATGCATAGCTAAGCAAAATAAATTCCCTCAATGGTTATTTCACACACACCTATGTGTTTGTATGTGTTTACATACAAAAGTGCATACAGACATGTGTGTACTCACACACACACACATAAACACTGTCAGTTCAAATCATTTAGCTACTGTGAAACAGAAATATTATGCTGCCCTTTTTCCAGGGTCTGGTATATTAGACATTTCTCCTCTGAAAAAATCTTTACTGTTCATGATTTTTTAATTGTAAATAATATTGACTTCATTGTTACAGTACTCTGAAAGGACACTGAAAGGAACCTTAAAATTATGGCAACTGAATTCTTAACAAGGTTTTGAGTTGAACTCAGCAAAATGAAGTTTCTTCCCTACTTTTTGAGACTTAAAGAAAAGAAATAGGGACTGATTTCACTGGTTTAGATAATTTTGTGGAACTAAAATAGGTTCAGGAAAAACCCCCTAGTAAGGAAAGTAAGTAACTTTTCTGCATCTTAAAGTCTGAAAGAGTTTGCTAAAGCAGTGAGAACTGATGTCTTGATGCAGATCTTGAATCAAAGTCTTTCTATATCCAGGTTCTCTCAATCCACTGTACCAAACTAATAGGATAAAAATGAAGAGTTTGGAAATATTTCTAAGCATCCTGTTGCTTCCATTCTGATGATTTGCTAAATGTAGCAATGTGTAGTTTTGTAAATGTTGAAAATAAAAGTCCCCTATATCAATCTTTCTAAATAACATTTTAGAGGTGGAAGAGATCTTAGACATTAGTATCATTTTTACAAAGATGAAGACTATAACTCTTATTAGAGAGAGAGAGGAGATAGCACTATGTTGAACATGAGATATTCTTTTTTTTCTGCATCTTATTTTCTTCAGTTGTAAAGTGAGGAAGTTGCAGTGACATGTTATCTAAGATCTCTTCTAGCTTGAATGTTTCAGAATTCCTAAATTCTAGTATATTAATCTTATGTTTTCACTTCTCTCTCCCAATCTCCCAAGATCAATGTTCATTTTTTAAATATTATTTTGATGTGGAAAGAGTCCCTACTGTAGACCATGGAATAAACAAAATCCTATACTAGAAGAAACACAATGTATAATACTAACTTTCTGGTTGTTGATGGACATTAGCCACAACATATGTTGATGGTCTCAGTTCAAGTATTGCTTTGATTGCGTTAAACTATAGCAAGTTTAACAGCAGCATTGGGAACAACAACAAAAACAACATTTGACTTTTGTTTTGAAAAGATGAATTTCTTTCTAAAAGTTTGATGTGTGTGACTGAAAAGGTTTCAGTTATTATGATAAGCTCCTTTATGGGATTTTAAAAAATCAACCTGGATAAAAACAGGCTGTGCATGATACCAAATTGTCTCCTTATTATCCTACACCTATATGCTGTCTAATCCTTTTTGTCTGATGAGGTCATTAAGAGAAGCTATCTGAGGGGTTTAGAACAAAGCAATGTGGAGGAAAAAAACAGAGTTCATATCAAAGCTCAGAAAGAAAGCTCTAAATTCTCCCAGATTGGAATCAAATATGTCTTTTAGATCCTGAAGTTGTGAATGCATAAACAAAGTTTTTTGTTTTGTTTTTAATCAGGTAAGATTGTTAAGATGATGATGGTGATGATGATGGTGATGGTATAGTGGTTGAAAATTGACTAATTCATTATGAAAAAAAATATGTTTCATGTGGAATCAATTCTTGGTTCATAGTTTCACTGGCTTTTAATTTGAAGTACAAATGAGTGAACTGACCCTAGTACCTTGACCTTTTTATAAGGAGAGGAAATAAAAATCAGAAAGGAATAACAAGCAGAGAGCCCAAATGTTCTTTGTTCTCACAAAATGTAAAAAGACTCAGGGAAATACTTCTGGCCAGTTGAGTTGTAACTTTGTGGAGGATCCAGGGGAGGATGCAAAAAAAAATTGTACAGAATGAGAATATGTGGCTATTGTTATAATTTAGACTAATGAAATCTTAGATCCACTGAAGTTTTAAAGTAATAAGTAAGACACCATCATTCTCCTCAATAACTAGAGTTCTTATACATATAAATAAGGATTCATCTCATCAATTTGATCTATTTTATAAAATGCATTTAGATCAGTGGAGACTCTTCTCACACCATTTCCTTCTAAACTGCTCCTGTTAATTTACTTATTTACCAAAATGTGAAATGTGGAAGTGGCTAAATGGTCATTTCTGAATAGCATTGAAATGAATGAAAGGGAAAGGAAAAGAAAAGAAGGGAAGAGAAAAGAAGGGAAGGGAAGAGAAAAGTTAGACTATAAGAGAAAAGGAGAGGCAAAAAGGAGGAAGGACACTAACCTCCAAGAAAACCTGGGGCCAAATTCCCTAGAGTAGTAATTCCATCCTATAATCACATCCTCTTCCTTTAGTTTGAAATTGAGATGTTCTTTCTCTTAAGAATCAAGATATTTGGAGGATATGAGGATACACACACACACACACACACACACACACATATATGTATCTACATATATAAATACACACATACACACCTACACAAACACAAACACACACCAAGAAAGATATTAAATCTCTCTCCCACTTGCTGACAAAGTAGAATTTTCTTACCCCACTTCTCGTGCTTAACAAAAATAGAATTTAGATAGACAGACAGACAGATAGATGGGATAATCAAATATGAAATCCTGTGACATTCACTCAATTAGGCCCCAGGGATTATGTTTTATCCAAGTGTTTTACATGTATTAAATAAGCCTTCCGAGGCAGTAGAAGGCCATCCAACTTTGTCTATAGCTATGACATCACCTTAGGCTGGCCTTGGAAATAGCCACATATCTGTTTGCCCAGGGCCAGTTCTGTGCTGGGCAAAAAAACCAAAATCAAAATTCAGTGTTTCATTCCACAACAGAGAGAGAGCTGGTAAAGAAAGAAAATTTAAGGGCTGTCAATTTTTTCTGTATTCATAAACAAGGCATCTGTGTGATTTCTTTTTTTTAATTCGGAAGCAGAAATAGTGGAATTGAAATGATAAATGATCAGGTTTGGCATTACATTCCTGATGAGAAACAGAAAGGCAAGGCCAAATTTCTGTCTACCTAATTCTAAGGAGTCCATGATGATTTCCTTTTTTTGATGAACTATTCAAAAGGGAACTTGGAGTTAATCTATCTCAACCTCCTCTTTTAACAAAGGAGAATGGGTTCCAGAAAGCTGAAGTGGTTTGGTCAGAGTTTCTAAGAAGTGTAATTTTTGAAGTCACATCTTTCCAAGTTCCTGTTGTGAGTTCTTTTAGGGCAAAGCATGATGGACAGTTAGCTTTTCTATCTATATTGATTAGATTGTTCCACTATTCTAAGCCTAAGGAAGAAGGTCTTGACTTCTGGAAGAATGGCTTTTGTACTCAGACTTTAAGAAAATGGCATGAGTCTTTAAATATAAATAGTAATTTATATTTATATAACATACACATATATATGCATACATATGGTAAAATAAGAATTCTTGAAATTATATTACTTATTCAGAGCTTTACTAATTAAACTACCAATAATTACTTTGCAGAATTAAAAAGTAATAATAAAAATAATCTGAAAGAACAAGGGGTCAAGAACATCAAGGAAATTAATGGAAAAAAATGTAAAGAAAGGTGGCCTAGGGGCAGCTAAGTGGCATAGTGGATAGAGCATTGGCCCTGGAATCAGGAGTACCTGAGTTCAAATCCAGGCCCAGACACTAGCTGTGTGACCTTGGGCAAGTCAGTCTTATCCTCATTGCCTTAAATAAAAAATAAAAATAAATAAAAAATTTAAGAAAGGTGGCCTAACCATACCAGATTTAAAACTATATTATAAAGCAGCAGTCAACAAAAATTTCTAGTAAGGACTAAGAAAAAGAGGGGTAAATGAGATATAAAAGAATATTGGAAAAAGTGACATTTAAAAAAAATTGGGCCAAATGGAAAGAGCCAAAAAAGCCAATGAGGAGAAGAATGTCTTAAAAAGTAGATTTGGCCAAATGAAAAATTTGAATACAAAATTGTATACAGAAGTTCACTTGAAGAAAATAATTCCTTAAAATATAGAAAGGAGAAAAGAGAAGCTCATGATTTTGTGAGAAATTAAGAAATAATAAAACAAAATCAAAAGAATGAAAAATTAGAAGAAAATATGAAATATCTTTTGGAAAAACAATTGCCCTGGAAAATAGATCTAGGAGAGATAATTCAATAATTACTGTGCTTTCTCAAAATCATGTCCCCAAAATAGAGCCTAGATATTATTTTCAAGAAATTATCAAGGAAAAAAATGCTCTAATTAGCACAGGCTAAAGGAGAAATAGAAAGGACCTACTGATCATCTCTTGAAAGGATCCCAAAATGAAAACTGCCTGGTTTACTATAGAGAAATTCAGAGCTCCCAAATCAAGAAGAAAATACTGCATGAAGTCATTAAGAAGCAATTCAAGGGGCAGCTAGGTGGAGCAGTGGATAGAGTATTGGCCCTGGAGTCAGGAGGACCTGAGTTCAAATGGCCTCAGGCTTTTAATAATTGCCTAGATGTGTCACCTTGTGCAAATCACTTAATCCCACTGCCTTGCAACCCCCCCCAAAAGAAACCATTAAAATATCATATCATTGTTGAAATATGATATTCTTAAAGGCAAAAGGACTTAGATTACAACCAAGAATCAACTATCCAACAAAACTGAACATAGTCTTTTAGGGGAAAAGATGGTCTTTCAATGAAATAGGGGGCTTTCAAACATTCCTGATGAAATGATACAGAGCTGGACAGAATATTTTATCTTTAAATACAAGACTCAAATGGAACATAAAAAAGGTAAATAGGAAAGGTATAAGGGATTTAATGATTCTGAACTGCTTATATATCTGCATAGGAAGATGATGCTAATTACTCATTTGTACTTTCTCATTTATTAGGGCAGTTAGATGGAGTATATATATAGACAAAGCATAGATGGGAATTGAATTTAAAGTGATAACATATTGAAAATGGAGTTAATGGGTAAGAGAGGAATGTACTGGGAGAAATGGAAAAGGAAGGTAGAATGGATTAAGTTTTTTCATATAAAGGAAGAAGAAAAAGCCTTTGCAGTGGAATGAAAAAAGGGGAGGGGAGAGGGGGGGAAGTTAAGTGAGTCTTACTCTCATTGGAATTGGCTCAGAGAGGGAATAACATACCAACTCAAAATCTATCTTAACCTAGAGGAAAGGAATAGGAGAGAAAGGGTGGGGGATAGGTGATAGAAGGGAAGGAAGGAAGTAGTCAGATGCAAAAACACTTTTGAGGAGGAATGGGTTAAAGGAGAGAGAGAGAGAGAGAGAGAGAGAGAGAGAGAGAGAGAGAGAGAGAGAGAGAGAGAATAGAATTAGCAATATAGAAACTGGGAAAAAATTGAAACAAATTTCTCTCTGATAAAGATCTTGTTTCTCAAAGGGAACTGAATCAAATTTATAAAAAAAGTAATTCTCCATTTGATAAATAATCAAAATATAAGAACAACTTTCAGATGAGGATAACAATGCCATTCTTATAAATCCTTATTTAGAAATATCCTAAATCACTACTGACAGCAGAAATGCAGACTGGAATAATTCTGAGGCACTACCTTATACATATTGGATTCAAAAGCAGAAAAAAAAATTACAGAAAAAAATGACAAATGTTGGAGGAGATGTTGGAAAATGATGTTTGAGGAGTTGTGACAGGAGTCAACAATTCTGTAGAGTAATTTGGAACTATTCCCAAAGTGCTACAAAACCATGTGGTTTTGCCACTACCACGTCTATATTCCAGAAAAGCTGAAAAAACAGGAAGGAAAAAAGAGAAAGAAATGTGAAAGGAAATTTATAGCAGCTCTTTGTTGGCAAGGGGAATGACTGAACAAATTGCAGTGTGTGATTGAGATGAAATGTTGTTCTCTTACAAGAAATGATGACCAGGATGCTCTCAACAAAAATTTGCCTAAGCAGATGCAATGAGAAATGTACCTTTTATAACAGCAGTGTCTTAGGATGATCAACTGTGAATGACTTACATTTTTTCTTCACAATGCTCTTACTCAAGAGAATGCTGAAGGACATTTGATAAGAGAGTTGATAGTTTCTGAATACAGATTGAAGCATACTTTGTTAAACTTTATTTTTCTTGAAGTTTCTTTTTTTGCAGGGTGGAGGGGAGGGGTTAGGTTTACTTTTAAAGCATGTCTATTGTAATGTTTATCATGGCTATACATTTTTAACCTACATGAAATGACTTGTTTTATCAATGAGGGAATGGGTTGGGATGGGAGCAAGGGAGAGAATTTGGAACTCAAGGCTTTAAAAGTGAATCCTGAAAATTGTTTTGGAATGTAAGGGAAAATCAAATAAAATAAAATTTCCTGGAATGTCACCAGAAAGAGAAAGAAAGAAAGAAAGAAAGAAAGAAAGAAAGAAAGAAAGAAAGAAAGAAAGAAAGAAAGAAAGAAAGAAAAAGAATGAAATAGGGAAGGAAGGAGGGAAGGAGGGAAGGAGGGAAGGAAGGAAGGAAGGAAGGAAGGAAGGAAGGAAGGAAGGAAGGAAGGAAGGAAGGAAGGGAGGGAGGGAGGGAGGAATGAAGGAAGGAAAGAAACAATTGCCCTGGAAAATAGATGTTGGAGATATAATTTAAAAATTATCAGACCACCAGAAAATCATGATATAAAAAAAGAGCCTAAACATCATATTCAAGAAATTATCAAAGAAAACTGCCCTGATATTATAGAATCAGAGGGTAGAAACTGAAATAATCTTCCCAAAAGTGATTCCAAAATGAAAATTCTCAGGCTTATTATAATCAAATTCCAGAGTTCCTAGATCAAGGAGAAAATATTGTAAGAAATTGAAAAGAAACAATTCAAGTATTGTGGAGCCATTCAGGATAACAACAGATTTATCCACTTCAACATTAAAAGGATTATAAGGTTTGTAATATGATGTTCTGAAAGGAAAGGATTAAAACCAAGAATCAACTACCCAGCAAAATTGAGCATACGCTTTTAGGGAAAATGATGGCTATTTAATGAAATAATAAACTTTGTAATTTTCCTTACAAAAAGACTAGAGTTGAACAGAGAACAAAGTAAGTGACTCTTGCTCTTATAAGAACTGATTCAAAGAGGTAATAAATATACACTTTATTGGTTAAAGAAATTTATCTTACATTATAAGAAAGTAGGAGGGGAAGGGGATAAGACAAAAGGGAGGGAGATGAAATGGAGGGCATATTGGGGGGAATTTTAAGCAAAGCACTTTTGAGGCAGGGCAGGGTGAAAGGAAAGAGAGAATAAAATTCATGTGGGTGGGTAAATAGATTGGAGGGAAAAACAATTAGGAATTGTAACTGGAAAATAATTTGAAGCAGATTTCTTCAAATTTATAAAACTAAGAGCAATTCCCCCCCAACTGATAAATGATCAAAATCTAAGAACAGATTTCAGGTGAGATTATGCTATCAATAACCATATTGAAAATATTCTATAGATTGGAGAAACACAAATTAAAACAATTCTGTGGCACTATCTTATACAGAAAAGCAAAATGACAATGTTCAATGGGATGTAGGAATGAGACATTGATGTACTGCTGGTGAAGTTGTGAACTGATTCAACCATTTTGTAGGACAATTCGGACTATCCCTAAAGGGCTATAAAACCATGATTACCCTTTGACTTAGAAATGCCACTATTAGCTCTATATTCCAAAAGAGATGAAAAACAGAAAGGACCTATATGGTCAAGTATATTTAGAGAAGTGCTTTTCTTGTGACAAGGAATTGGAAATTGAAGGGATACCCATCAATTGGTGAATGGTTGAACAAATTGTAGTATGCAATTTTGATGAAATGTTATTCTGCTATAAGAAATGAACAATATCCCTTAAATAAAACCTGACAATACTTAAATGAGCTGATACAAAGTGTAATGTACTCACAACAATGCTGACCCAAGACAACTATGAAAGACTTATGAGAATGCTATCAATCCCAAGAGAAATAGCTGATGGTGTCTGAGTGTAGACTAAAGTATACTTTTTTAATTTTATTTTTCTTGAGGTTCTTTTATTGGAGGGGGAGGAAAAGATCTAAGTCTTTTCCCATAATATTATTATCATGTAAATGTTTTGTATGATATCAAATTTATAAATTTTATCAAATTGCTTGCTTCCTCAGTCTTCTTTTTAGAAACTTCATTCATGAAGGGCCCACTGACTTTTAGTGTTTTACTATTCTAGCTCCTCTTCTCTTCTCCTTCTATATTAATGTGCTTGGTTATTTCATCAGCTTTGATGATTTCAGGTATCATCTATTCACAGATGACTCAGAACTTTCTCTCTCTTTCATTCTTTCTCTCATTTATGGTTTTATATCCAGTTCTTGTCTCTTTCCTGACTTCTAGTCTCAAATGCTTGTCCATTTTTTGTATATTTAAAATTGAATATCCTGTAAATATTTTAAACCTCAATAATTCAAAACAGAACTCATATTCTCCCCAAATCCTCCTCTCTTTCAGACTTCTTATTACTGTTATACATCACCATTTCCCAGGTACCTTTGATGGCAACTAGAGTATAATTTTCAACTTCTTATTTATGCTAACTCCAAATATCCAATCTGTTGTCAAGTTTTCTCATCTCTACCTTACATTATCTTTTACATATGACCTCTTCTCTCTCTACCCATAACTGTCACTCTGCTACAAACCCTTATTGCCTACCCCTGAACAATTGTATCATCCTTCAACTTGGTGCCCATGCCTCAAGTCTCTCCCTCTATCATCCTCCACTGTGGTGCTATAATGATTTTCCTAAAGTATAGCTCTGAATAAATAATTTCCAGTGACTTCCTATCATCTTTAGATGATAGTCTTCTCCCTGATACTTCAGGTCCTTTACAACCTGACTCCCACTTTTCTAATTTTCTTACTCTGTTCTGTTCTGAAAACTCTGTGAACCTGTTATACTGGCCTTTTTTGCTAACTCATGTCACTTGGTCACAACTCTGAAGTTTTTCACTGATTTTTTCCCCATGATTAGAATACTCTCCTTTTTCACTTCTGCCTCCTAATTTCCTGACCTCTTTCATTATTAATTAATTAATTAATCAATCATTAGTAAAAATTAATTCACTTAAATACCACTTTCTGAAGAAAACCTTTTCCAGTTCTTATTCCCCTTTCCTCTAAGATTCTTTCATTTTATAATAATATGTATATATACATATTATAATTTCTAATCCTGTATAAACATAGTTATTTGCATGTTGAATTCCTGTTTTGGAATGAGGGCAAGAAATGTTTGTTGACTGAGTGACTATCTACTATTTGGTCAGTAATATCCAGTTCAGGATTGCTTTCAGGTCATAGTTCTCAAAAATATATTTAATTTAAGTTGTTGATGTGCTCAGAAAAGTTAGATTTCTAGATTTCTAATTTCTAATATCTAACCTCCTTTGACAATAGGAGAAGCTTCACAGCATGTAGCCAATACTTGCAGCCCACTTATAGAGACAACAGGGTATGATGGTCTCAGATATATGGAGCTTTCATTCCTCCATGTTACTTTTTGCCAATTTCAATGAAACCTCTCAATAAGTTCTGTCCAATAATTAAAAAAATGCTGTAGGTTGTCTCACTTAGGTAAGCCTAAGGTTCAGGTTATGATTAAAGTGAAATGGAACAATTGTAGACTGTCTAATAGTTAAAAAGAAATGGACTTATTTATGATAAGGAAAGGTTATTTAATAAGGGTGCAGTAACTTTGATTTAGATTTGCACAGCTTCCCTGCCTCTGTTTCTTTTTGTTTTGGATTTTTTGGAAGGCAATGGGGTTAAGTGACTTGCCCAAGGTCTCACAGCTAGGCAATTATTAAGTGTCTGAGGCTGAATTTGAACTCATATCCTCCTGACTCCAAGACCGGTGTTCTATCCACTGTGCCATCTGATTGCCCCTTTGCCCATTTTTTGCCATGATGCTATGTTTGTCAAAAGCCTGAGGAAGAAACTCCTTAGTCCTCATAGGTTGACTTTTGAACTGAGATTATCAGGAAACTAAACTGATGTCCTTAGTATTAGACACATCAAAGTATTTTAGAACACTTAAATCTTGAGGATAGTTAATATCTTTTGAAGGAAAAAAAACTATCTTACTCTATGAAGTAATGACCTTCATGTGACCCTCCTTCCTATCCCATACTTTCCATTATGAAGAAGGAGGCTGTATGAAATCCTGCTGAATTCTCAGTTCTTAGTTCCATTATCTATATGAATTTCTAAAAATAATGATTTTGTAATATCTCTATATTTCTGTTCCGTCCCACTCTTCCCATTTTACTCTCAGTTTGATAAATTTTCTTCTCTCCTTTGGAGAAAAAAAACATATGGATAGTGAAGCATATCATTTGTCTTAATAAGGAAAGGAAATAACAGAAGACTATCTGAACAAGCCCAGCAACTAAATTAAAGTCAATTCTTGCATGTCTTATACAAGGCATCATTCTAAGATCATTGTACAACAATGGTACAGATGGTAAGATCTTGGACAAGTTATTTGTCTCTTTGAGACTTATGTGTTGTATTCTTCATGTGAATAACAAGGGGGTTGCATTTGATGGTCTCTAAAGTGACTTGTACATTTAAAACATCCAATCTCAATTAATTATTTCTCTTCTGCTAATCAAATGCTTTCTGAGATTTTGCTTCTTCCTTTAAATTTTATTGAACCAAATTGAAGAATACTGATCTTTTCCACCTGACTTTACCCTCTCTAAACTTGTAACTATCGTAATGCCCTTTTTATTCACCAACCCACTAGTAAATTCGATGAATTTACTTGATGGATACTTGATCTTCTAGCATGTTATGGAAGTATATAATTGATGAAAATTTTTCATTTTTCAGGTTTCTTAAAACAAAGCAAACTTTCTAGAGCCATAGCATGGTAGAGCTGGAAGTGAACTTAGAAATGTCTGGTCCATTTTATACATAAAAAAATAACAAAGAAAAAATGAATTTCTACTATCATCACATCTACTTGATGGCAGATCTAGGACTGAGGGACCCTATCTTGATTTTTTTAATATTTGAATCAATACCTTTTATATTTACAGATTCTTCCCACTATCATCAGTTGAACCCTTGCTTATGTGTCATGTTTGAAGCATGTTTAACCATAGCATAACTTACCCATAAAATAAGTTAGCTTACATGTATGACATCTGATATGTCATCTGTATCACCTTCCTCTGTCTCAGGGTTGATTCTCTGACTCACACAAAACAATTCTCTCATACTGGCAGATCTGGGAAATTTTCTTTGAATGGATAGGAATCTAAAGGATTTTTCTTTGGGTTGCAAGCTCCTTGATGTCACAAAAGGTCCTTCTTTTTTAGTATCTTCATTCATGAACAATTTCTGGCACATAGGAGGTATTTTGTAGATGTTTATTAGATTTGTTTGGTTGACCCTGATAATATCGTTCCAACTCAATACTCTTTCTTAGGGTCCTAAGTATAACTCATGCATGTGTTTGGGGTGGGGGAAGTATATCCTGACTACATGCTACTTTAGTTCCTGAGAACCCCACTAATACTTCTCATTTACAGACATTCGTAGTGATTTCTAAGCAGGTTCCAACAAGAGGATTTCACCTCTCTGAGAATATAGATGTTCTGGAAAGTTCTGAATATAGTATTAATTAGAACTGAACTCTCCTCCAACAGCTGAAGATCTCTCCCAATTAACCCAGGCTTCCTTCAGACAATAAGCAAAGCAGTGCTTTTTTCTCAAATCAGCAGGCAATCATCTCTATTTTGATGTGTAGATTTTTCTGTTGCAACAATTCTTTGTGACTCCTGTATTCAATTTGCTATTTTGTTTTATTCCTTTGTCTCTTTTCTTCCAATAGCTTCTTCTTTAGCCTGTAATGACTCGAATCAGTGGCTCCACATAAAAAGTGACTTATCCCTAGCTTATGATGTGAAATTCAACAATTACTTTATTTGGTCAGGTATTACCCCAACCAACAATCCTAACATAATCTTCCCACACTCTCTATGCAGTTTATTTTTTCTTAATTTAAAACTTTTCATTGCTAAATAGGATTGTGCCAGTGAATTTTAATAATCAACTCTCTAAAAATGTGTGCATGGGGCACATTTCAGTTTACTTTGCATTATTTAACATTTTTTATCATTTTCTTAAATCTAGAGAATCAATACCATAATAATTGAAGCTCTAGTTTTTAGGATTGGTTTAGTTTTAATGTGCAAATGCTCATCCTCATAATTTAACAACCAGCTCCTATGGGCTAGTAAGAATTAGTTCTAGTGTTGCTGGGTATAACCTTCAGTACTCTAAAAGCAGACCCATTCAAATACTCTGATGGATCCCTGGCCCTGGCCCATAGAATACATTCATATGAAAGGCAGTCCCTTATCTGTTCCATTTTTGGTCTATGTCTCTTCTCAACACTTTATCTTAGAGGTTGTTGATTTTTATCAATTTTCTTTAGACAAATATTTCTTTTCTATCTCTTTCAGAAACAGAACTGTTTATATATGAAATAGGTAGTTCCTCACACTTGAATCACACAAAACAGAGTTAAGCAAAACAAAGCTAGCATTGCAATTATGACTGAGAGATCATGTATGCCACATTTGGCATCAATAATTCAAAGCACAGTGCTGGAAGATTGTCATTGCCATATTGTCTCCCTCTCCTCCATTTTCTGCCCATAGTGACACTGACTCATGACAGTGTTTGTTGTTTTCTCAGTTGTGTTAGACTCTCCAAGCCCTCATTTAGGGTTTTCTTGGTAGACATAGTGGAATAGTTTGCCATTTCCTTCTCTAGGCCATTTTTATAGATGAGGACCAGGGTCACACATCTAGCAAGTATCTGAGACCACATTTGAATTCAGGAAGATGAGTCTTTCTGGTTCCAAGCCCAGTGCTCTATCTATTGTCCCACTTAGTTGCCCACAAGATATTCTCATTTACACTCTATTATGTTACAGAGAGATGGGGGGGGGGAGGGTTGTGTGTGTGCAAAAGAGAGAGAGAGAGAGAGAGTGAGAGAACTTGATCTCTATTAAAAGATCAAATATATTCCTTTTTGTTACATATTTTTTCTTTAATTTATTCAGACATTACTAAAATATTCTTGCTTAAATGTAAACATAATACCCCGTCCCCCACAAAAATATAAAACTTCATGAGAAATAAAGTGAAAGAAAGAGAAAAAATGTGTTTCAGTCTGTGTTCTGATACCATCAGTTCTGTCTTGCATGGATCACATTCTTTATCATAAGTCCATCATAAAAGTTACTTCCATTTTTTTCAGCTGCTGTTGCTGATTGTAATTCCTTCTATCTATTCCTTCCCATTACCATCTATTATACTTTCTCTCTCCTTCCACTCTGTCCCTCTTCAAAAATGTGCTGTGGGGGCCAAGTGGCGCAGTGGACAAAGTACTGGTCCTGGGGCCAGGAGGCCCCAAGCCCACATCCCTCCCCAGAGACCCAGCAACCACTCATGCCCGTGGTCCCAGACAGGCCACCCAATCCAAGTACCTTACAAAAAGTGAAAAAGAAAATGTGTTATATCTGACTATCCTCTCCTATGATCTACCCTCTTCTCTATTACCCACATCCCTCCTCCCCTCCCTCCTTTTTCTTCTAAATGTCTATACCCTATTGAGTATGTATGCTGTTTCCTCTCTGAGCCACTTTCAATGAGAATGAAGGCTCCCTCATTCCCTTCGCCATCCCCCCTTCCATTCCATTGCAAAAGCTACATGAAATATTTTTACATGAAATATCTTGGCCTATTCTTCCTCTCCTTTCTCTTACTCCCAGTACATTTCCCTTTTCACCCAGACTCTATTTTTACAATATAGTATATCTTCAAATTCAGCTCTCTCTCCTGTGCCTCATCTATAAAAGCTCCTTCTACCTGTTCTATTAAATGAGAAGGTTCATATGAGTTTATCAGTATTATCTTTACATGCAGGAATATATGCAATTCATCATCATTAAGTCCCTCATAATTTACCCTTCTCGTTCACCCTCTCTATGCTTCACCTGAGTCCTGTACTTGAAGATCAGACTTTCTCTTCAGCTCTGGTCATTTCAGCAGATATATTTGAAATTCCCCTGTTTCATTGAAAGTCCATCTTTTCCCTTGGAAGAGGCTGTTCAGTTTTGCTGGGTAGTCGATTCTCGGTTACATTCCAAGGTCTTTTGCCTTCTGGAATATTATATTCCAAGCCCTATGAGCCTTTAATGTAGATGCTGCTAAATCCTGGGTAATCCTGACTGTAGCTCTATGATATTTGAATTGTTTCCTTCTGGCTGCTTCTAATATTTTCTTTTTGACTTGGGAGTTCTGGAACTTGGCTCTAATATTCCTGGGGGTTGTTTCTTTTGAGATCTCTTTCTAGGGGATATCTGTGGATTCTCTCAATTTCTACTATACCCTTTAGGATACCAGGGCAAGGGCGACAAGAGTGGATCCTCTCTTAGGGACTCTCTCATAAATCTTAGAAACTAAGGACTTTAACTAAATTTTTGAGAGACAGAACCCACAGAGGGACCCAGTGAGGCAGTTCTCCTACTCAAGGTAACCTGGAAAAGAGCAGAAAGGCTCTGCTCCCTGGCATTGGAGGGGCAGCCAGCCAGAGGGGTGGCCCGCCAGAGTGAAAGAACTTCAGCCTCCCAGAGGCAGCCCCAGGGCACTGGGAGCCACAGCTCACAGCAGCAGGGGAGTTTCCTGAGCTACTCCCCAGGGAGCATCGGGCACAAATTGGGGGAACAGCGGGAGGGACCTCTGCCACAGCTAGCATGTGAAGTCCAGCCCTCAGGGCATACAGCCACTGCATTCCAGATCCAGGAAACAGAATCAGGCAGAGGCAGTAAGCAGGAGCATCCAGGGCATGAGCCCATTGAGCTGAGGGAGGGGAGTAAAAAGAGAGAGACTGCTGAGCTCTGTCTTCTGCCCCTGGAACAGGACTCTGGGGCTCTGAACACATTCAGATCCTGATCCCAGTCTAGGCCCCCACACAGAACAGCAGCGGCCCCCTCCACCTCAGCCCCATAGCACAGGGGGGGCACATATGGACATTCACAGACCAGGAGGGAGGACAGAGCCTCACACACTGAGACCCTTGTGGGAGTGCCCCAAAAGCCCAGGAAGCACCCCCCAAACAGGCTTAGGCTGGGAAAATGAGCAAGCAGAGAAGAGAGGAACACCATTGAGAAATACATTATCTATGATCCCAAGAAGGATCAATATACTCAGTTCAAAGATGAGGAAACACAAGCTCCTGCATCTAAACATTCCAAGTAAAACAGAAATTGGGATCAGGCTATGAGAGAGCTCAAAAAAGACTTTGAAAATAAGATGAGGAGTTAGAAGAAAAATTTGGAAAAGAAATGAGAGAGATGCAGGAAAAACATGAAAATGAAGTCAGCAACCTAGTCAAGGAAATCCAAAAAAATGATGAAGAAAATAGCATGCTAAAAACCAGCTTAGGTCAAATGGATAAAACAGTTCAAAAAATTATTGAAGAGAAGAATGCTTTAAAAGAGCAAAATTGGCCAGATGGAAAAAGAGATAAGAAAACTCTCTGAGGAAAAACAAATCCTTCAGACAAAGAATAGAACTCAGGAAGATTGATGAATTTACCAGAATTCAGGAATCAATACTTCAGAACCCCCAAAAAATGAAGAATTAGAAGAAAATGTGAAATATCTCATTGAAAAAACAGACTTAGGAAAAATAATTTAAAAATTATTGGAACACCTGAAAGTCATGATCAGGAAAAGAGCCTTGACATCATTTTCAAAGGAAAATTGCCCTGATATTCTAGAAGCAGAGGGCAAAATAGAAATGGAGAGAATCCACTGATCCCCTGAGAAAGAGATCCCAAAAAAGCAACCCCTAGGAATATTATAGCCAAATTCCAGAACTCCCAAGTCAAAGAGAAAATATTACAAGAAGCCAGAAGGACACAGTTCAAATATCATGGAGCTGCAGTCAGGATGGATCACATGGGACTTTGCAACTACATTGGAAGCTTGTCAGGCTTGGAATATCAGATACCGGAAGGCAAAAGAGCTTGGAATTCAACCGAGAATGAGCTACTCATCAAAAATGAATGTCATCTTCCAGGGAAAAAAGGTGAATTTTCAATGAAGCAGGGGAATTTCAAATGTTCCTGTTGTAATGGCCAGAGCTGAACAGAAGGTTTGATCTTCAAATACAGGACTCAGGTGAAGCATAGAGATTGGAGGAGAAGGGGAAACTATGAGGGACTCAATGATGATGAACTGCATGCATTCCTGCATAGAAAAATGACACTGATAATACTCATAGGAACCTTCTCAGTTAATAGAGCATGTAGAGGGAGCTTTTATAGTTGAAGCACAGGAGAAAGCTGAATTTGAAGATAAAATATGGTATAAAAATGGAGTCAATAGAAAAAAAGGAAATGTAATAGGAGAAAAAAAAGGAGAGGGGGAATAGGCCAAGATATTTCATATAATAAGATTTTTCTTTATTACAATGAGCTATTGCAATGATATGGAAGGGGGAAAGGCAAGGGGGAATGAGGGAATCTTCGCTTTCATCAGAGGTGGCTAGGAGAGGAAACAGCATATATACTCAATGGGGTATCGACATCTGGAGTAAGGAGGGGGCGGACAGAGGGAAGGGGTGGGGATGTGAATGATGGAGGAGAGGATGGACCATGGGGGGGGAGGGTGGTTAGATATAACACATTTTCTTTTTTTACTTCTTGCAAGGGGCTGGGATTGGATGGCCTGTCCAGGACCATAGAGCCAGGTGGATGCTGGGCCTAAGGGGTGGTAGGGGGACTTGGGGCCTCTTGGACCCCGGGCCAGCGATCTGTCTACTATGCCACTCAGCTACCCTACAGCAGAGTCATAGTGAAAGGAGAGAGAAAATATACTACATGGTAGTGGAAAAAATACAAAAGAAGGGAGTTGTGATCAGCAATGGCAATGGTTGAAAAATATGGTAGTAACTTTTGCGATGGACTTATCATAAAGAATGTGATCCACCCACAGCAGACTTGTTAGTGTTGGAACAAAGACTCAAGCACATTTTTTATTATTATTATTTGGGGGGGGGTGCAGGGCAAATGGGGCTGGACGGCCTTCCGGGGGACGCACAGCAGGGGGAATCATTGGGTGTCTGAGGCCAGATTTGGACCTGGGTGCTCCTGGCTCAAGGGTCAATGCTCTGTGTACCACACAGCCACCCCTACTATTATTACTATTTTATTTTATTTTGGGTCTTTTTTTTTCTTTTTTTGGTTTTTGCAGGGCAGTAGGGTTGGGGTGGCTTGCATGTCATATGGCTGGGTGATTGTTGGGTGTATGGGGCTGGATATGGGCTCAGGTGCTCCTGGCTCCAGGGCTGGTGCTCTGTGCATTGCACCACCTGGCCATACCTGCAATTATTACTATTATTGTTTTTCAACTTTAATTTTTGTCTCTCCCCTTTATCACTCAAGTGAGTCTATATTTTTTGTGGGGAGGGGGTATTTTGTTTACTCTTAAACAAGAATATTTTATTACTGTATAAAAATTATTTGTACAAAATGAGAATAAATAAATATTAAATATTTTTTTAAAAAGGTATACCAGGGCAATTTTCTGTAGAAATTCTTTAAAAATGAAGTCAAGGCTCTTTTCCTGATAATGACTGTCAGGTAGCCAAATAATTTTAAATTATCTCTTCTGGATCTGTTTTCCAGATCAGAGTTTTTTTTCAATGAGATATTTCACATTTTCTTCTAGTTTTTCATTCTTTTGGTGTTTAATTATGGTCTTTGATTTTTCATGAAGTCATCAGGTTCCTTTAGCTCTATTCTACATATGAAGGATTTATTTTCCTCAAAGAACTTTCTCATCTCCTTTTCCATCTGACCAATTCTGCTTTTTAAAGCATTCTTATTCTCAATGCTTTTTGAACTCTTTCAACAATTTGAACTAAGCTGCTTTTTAATGTTATTTTCTTTAGCATTTTTTGGATCTCCTTGACTAAGCTGTTAACTTTGTTTTTATCTTTTTCCTGCATCTCTCTCTTTTCTCTTCCCAGTTTTTCTTCTACCTCCCCTACTTGATTTTTTGAGATCTGCCATAGCCTGAGCCCAACTTCTTTATTTCTTGGAGTCTTTGGATGCAGAAGTTTGGACTTTCTTATCTTCAGATTGTTTATTTTGGACCTCCATGGGCCAAAAGTAATTGTCTATAGTCAGGTACTTTTTATTCCGTTTACTCATTTCCCCAGTCTGTGCCTTGTTTTGGTTTGCTTCCTGAGCTTTTGAGTACTTTTGGGACACCCCCTGCAAAGAACTCAGTATGTGAGGCTCTAACTGCTCTCCTGGCCTGTGTTCTGGTCTATTAATGACCACAATCTCACTTCTCTGCCGCAGGGCTGTGAGGAGGGTCCCTGTTCTATGGGGGCCCCAAACTGTGACCAGGGTATGAATATGGTCAAATCCCCAGAGTCCTTTCCCAGGGACAGAGAATAGACATCAGCAGTCTCCCCTCAGCCACTTACCTTTCATGGGCTGAGCAATCAGGGAGCAGCTGCCAGGTGGCTCCTGCTGGGTGGCTTCACAGATTTGCTTCTCTTTCCTGGGATCTGGGCTGCTCTGAGGGCTACAGCCACCCTGGGGAGGGCCATGCTGGCCTGGGCTTCCTGCTTGCTCTGGAAGAAGTCGCACTGCTGATTTTCCAAGTTGAGTGTGGTGCTCCCTGTGGTGGCAGGTCAGGAAACTTCTTTTGCTGCTGGGAGCCAGGAACTCTGGGACTGTTCCCAGAGGGCTGAAGCTCCATTGCTCCAAAATGGTATTCTGCCACCCCTGCCAACCCTGTGGAACAGAGCCTTCCCACTATTTTCCAGCTTACCTTGAGCTGGAGAATTACCCCCATTGGATCTTTCTCTGGGTTCTGTCTCTTGAAAATTTAGTTGGAGTCATAATTTTAAGGGTTTTTGAAATATTTTAGATAGAGCTCCTAAGAGAGGTTGTACTCCTGCCACTGCCTTGGCTTCACTCCCTTAAGAATTTGACAATATTCTTAACATGGGAACTTGAACCTCTGTTCTGAGATGTTGATGTAAAGCTATGAAATTATCATTTTAGATATAGCTATTTGAAAAGAAGGAATGTGAAATGAAGGGGTAAGAACAGGTAATTTCTCTCCGCTGCATGATCAAAGTGTTAGGAAGACACTAATGAAGTGTCAAAATGGTAGTCTTGAGCTTGACTTAGCCTAATGTTCATTTTTTGAGGGAGGAGGAGGATGGGGTTTAGAGGAGAATAATCATAGATTACTCACAAAGATAGATCTAATTTTTTGTCTTTAAACATTCTCTTCTTGGTCTTTTTCCAGTCTACCATGATAGAATTTTATTTTCTTTCCTTCCTACTCTTCCTTTCCTTCACCATGGTAGATTTTGATGCACTTTTCTTTAATAATAGTATTGTGTCCTCAGAGTCTTTGTAAAGATCATGTTCCTGTAGCTGGATTAATTCTGAAAAAGTTCTCATATGAATCTTGATCACATCCTGGGTTGAAACTGCTTTAAAATAGGGTCATTTGGAAAACCATTCTTAAAGCTACCATCCAAGGTAGGATACTAAAAAAGAACCTAGTGAAGATCCCCCTTGTTTATAATTCTCCTCAAACTTATCTGACATGCCTAGTCACACTTAGGAGTACAGGTCAATGGGGGAAAGGGGTTGTGGGTATTACAAACAAGCTTTTCTTTGCCTCATCATTGTCAAGATTCTCCTTATAAGCAATTATCTCTGTCACATTATTGCCCTATATAATATTCCTCACAATAAAATATTTAATTTATATTTTGCAAATATACATGTATATATAAATATATCTTTACAATATAATTCTATACACAGATATTTCATATGATGGATATGTATTTATTGGTACAATATACCTGTATAATTTATCTGGTCTATGATTTCACTGGTATGAGGTACTCCTGTTTATAAATGCCTGCCAGTAGAGGCGGCTAGGTGGTGCAGTGGATAGAGAACTGGCCCTGGAGTCAGGAGTACCTGAGTTCAAATCCAGCCTCAGACACTTAATAATTACCTAGCTGTGTGGTCTTGGGCAAGCCATGTAACTCCATTTGCCTTGCCAAAAAAAAAAAAAAAAAAGAAAGAAAGAAATGTCTGCCAGTGAAGGTGTTGAGCAACTTTTCTGTAACTTATAGTGTTAGGGAATTGCCTGAGGCACCAAGAGGTTAAGTGACTTGCCTACTATCCCTCAACTAGTATATATTAGAAACAGGGCTTAAACCTCAATTTTCCAGACTCCAAGGTTGGCCTTTTATCACTCTGCCATACTGTCTCATCTATAATTTAATAATCAAAATGAAAGACCAAATACAGGAGCAAAATACCACTCCCTCATTTCAGTGAAAGTGTGCCAGATAGTGTCCATGTTTTTGTATTCATCAAAACAAAGGAAAATGTTAGATGATTCCATATATTCAATAACAGAGTTCTATTGGAATGTGCATTTTGGATGTCAAATAATATAATTAAAAATTGGGGGGGGAGGATATGCTACTTCATGATGTCATTGCACCATGGAACCTATTAAATGTAAGAAATTAGCACCTGTGGCTTAATTATTCTATTTCCTCAAGAACATAATTTCTAACTCAAGTGTCCTCATTGGGTGGCAATTAACCTTCAGTATTAATATGGAAGAAGCCAAACAGCTCAGTTTCAGCATTTCCCTCTGAATTCCACTAACATGTATTAAATTCTAATTTCTATTCATGAATTAGAGTAAATTGCTCATTATAATCAATACTATGGAGACCTTTTGGCAAACTGGATAATGCCAAAGTAAAAATGACTATGTATCTGAAGACATTTGACAGAAATGAAACAAAGGAGGTGAGAGAACAGAGAGAGGTCTTAGCTTACCATCTCCTTTCTTTCACTGAGTTCATTTCAATCTCTCTTGGACAGGCATGCCAGTGCAGCTCCAAGTGGAATGTAAAGACCATTATATTAAGTTATCAGTTCTTTCTTGATTCTTGCATATGCTCTGTGCAAGCTTTCAAATAGCAGCAAAAATTCAATGAGATAATTGAAGCTTTACTTTTTTTTTTCTGATTTCCTCTGTTCTGAAAATTCTCTTTTCTCAGAACAATGATGCAATTGACTTTGGCAGTCTCAGGCAAAATAAAGAAATAGATCCAGTTCACCTCTAGGAAGCCTCACCTCCTCTCTCATCCTCTTCTTTGTTTTATTCCTCCTCCTACATAGCTCCCACTCCACTGAAGTGAACTCTATCTCTACTTCCTAATATCATTACCTATTACTTTCCTCTCCCAATTCACTTCTTGCAATCTTGATTTCTGTTATAGAACAAAGAATTACCAAATGCTGCTGATCTCTTAGTTGCTTAAATTGCTATATTCCAATGTCTTAACAACTGAGATTTATATATAACTTGTAAACTTGAACATCATTTCCATAATTTCATTTGGGTCTCATAGTATCACTGAAATTAATTACTGCAAGTATTAGTTGTTACACCCCTTCTACAGAGGAACAAACTGAGACTCAAAGAATTTAAGTGACTTGCTGTCCATGGTCACAAAACTAGTCAGTTTTATAAATGAGTCGAAACCAAATATTCCTTACTCTAAACCTATCTGAAGCAATCTGTTAATTCTGTTTTTATTTTCTTGAGAAAATTGAGATCATTTGATACAACCTCAGTCATTTGCTCTTTCTTTATGTCAAAACACTTTGAAATCACAATCCCTATTCTCTCATTCTTTACTCCAATTTCTGATAATGAGATAATGCTCCTTCTTGCCAAAGGGTAACTTTTCTATGCATGCACTTGATCCCATCCACTTCCTTCTGGTCCAAAACCTTAATCAGTCATTTTCTCTAATGTTCAAATTTCCCTATCCACTGGTTTCTTCTTTACCATTTTCCAGTATGACCAATTCTACCATCTATTTCCTTTTCTACTCTTAGACAAACTTCTGGGGGGGGGGTCTCCATCTATGACTTTAAGTTCCTTTTTTCTTATTCATTCTGGGACTTGAAATTTCAACACTCAATTATAGTTCATCTCTTAAAAGTTACTAATGATCTCTCAAACACCAAATATGATGGAATTTTCTCAGTCACCTTTTCTCCCTTCATACATTTTCTTCCCTTGGCCTTCATGATATTACTCTCTCCTGGTATTTCTTCCTATCTGACTACTCTTTTTTAATCTCCTTTACATTATTCATATTAAACTCTAACTATATACATTCCTCAAGGTTCCATCTTGTGTCCTCTTTTCTTTTCTCTCTATATTCTCCTGTGATTACCTTATTAGCTTCATGGATTTAACTTTTATCTATATGCAAATGTCTCACAAATCTATATATTCAGTCACAGTATTTCCAAGGTTTTAGTCCTACATCATCAATTCCATATTGGAAAATTTAAACTAGATTTAATGAAGACACCTTAAACTCAAAATATCCAAAACAGAACTCGTATTTTTTAAGTTTTTTTAGTTAAATTCTACCCATTTTTTCAAATTACCCTATTTATATTGAAGGTACTGTCATACTTCTTGCCTCCCAGATTCATAACCTGGTAGTTATCCTTGAATTCTTATTTTCTTTCATCTCACATATACTATAAACTGTCAATTCTTAGTATTTCTATCTCCATAACATAACTCTATTCAGTCACCATTGTGGTTTAGGCCCTAATCACCTTTCAATGAGATTATTGCTTTATTTATTTATTTTTCCAAGTACATTTAATAGCAATTTTCAACAATCAGTATTTTTACATTTTTCTCCCTTCCTCCCTCCCCTCTTCCTCTGACAGAAAGTAATATAATATAGACTCTACATATATAATCATGCTAAAAATAGAACCATATTATTCATGTTGTGAAAGAAGAACATCCAAATGGAAAAGAAAATATTTAAAGAGAAAAAAGCATCATAATTCATAAGACAACTTTTTTAAAAAAATTAAAGATAGTAAACTTCGGTCTGCATTTAAAATTTACAGTATCTTCTCTGGATATGGATGATATTCTCCATCACAAGTCTTTTAGTATTATACTGCAGAAATGACCAAATCGATCATAGCTGATCATCACCTCTTGTTACTGTTAGTGTTAAAATGTTCTTCTGGGTCTTCTCACTTCACTCAGCATCAGTTCATGCAAGTCTTTTCATGTTATTCTAAAATCCCATGCTTCATGATTTATTTTATGAAAAAATAGTATTCCATTATGTTCATATACCATAATTTGTTCAGTCATTCACCAATTGATGGACATCCCTTCAATTTCCAATTCTTTGCCACCTCAAACAGCTGCCAGAAACATTTTTGTACATGTGAATTTTTTATTCTTTTTCATGATTTCTTTTAGGATTCATGTCTATTAGAGGTTTTGATAGATTAAAGGGCATACATTCACTTAGATTATTGCCACAACCTCCTAATTGACTTTCTTGCCTCATTTCTACCCACTCCAATTCATCATCTATAAATAACTATCAGACTTATTATTCTAAAGTGAAAGTCTGGCCATGTCACCTGTCTTATAGTCAATAATTTATTGTTTGTTAGTTATCTCCAGGACATAATAGAAACTCCTCTGATTAACCATTTAAGTTCTTCTCATTCCAACTTAATTTTCCAGGCTCTTTGTTCAATTTTACACCTACAAATTATTCAATCTAACAAAACTGGCATTCTTTGTATTGTACCTCAGATATAGCATTCTATGTCTCATTCATTCGTTTGCATAGAAGGTTGGTCAGGGAACAGAAACAAGTATCATGTGGAAACCCTGCTATTCACCACCAAGTATACCATCCCAGATATAGTGTGGACTGAGGAAGAGGCTTACACCTGGGAAGAGGGTGTCTCTGGGCAAGCAGTGGTTTTAGACTCTAAGCTATGTGCTGATGAAAGAGCAAGTACAGACACTAGAAGTATCTGTGTGCTCTGATCTCAGGAGTCAGATCTAGTTCCCAGGCCAGTCTGAAGCACAGTGCTAAAAAACCAGAGCAGGAAGCTCAGATAAAAGGAGAACTTGCCATTCTGTTATTTAAACCCTTCAGAGCTTTTCAACTGGCTGACAATGGCTAAGTTCAAGGCTCCAATTAGGAGCAAGAATGGAGTTGTGTTGCTCAGAACTAAATTCTGAACAAGAAGTTGCAGAACTTAGACTAAGATGTCAGGATTCAGACCTTGTACTCTGAATCTGATCAGGTACAGACTCTGTCAAATCCAGATGCAATGGTACGGCATTCTCTTCTCTCATGACTCTTTACTGAGAAGGTGTCGGAAACATTGACCAATGTAATAAGATCAACCACAATACCAGAGTATCAAGCTATACTACTAACTCCTAATGGAAAAATGATAGACTCAAGATCCAGACTAAGTCTTATGTTTGGAATGCCACAACCAATTTTGCTTGGTTATTCATTGAAAGGATTTTGTTTTTCTTTTTTCAATGTGTAGAGGCAAGGTGGGAGCGAGGCAAGGTAAATGTTCATTTTAAATTAAATTAAAAAAATGTTTTTCTTTATTTTCTTAAGAACTTCAACTTGATGACTCTCCTAATCCTCACATCAACGGCTAATGTCTACTTTTATTATTTTCTTGTATTTATTAGAATTATATTTATGATACATATATTTTGTATGTACTTTTCTTCTCCACTAGAATATAAATTTCTTAGGTGCAGGGATTATTTCATTCTTTGTCATTGTATCCCTGTCCTGAGACAGTAATTGGTAGATATGTTCTTAAGAAATGTAAATAATATTGATATGTTGACTGATGTGCCACTCCCTCTTTAAACCATAAGGAAATGGAGAAAGACTGGAATTTCAGGTACCATAGTGATGATAGGGAAGTAATTTGGGTTTGGATAGCTCTTTCAGTACCCTTCAAATCACACTATCAATGTAAAACCCATTAGTATTTACCAATGTTGATACATGAAACTATAATGATTATTGTGATTATGCTATTTACATGGAAAATTATTATCACAAAGGGGGAAAATAGTATAATGAAAAGAATATTAAGTTTTGAGTTTACAATCCAGAGTCATGATCTGGTTGAGTCATTTACTGTATAAATCTGGCAAATCACCTAAAGTTCTCTTAATAACATTCTCTACTTGTGAATTTGGGATAATACTTGTGTTATCTTACCTCAAAATGCTAGCATGAGAACCAAATAAGTAATTATTTTTGAAAGTATCATGTAAACTAAAAAGTGTCATAATAAATTAACAAGAGTTTTTTTTAATTATCAGACATATTCAATGGCATTGGAAAGAAATCAGCAGCTGAGACCAGTCACAAGAACCTTAATAACATATTTCCAAATTCTACTCCTTTTCTGACTTATTCAGGATCACATTTTCACTATAGTTTCTTCTATGGATGGGGTCTGTGCTGACTAGCAAAGGTGTTCTACAATAATTATTTTCTAGCTAATCCTAGGAGCTTCAGCAGAGTAGTGATTTCCTTAAGGAGCTAGATGTTGAAATTCATTTGTCCAGTCAGGTATAGAAATAAGACTAATGGGATGACATTAAGGAAAGTAAGATGTGGGATGAATATCAAGACCAAGTTCTAGCCTGCTAAGAATATTTGGGTCAAGGAGTGATTTCTCTAAGGATGTAATGAAGTCTCTGACTCAAACATGTAAAATAAAGCTATTCAATAAAATATTTTTCTATGGTAGCAATGTCCTGGCTGTAGTAAAGCCCTTTTTGTATTTTAGACAATGACTATCTGGCATAAGGGAAGGAAAAATAAGTAATAAGTTTTTTGGTTAATGATTTTAGTACTTTAATAGACTTGTGATCTCATTAATATGACTATGTAATGACTATGTAATGAAAAAAACACCATCTTAGGGGTCTCTGAAATGAAAATCCAGTTTTAGGAATGTGATTAAGCTGATTTTCAGTCATTTCAAATGTGTTCAATTTTTTAGACCCTAAGCTATGTAGACCCTCTTTGTGACCCCCCACTTAAGGTTTTCTTGGCAAAGATACTAGAATGTTTTGCCATTTCCTTCTTTGGATGATTTTATAGATGAGGAAACAGGCAAGCAGACTTAAGTGGCTACTTGACCAGGGTCACACAGCTAGAAAGTGTCTGGTACTCTATACATTGCAGCACCTAGCGCATTTAGGAGACCCACATCAATGTTTGGTAAGTCTGCTTCTAGGAACATGTAGTGGAGGGCCTTGCTCTCCACTTCTGAGCATGCACAAGTTATTTTATAATTATTCCTTTTGTATAACATTTACTGAAAAAATAGAGAACAAAACATCCTTATATACAATGCTCAGTGAATAAGATGGGGAAATTAGCTTTGGACTTTATGGAAAGGAGAATGAAAAATTTATAATCTTCTTCTTCCTACACAGAAATTATTTAGTAAATTAAAACTGCCCAAGATGATCTCCATAACCCTCAACTTGAGAAGGTTAGGTTAATTAGTATCCTAGTCACAGGGGTCTATAGAGAACAGCAGTAGAAGATGTATGGGGCTAAAAAGAAAGGAGCATTCCCAAAGTTAAATGACAAAGATTACAAGAGAAACACCAAACTAAAATCTAAATCAAAATTTAGCTCTTATGCAAAAAAAATTGAGGTCCTAAGAAAAAGGGAACAAAGAGTGAAACCCAAAAGAAAAGCTAAAGTGATTTGAAAAATATTTTAATCTAGAGGCAAATGAACCAATACTAATATGGAGGAAAATAAGTCAAAACTCTTCCATGAATTTGGAATCAAATGTCATAATGCAGTAAATTATCCTAGCAAACTGTCCAAAATGTATGACTATAGACAGTAAAATATTGATACTGAAAAATTCATGGATTCCACACAAAGGGGAAAAAATTCCCACTTCTAACTCTAAAGAGTATAAAAAGAAAAACAAACAAATATAATAAATAAATAAATAATGGATTCATATTTTCAATCAAATTCTGAAAGCATGTAGAATTTGAAAGAAAGGAAATTTTAATAACTTGTATTTATTTTATATTCGTGAGAATTCGTACAAAAATTGTATGCTCCAAAACATAATGAAGCTTATGCTATAACTAAAAATAGCATATCCTTCAAGTCTGCGCCTGTCAATGAAAATCAGATAGTTAATTAATTAGAGGCTCCCTTGAAAACAAAAAATAAAATTAAATCTGTCATATTTATGTTATTTTCTGATTGCAGAAAACGATTGATCTGTTAGATAAAAAAGAACAAAGAGGCCAGATCAAGAATCAGTAAGGAATGATAATAGATATAAAATTAAAATTAACTTAAAGAATTGTAGGGGTTAGAGGCAAGATGGTGACATGAGAACAGCCTAGGAGCTCTCTGCAAAATATTCCAAAAATCTTAAAATTATGACTCTAACTAAATTTTCGAGAGACAGAACCCACAGAAAGATCCAGTGAGGTAATTCTCCAGCCCAGGGTATCCTGAAAAATCATGGAAAGACTCTGTTCCACTGGGTTGCGGGGGGGGGGCAGCAGTGCAGTCAGGATCATCCTACCTGGTCAAAGGAGTTCTAGTCTTCAGGGAACAGCCCATGGGGTTCCTGGGTCCCTGAAAGCACCAGCTCCCAGTAGCAGAAGTAGTTTCCTGAACTGCCAACCCAGGGAGTACCAAGCACAACTTGGAAGATCAGCAGGGAAACCTCTGCCAGAGCGAGTGGGAGCCAGTTCAGCCCTCAGTGCAGGCACAGCCATCAGCACAGCCCAGGTGCCAGGAAATGGAGGGAGGCCCCCCTCCTCCTCTCCACTGCAGTTTCTTCCAAAGTGCCCAGCCCATGGAAGGTAAGGGGTGGGGGAATACTGTTGAGGTCTCTCCTCTGTTCCTAGGACAGGCCTTTTTTGCTTTGCCCATATTCAGACCCTGGTCACAGTCTGGGCGCCCCATACTGTCATAGAGCAGGGACCCTCCTCACAGCTCCAGGGCAGAGGGGTAGACTTGTGGTCATTCACAGACCAGAGCACAGGCCAGGAAAGTAGTCAATGCTTCTCATAAGACCTTGAAAGAACTGAGGTCTTTGTGGGGGTGTCCCAACAATACTCAAAATCTCAGGAAGCACCCCAAAACCAGGACACAGTCTAGTGAAATGAGTAAACAGAAAAAAAGTAACCTGACCATAGACAATTACTTTGGTCCCATGGAGGACCAAAATAAACAATCTGAAGATGAGAAAGTTCAAGCTTCTGCATTTAAAGACTCCAAGAAATGTATAAGGACTCAGACCGTGGCAGAGTTAAAAAAAGATTTTGACAATCAAGTAAGGGAGGTAGAGGAAATATTGGAAAGAGAAATGAGAGAGATGTGGAAAAATATGAAAAACAAGCCAGCAGCTTAGTCAAGGAGATAAAAAAATTGTTGAAGAAAACATGTTAAAAACCAGTTCAGGTCAAATGGGGGAAAAAAAACTTTCCAAAAAGTTAATGAGGAGAAGAATACCTTAAAAAGCAGAATTGGCCAGATGGAAAAGGAGATAAGAAAGCTCTCTGAAGAAAACAAGTCCTTCAAATGTAGATTGGAGCTAAAGGAAGTCAATGACTTTGTGAGAAATCAAGAGACAATAATACAATAACCAAAGAATGAAAAACTAGAAGAAAATGTGAACTATCTCATTGAAAAAAACAACTGACCTAGAGAACCAGAAGAGACAATTTAAAAATTATTAGACTACCTGAAAGTCACGATCAGGAAAACCGCCTTGACTTCATATTTTTTGAGTTTTTTTCAAGGCAATGGGGTTAAATTACTTGCCCAAGGCCACACAGCTAGGAAATTATTAAGTGTCTGAGGCCAGATTTGAACTCAGGTACTCCTGACTCCAGGGCTGGTGCTCTATCTACTGTGCCACCTAGTAACCCCCATTTTTAAAGAATTTCCACAGGAAAATTGCCCTGGTATCCTAAAAGCAGAGGGTAAAATAGAGATTTGGAGAACCCACAAATCGTGGCTAGAAAGAGATCCAAAAAGAAACAACACCCAGGAATATTATAGCCAAGTTCCAACACTCACAAGTCAAAGAGAAAATATTACAATTCAAATTACAATTACAATACAAATTACAATTATAATTCATATATCATGGAGCTACAGCCAGGATTACACAGAATTTAGCAGAATCCATATTAAGGGCTTGTAGGGATTGGAATATGATATTCCAGAAGGCAAATGATCTTTGAATGCAACCAAGAATCAACCACCCAGCAAAATTTAACATCTGCTTCCAGGGAAAAGATGGACTTTCAAAGAACAATGAGAGAAGTTCAAAGTTTTGAATTATTATGCCTTAGACTAAGTCTCAGGCAATCCAAAGCATTTATTAGGCAGTTGGTATGTTTCATAAATTGTCTTAAACATTGGGGAATTTTAAAAAAGGGGAACAAATCAAACTACTATCGAGGAGGTAATATTATTATGAGGGAGACAGTCTAGAATAGAGCAGCATTAGAAAAGAAGGCACTATATTCTCAGCAAATGGGGAGAAATTTGCTGAGAAAGTACACTTTGAAAGAAATGAGGAAATACAAAAATTAGAAGTTGGGAATAGAATTATCTAGGACTGGAAGACACTCCTACTACAAAAACAGGGAGATAGAAAGGAGAAGATGGAATATCCAAGGTGTCAAATATATAAAATTTTAAATGTCAACTATTTAATCTTATATTTAACCACAGAAGAAATTGGGATTCATTGCAACTTATTGGGTAGGAGCTTAACATATTTAGGCTTGAGTTCACAGGAAAAAAAAAAACCACTTTGGTAGCAGTTTGGGGGATGGGCTGGAGTGGAGAAAGATTTAAAGCAGGGAGTACAACTAGAGGTATTCAATCTAGATGATGAGGGTTTGAATAAGAATCGTATTCATGTAAATGTAAAGAATAAGTGAATATTTTGTGATATTAAATGATGAAGTGGGTAGTTGTATGAAGAGAAAGAAGAATAGTAAGGATTATAAATGAGTACAATTAATAGTTGCCTTGATCTATGGTTGAATAATAATTTTTAGAGTCTTTAAATATTAATAAAATAGAGATTAATGAATTGAATATGAAACTGTAAAAGCTGGAAATCAAACATTTCAAAATAAGCACAAAAAAGAAATTCTTTAAAAATTAAGGAGAAATAGACAAAATAGGGAACAAAAATATTGTGAAATTAATAAAACTCAAAGTTAATGTTTTGAACAGACTAACAAAATTGATAAGCCTTTAGATAACCTGATCAAAAACAAGAGGGGGGGTTAAATTTCTGAAATAAAAAATTAATCAATCAAAATCACAGCAGAAGAGAAATAAAAAATTTGATGCGACTATACATATTTATAAGCCATAAAAGTGAAACGTTAAAAGATATTTAGAATTATCTATAAAAATCTAAAATATTCTCATTAATAGAGCATGAAATAGAGATCTTACATTATCTAACTGAAGAAAATGAACCACTAAAAGAACTGCTAAAGGCAAATAAAAACCTCTTCCTGACAGATTTATGTTAATGTCTCTGATAGTGTTGGACACTGGATGTAATCTCTTTAAGTAGTCCAAGGACAATCTGACAGAGGCTTCTAAGGCAGTAATTGGGAATGTGAGGAAGAAAGTAAGAAAATCTGCAAAATCATCTTTAGAACTAGAACCAATCTAGAAGAATACATTTTGGAAAAATCCTCAGGGGACCAAAATACCGGCAATATTCTCTTTGGGAAATTTGGATTGATTTGGGAGATGTCAGGATATAATGAGCTCAATTATCCAATAAAGTATTCATTAAGCAGCTAAATTCTGGGAAAAGAAGGATATGAAATATGAAAGGATATGAAATAATTATGTGCCTTCAAGGAACACAGTTTCCAGTAGATGAATGAAATATTGACTCACAAGTTTTCCATATCCAAGATCCTTCAGGAACTCATGGAGATCCAGAAATCCCCTGAGACTGTTCTAATTCAAGGGTCTGGTTGAACCACTAGGAGACTTTTTATGTAGCATGATTTTGTAGTTGTTGGGTAGGCTCTGCTTTGGACCAGTATTTAGAACGTAATAAAACCCAATTCCTTTAGATTCCAATTCCTTTGGTCTTGCCTAAAGAGTGTTTATCTCTAAGGAACATTATTAATTATTTAGGCCTTAGTATGCATGTATGAAGAAAGTTTATCAAAGATGTGAGAGGATATACCATTAGATTTCGAGCAGGAAAGGAACATAAAAGGGAATTTAATGTAATTTTTTCTATGTGACTTTAGGCTAGTAAACTTTCTGGGCCTCAGTTTTATTAGTTGTAAATTAACAAAGTAGGTTCAAATTCAGATTCATTAGATCCAAATTCCCTTTTCTTTGCTTTAAGTCTTGAGATGACAGATGCATTAATTCCCTGTTTCAAAGGACAAGAAGAGAAGGTGAGAAATCAAGCACAGAATAGGTGAGTTAGAAATGTTCAAGATCAACTTTCCACTTATTCAAATGTTTTGAAGATATTCCCTGCCTTCCTCTCATCATTTTGGGTAGTCTCAAATTATGGGCTCTGGTACAGGCCATTGGGGGTTAGGAAAATACCAGGGAATGGCTACAGGATTTGATATTAATAGCATAAAATTAGGTATGCTGACTATATCAGGGTTTTTAACTCTATCTTTCACCACCGGTCAAAGAGGTGAATTGTTTCTTTGTCCACGTTCTCAAGGACACTGTATGACAGGCTATTTCTCTTTTTACTGGTTCACATGGGCTCCTTAATCAGATTTGGGGTAGCTCTGGTTGACATATTCCAATCCTGGAGCTTAAAAGTGAAGTTTAGTTTGTTTTTTTTTAAATCCAGAAACCTTGTTACTTCTGATGGTGATAGCAGTCAGACTAGTAGAGAAAAAGCTAATTTCTACCTGATTCATTTATGATTAATATAAATTGTATATCTTAGACCAATATTGAATTTTTGTTTTGTTTTTTTGGCAAGGCATTGGGTTAGGTGACTTATCCAAGGTCACACAGATAGGTAATTATTAAGTGTCTGAGGTCAGATTTGAACTCAGGTCCTCCTGATTCCAAGGTTGGTGTTTTATTCACTAGGTCCCAACTTGCTGTCCCCGCCAACATGGAATCTTTATTTGTTTATTTATTTTCATCCATATGAACATGTATATTTTTAAGTTACAAAATTTCCTTCTACCCTCCCTTCCCACCCCCCACCCTCCCTCCTCTCAACAGTGAACAGTCAGGTAAGCATTGTACATACATATTTTTGATAGATGTGTTTAGAGATTATTTTTGCTATGAGGAATTCGGATTAAGGGAAAGAGATGCATATGAGAAATATTTTTATAAAGGTTCATCAGATTCTGAAGGGTTGTTTTTAATATGTGTATTTTGTTTTGTTTTGTTTTGTTTTTCTTCCTTTGAATGGGGATAAAATTGTCCCAAAGCCAGTCTAGGATGGTTGTCCCAAGTTCTCTGAACTGTTAAAAGATTATACTTTCCTCAAAGCAAGGTTGTTCATTTCACAATGTTGTTTTTAATCTGCACATTGTTCTTTTGGTTCTACTCCTTTCCATCAGCATCAGATCCCATTAATTCATACAATGCTTCTCTAGAGTCCAACCATTTATGGTTTCTTATAGAACAATAATATCCCATAGTATTCATGTATCTTAACTTGTTTAGCCATTCTCCAAATGATAGGCATTCCCTCAATTTCCAATTCTTTGCCATTGCAAAAAGAGCTGCTATGAATATTTTGGAAAATGTGTGATTTTTCCCATTTTTTACAATTTGTTCTGAATATAGTCCTAGAATTGGAATTGCTGGGTCAAAGGGTATGAACAGTTTTATTGCTCTTTGGGAATATTTCCATATTGCTCTCCAGAAAGGTTGGATCTGTTCACAACTCCACCAGCAATGCATCAATGTTCCAATCTTCCCACAACCTCTCCACCATTCCCTCTTACTCATCTTGGTCAAATTGATAAGTGTGAGGTGATACCTCATTGTTGTTTTAATTTGCATTTCTCTAATCAATAATGATCTAGAGCATTTTTATATGATTATATATAGCTTTGATGTCTTCATTTGAAAACTGCTTAATGATATCCTTTGACTATTTATCAATTGGAGAACCAACATGGAATCTTAATGAAAGGTACAGACAAATTATGTAATACTTTTCTGATCTTTCCAACCAAAAGGAAATCCAGGTAGCCTTCATAAAGAAAGATGTAATGATACTGTTTTGTAGATCTCCATTTTAGGTTCTGCTAGGATATAGGGTTGGAAGAGACCTTATGGACCATGTTTTCCAACAACCTTCTTTCTTCATTGCTTTTTCCTCAATAGAATGCCAAAGAGTTTGGGAAGGAAAGAGGCTGAGACAGTGAAATTCCAGTTGACATTTTTTTTTCTTTCGAGGCAAATGGGATTAAGTGGCTTGCCCAAGGCCACACAGCTAGGTAATTATTAAGTGTCTGAGACCAGATTTGAGCCCAGGTACTCCTGACTCCAAGGCCGGTGCTTTATCCACTATGCCACCTAGCTGCCCCCACTACGCCACCTAGCTGCCCAATATCCAGTTGACATTTTAAACTATTTTGTTGAGAAATTTTCAGAGGGAAAGTTTAAAAAAAAAACAAGAGAAGTGGAGAAAGGGACAAAATCCTGTAATGGTCTACTTGTTTCCCCACTACCATGTCACTACATGGTGGGGTGGGGCAAATTATTGTAAATTGACTATGCATATCTCCCACTTACTATGTATTTGATAATACTAACAGCAACTGTTGAGTGTTAAGGAGCTAGTAATTGTCTTAGGCCAATTTCAAACATAGGAGACAGGAAGACTATATCCAGAGCCCTAAAACTTCATTGCTACCTTACCCATCCCCCAAAGACTTATCAAACCAATATACAAATGGCTCTCTCACAAATTTTGTTCCACCTAGCATGGAGCCCTGATCTGAACACAAGGGTATTATATACACAATACTGACCATAAGCCAGTATGGTGTAGCCAAAATAGCACTGGACTGAAGTCACAAGAGGCCAGGGAGATGAGTTTGAATTCTAACTCGGTCAGACGATAACCATGCCATTTCCCATTTATTGGGTATTGAGGATATGGGACTAAAAGATCTCTAGGGTTTCTTCAAATATAATATTCCGTGATTCTGGAACATGTCTGGCTCTCTCTAAAGTTGGATAATCTCACTTCTGTCTTAGGGCCAAGAGACTATTTTTTAAAAAATAATATTATCTTCTTTTTCTGTAGATGAAGGTTGGGGGCAGTTAGCAACCATTTTTCAAAAGGTTGGAGTAGAATGGCTGCTTTCTATAGTAGTGTTTCTTTCTTGTTGAAGTCCCTCAGGGGCTGAATGTAGCTCAGGTAAAAATTGCCTTTCATCTGCTTCTTTCCTGTTTGCAGTTAATATGATGCTAAAATTAGCAATGCTTAGTTCACTAAAAAATGTTGTTGTAGCAGGCAGCCATGGAAACAGAGTTTAGAGCATTCTCCTCTTCAGGGAGTTGCCTTCTGCCTAGATACATTTTACAACTGATAAAATGAAATAATTCACATTCCCAGAGATTAAAAATTATGGTCAGTCTTTCTAAAGAGTCAGTATGGTTTCCATCAGTAAAAGTAAAAAAAAAAATGTCATTTTTCAAATTGACTTTGAGGTTTCTTGTCTTTACAAGAAATGAACCTTCATTAGCTAAATCCAAAGGATTCTTGAAGACCAGATTATCCAAAGTGACTGTCAGAAATTGCCAGCACCACCAATTAAAATGCCTGCAACAATTTATTCCACCTACCACATTTTACTGGATAATTATATTTTTAAAATTTTCCATAGAATGATGAGAAATGAAATTCATGGAAATCTTGTGACCCTGATGATTATTCACTGGTCTCATACCCAAGATTGGCTCTAGTTGCTCATCACTCAGATTCTTCCACCACTTTTTCTTCCTTCACTCTTGGCTTTCAGGAAAAGATGGTTGCTTTTCTGTGGAAAACTATTTTAGGTCTTTTCTGGTTGAGCAGAAGCTCATTGAGAGAAGGGACTAATTTTTTTTCCCTTATTCTTTGTATTTCTAGCACAGGAACCTGTAACTTCTGTATACTTAGTAAAAAAAAAATTAACAGGGTTAGATGTCAAAGGTTGTAATAGAACTTTTAATTACAATATCAACAAAATTTATAATGGCTATTTTTTTATTCATTCCTTTCAGTGGCCACATATAAGACTCTGAAGAACTAGCAGTCAGAAGATCACTGGTAGACAACCCTTGCTTGGATTTGAAATTTCAAATACTTTAGCAGAACAAAGAATGCCAAAGCTATAAGGGACCTTTGTATTTTTTCTAGTGGAGGCATTCTTGACCTTTTTTGTATCACGGATTCCTTTGCAAACCTGATAAACATTATGGACACCTTAGAACAATCTTTTTAAGGGAATAAAATAAAATAAAAATCACCACCAGGAAGCTATGTATTGAGATACAATTATGTGCACTAACACACGCACACACTTGTGTGTGTGTGTGTGTGTGTGTGTGTGTGTGTATCTCATTTTTCAAACTCCTTATCTGGCCCATCTTCACTTTATAACTGAAGAAACTAAAGACTAAAAAAAATTTTGTGTGGTTTTACCCTTCTGCAAATCATATCCCATAGGTTGACCACCCATTCCTCCTGGATTGATCTTGCATAAGGATCATCATTTGTACAGACTCTAAAAAAGTGGTTTAGTCAGGCACAGTCATAGTATAATTTCATTTGAACATCAGAAAAATCTTAATCCAATTTAATCCAAAATTATTTAGTCCTATCTCTCCTCATTTTATAAATTTAAAAAAAGCTGCTTAAAACATTAAGTAACATTTTAAAGTTGCAAAACTAGCTAATTGGCAAAACCAAATCCAGAATTTAAACTCAGATTTTTGAATTTAGAGGTCAGTTCTATTTCTGCTATATGCAAGAACCTTCTCTACTTCTGCAGGAAGTAAAGACATGGGAAGAATAATAACTAGATCATTCACTTGGCCAAGTAATTTCTTTCAGAGTTATAAGCTGGGCTTTGTCTTGATTCCATGTTTTAGACAGTGTTTTCAAAATTACTATTCCAGTAAAGACTTCTCAAAATTCGTATTAACCTAAGTAGAGAGTAGATTTGTCTCTATTCAAGACTTGGAGGAGGACAGGACTAGACCTCAAAGGTCTGTGATCTAAAAGAGTATTGGCTTACTTCATATAAGCTGGCTGATTATGTATAATATGCTAAAATAGAAGAATTTCAAACCAGGCCTGTTAAAGAGCTTACTGAAGGACCAACAGGCAAAATCTAGAGTATTTAAATCCACTGTGAAGAGTAGAGTAAAAAAATGAAAAAAGTACCACAGCTCTTTTCCTGTTCATTAGCAAATTATTTTGAGTCACTGGATTCCAGCATATTTATTTAAAAGTCTCATGTTTTACTTTAGCTACACCTTATGGGAATCTACAAAGCTGTAGGGGAGAGCTATATAAAGGGAAAAGCTCACTTTTTGTTCTGTCCACAGTCCTGATATATTTCCATGAGATTAAATTATTTGTATTTTTTTTCCTGTTGAGAATAAATTGCATGGGAGATGTGTGAATTTGGCCTCATCAGAGTTTTCAAATTCTGCTTCTAGAATGCACATGGAGCCTCATTTTTCTCATCTGTTAAAATGAAAATGTTTGGAACACTGTTCCATAATAACAAGAAAGATAGAAACAAAATTTGGGTACCTTATTATCCCCTAAAGTTTTCATTACTATACTTATCTTTGTTCTCTCTTGTTTGTGCTGCTTAAGTTCCAGAAAGTGTGCATAGATTATACTTGTTGCCTCCATTTCTTGACCATCTTCTATGTTTTTCCCTTGACTGTATTTTTAACTGAAACTCATAAAATCAACACACTCCCCCTGACTTCAAAGCCCATGCTCTAATCTTACCTCAGACATTTGGCTTTTATTAGCTATGTAATTCTGGGCAAGTCACTTAATTGTGATTGCCCCTCCCCCTCCCATCTTGGTCATCTCTAGTTGCCCTGATCCATATTTGGCTGATGGACTTTGATGACCTTGAGGATGAAAATGAGACAGGTGACTTTGCAGAGCACCCTTCTCACTTAAATCCAGTTCACATGCATATAGTGGCATTACTCCCCTAATGTCATGATCTTTTTTAAGAATGAGGGAGAAACAACAACATCTTCTCTTCAAGGTCTATGATCCTGCTGCTAATTTCAGTTTCTGGATGTCTTTCCTTCCTTTGCTTCCTTGTTTTAAACTTTTTTTCCTATTTCATATTCTTACTATATCCAACATTTTGGACCATATCCAACATATTTGAAATTGATATTATTGGATACTATATTTTATCAGTTACTTATTCCCACTATCACAGTGTAGACAATTCTTTCTTTTATTACATAAATATCTTTTTTTCCTATTATATGCAATAGCAGTTTCTACCCATTATTTTTGGTAAGGTCTTGAATTTTACAATTTTTCCCCACCCTCCATTCCCTTCCCCCCTACCCCCCACAGAAGGCAATCTGATAATGTTTGCATTGTTTCCATGCTATATATTGATCAAAATTGAATATGTTGAGAAAAAAACATTTCCTTGAGGAAATTATGTAGTACATAAGACAATTTTCTTTTTAAAAAAATTGAAGGTAATAATCTTTGGTCTTTGTTTAAACTCCACAGTTTTTTCTCTGGATTCTGATGGCATTCTCCATCACAGGGATAATAAAATTGTCCCTGATTATTGTGCTGATGGAATGAGCAGGTGCATCAAATTTAATCATCACCCCCATGTTGCTGTTAGGGTGTATAATGTTCTTCTGGTTCTGCTCATTTTGCACAGCATCAATTCATGCAAATTTTTCCAAGCTTCTTTGAAATCCCTTCCCTCCTGGTTTCTAATAGAACAATAGTGTTCCATCACATACATATCCCACAATTTGTTCAGCCATTCCCCAATTGATGGACATCCCTCAATTTCTAATTCTTTACTACCACTAACAGAGCTGCTACGAATATTTTTGTACAAATGATGCTTTTACCCTTTTTCATGATCTCTTCGGGATATCGACCCAGTAGAGGTACAGCTGAATCAAAGGGCACACACACATGTTGTATTGTCCTTTGAGCATAATTCCTGCTCTTCAGAAAGGTTGGATCAGTTCACAGCTCCACCAACAATGCATTAGTGTCCCAGATTTCCCACATCCCCTCCAGTATTGATCATCATCCTTTTTTGGTCTTTTTGGCCAATCTGAGAGGTAGGAGGTGGTACCTCAGAGATGCTTTAATTTTCATTTCTCTAATCAGCAATGATTTAGAGAAATTTTACATTACTATAAATAATTTTGATTTCCTCATCTGTAAATTGCCTTTGCATATCCTTTGACCATTTGTCAATTAGGGAATGACTTGTTTTTTTTATAAATTTGACTCATTTCTCTATATAGTTTAGAAATGACTTCTTTGTCAGAAACACTAATTGTAAACAATGCTTCCCAATTTGCTGCATTTCTTTTGATCTTGGTTACAGTGGTTTTGTTTGTGCAAAAGCTTTTTAAATAAATATAGTCAAAATTATGTAGTTTGTTTTTAATGATATTCTCCATCTCTTCCTTGGTCATAAACTGCTCCCCTTTCCATAGATCTGACAGGTAAACTATTCCTTGTTCTTCTAGCTCGTTTATAATATTGAGTCTAGACAATTCTTAAAACTCTAACACCAGCTATTTTGTCTTTTTTTCTACAATCTTTCTCTTATTGAACTTGAATTCTATTATGACATTAATTACATAAATGTGGATTTCTCCCAAAATTTTCTTTATCCCCGACCTCTCTTCTTATCTCCAGACTTATAGATACAAGTGCTGGGTGTGATGCAGTAGAAATAAGATTGGATCTGAAACAAGAACATCTAGGTTCAAGTCTAACTAGCTGTGTGTGTTCTTAGTTAAGTCACTTGAGCTCTCTAGTCTCAGTTTTTCCATGTGTAAATGAGGGAATTGCTTCTAGCTCTATATCTATAATAATGTGTATATGTGCCTCAGATATCCAAACCCATAATTCAAATTCAGTATATCTCTAATCAAACATTTATTGCCTTTCTCAAGAAACCTCTCTATTTTTCTAATAGAATTATTAAGAGCATCACTATTTCTCCCTGCCCAAGTTCAGTCACTATTCCTCTGTATTATCTTTTATTTCCATTAACTGATCAGTTTCTCAATTTTGTCTGTTCTACCTCTATAATATTACTAGCAGCTCTCTCATTCTGTCTACCTTTTTGCCCTAGGAGAAAAGAGAGAGTAGAAAGCAACAGGAAGATAGGAAGGAAGGTCAAAGAAAGAAGTACCCAATCAAAAACAAAAGGATTCCAGAGTAACATGAAAGTGGCTGAGTTTCTTTTGCCTGTGTCTGCTGTTACATCCAGTCCTCTGAATTCACAGGAAGTGGTTAGCTATTGTGAGACAAAAATAGGAGGTTCCTGACAATAATTTGAAAAGGAACAGGAAAATAACTTATTCTATAATTCCATACCCAATCTTCAGAGAAGAAAACAGGAAATCTTGTCCAGAGTAGTCAGGTCCTCATATAAAAACTCATCCAATTGGATGTGTGAACTACATTATATTATCTCTACTCTTTTGTTCATTCAAAGGAGAAATATACTTATGGAACTACATAAATTTAACTATGCATTTCTTAGAGCTCCAGGATTTAGTATAGTTTATGTGCCATCAGGAAATTGCTTGGGTTTAGGAGAGATTCTATGGGGCTCAGCCAAGAAGTAGATGTTTTGTTATCTATTGTTTATTGCTTTTCCTGATTCTGCAGTAGGTAAAGTACTGCATACAGCTAAAATTATTTTAACAGTTCCTGTGGGGAGGCAATTCAATTATGCCAAAGTCATATGACTAGGGTTTAGTGAAATATAGCAAGAAGCACAGGAAAGATGCACGACTTTGTTGTAGGATGAAATCTTAGACCTGATTGTAATTGGATAAATCCATACTTCTCATTATTAGCATTGACACTTAGAGAGAGGTGAAATTGCAAATAATTTATCAACTCAATAAGAATCAAAGAATGTGGCATTTTTTTCAGTAGTTTTGGCCATAGAGTGAAATCCCTAAATGACCAGAGTGATCATGGAACATTCATTCTTGATCCTTTCTTTTGATTAGGGTGAAGTTAGTGACTAAGAATACCAGCTAATGTTTAAATTATCACACCCCTTCACATTTAAATTATCCACTATCAACACTCTCATATAAGAATATTGCTATAGTATGCTAATTGCTCTTCTTTTCACCAGTTCTTTCTTTCACCAGTTTCCTTTCATCTTCTATCTCCAATTAACCTTTCACATGACTCCTATGCTATTTTAGAATACAAAGGTCTTTAAATGTCACTGGGTCCCAAATAAAGGCAAAATAAAGGCGAAACTCCTAATCTTGCCATCTAAGGTCCACTACAATCTAACTCCAAACAACTTTTTGAGATTTCCCTTATACTATTATAATGCATGTAATTTTTGCTCCAATGAAAATGACTATTTCTTGAACTTATTCTACATGTCTAAGCCACAATAATAGTTATTGTGACTAATAACATTCACTTTGCACATGCTTATTGGGAATTACAGTTATTTCCCTTCATGTGTTTTCACCACCACAACCCATTATATCAGACTCTAAGATTTTTGATAGCAAGAACTGTATCTACATTTTTCTCTTTCATGGCTTGTTATTGGACATTTATATAATATTGGATATTATATATATATATATATAAAATATTCAGTTATATAATACATAACATTTAAATAATATTAGAAACTTGGTGGCATCCTAAACTTAGTCTTCCTCACCCTAACTCTACAATTGATTAAAAATCAATGTCTTGGGGCAGCTAGGTAGATAGAGAGCACTGGCCCTGGAGTCAGGAATACCTGAGTTGAAATCCAACCTCAGAAATTTAATAATTACCTAGCTGTGTGGCCTTGGGCAAACCACTTAACCTCATTGTCTTGCAAAAAAAAAGCCTAAAAAATAATGTCTTTAATAAACACTTACTATATTCTGGACACTCACTTATACCTTTTCTATGATTATACAGAGTTATATCTTAATTCTGACCTCATCTTCTTTAACTGGGAATAATATAATGATATCCTTTTTGGTCTCCTATCTCATCTTTCTCTATGTCAGTTCATCCTTTACATAGCTATCAAAATCGTTCTTCTTAAAATAAAAGTCTGACCATATTACTCCCTTCCTACATCTTCTTATTACTCCTAGGATCAAACCTGACACTTAAGTCATTCACACACTGTGTCCCTTTGTAACTCTCCAGCTTATTATACTTATTATACATATATATATATATATATATATATATATATACTTATTATACTTATTATAATACTTCTCTTCATATACTCTACAGTCCCATCAAACTGGCCTTATTGCTGTTCTTCACCTGCAACATTTCACCTCTGATCTCCATGACTTCATACTGATGGTTCTGCATCCTAAAATGCACTTCCTTCTCTCTTTCCTTTTGTTACCTCTGGTTTCCTTTAAAATTCTGCTCAAGCACCATCTTCTACTCGAAAACTTTCTTGACCCTCCATCCTCAGATGTTAATGCCTCTTTTCTCAAACTACCTTGTATTCATGCTGAATATAATCTATCTAGGCTTACATTTGAACAAGTTATTTCATTGATTATAATGTAAGGTCCTTGATGTAAGGCAAAAATGATATCTCTCTTTTGTCTCTGTATCCCCTGAGCTTAGCACAGAGACTGGTAAAAAGTATAGGAATCTAATAAATGTTTTTTTAATTACATGCATTTTCCACAACTGAATTATTTTGGAAACTAATCTATAACTGAAATATGTATTGATATATGACCTGATTGTCTATGTACAAACCCTCCTTGACCAGAATCTATTTCTATTCACCATGACCTCCTAAAATTCTTAGGTTCTTCAAAGAATCAGAGCAGATGCCATCAGGAAGCTTTTCCTTTATATCCTAGTTGCTAGTACTCTCTCCCTATTCAAATTCTATTTAATTATCTGTTAGTATTTTTATAATCCATTTCTAGAATACAAGTTCATTTGACAATATTTTATTTTGGTTTTGTACCCTCACTGCCTAGCACTCTGCTGTGTACATAGCAAACATTTAATAAATGTTTTTGAATTGTCATGGATATGGATGAATGTTCACTTCTTGCCTGTATATTTTCACTTTACTCTCTTCTCTTCTTTTCAAGATTTAGATTGGTTTGGATATTATTATGGGTTAAATGTGCTACCTTCTGGATACATTTAATTCTTAGTCAAATAATGCCCACCTAATTATTAGGTTTAAATGTTAAGTGCTCTATCCTGCTGCTATCCATGAGTTTATCCCTTCAGGTGCCAAAACTTTGTTTATTTTGACCATTTTAATGGAAATCTTTCTAAAAACCTATTTTATACTTCTGCTTTTAAGAAGAATATGGAAAATAATCTAGCATTTTCAGAATAACTCAAGGCTATTATTATGAATATCTTTTTTTTCATGGTTGCCAATGCCACACCATGACTTATCAGTAGGTTGGGAAAGCTCATGAGAGGCCAAGTTCAATAATGTTGATTATACAGGGATGTTAATACATGTGTGTGAGTGTGGGTGTATGTGGCATGGCAAATAGTGTAATGAGGAGGTAAATGGTCACAAAAGGAAAGGAGTAAGGCAGGATTATCATTATTAAAATAGTTATCATAAATTCATATGGTTAAGTTGATTTCAGAGCTTGGTGTATTTGACCAGAATGAAAGGAATAGACCAGGAGAAAAACTAAATAGGTTAATTGTAGTGAATGTCAAGAGATGCAACCTGGGTCACTCTCCCTGATGAGGATAGAATCATTTCTATACAGAGAGGGATTGTCTTTGCTAGGAGAACAGTCACCTTTTAATGAAAACCAAGAGTGCAGAAAGAAAAAGTGGTGGAAGACATCTGAATGATGAGAAATTAGAACCCATCCTATGAAACCAATGAATAATCATCAGGTACACATTTCCATAAATTTCCTCTGTGATAATTCTATGGAAAATTTAAAAGCCAAAAGATATTCAGTCAGAATGTCTATGGTATCAGTATCATCATAATGCTGCAGAGGTAGATGTCTAATGGAATCTATTCTGTATGATGCCATTATTCTCCTCTGGATTGGCCACAATCCAGGGGATCTAGTGATATATTTCCTCTGCTAATATCTTCCAGTGACTCTGTGATGTCAGGTGGACTTTGGGCACAGAGCTCAGAGTTCATACATCTTGCAATGTATCAACCTCAAGAGTATAATAAAACTCAGGATACATTCCCAGTTCTCATGGATAATGAATTGTCCTTCCAAATATATCCCAAGACTCCTTGGGAGGCACTGCTTCTCATAGGAATCTAAGGTAAGATCCTGTGATAAACATCAGGTTGTGAGGTGATGAAAGTTTGGCAGAATGAAGTCACTCAATAATACAGAATCTTCTAGGCAACACATAACCCCACCTTTTAGTGGAAGTCCATCCCAAATCACATTTGAGGCAACTACCATTGAAGCCTAGAAACCAGAATATGAACCCCCAAATCATGCTCATTGACTATCTCTTTTCAAAGAAAAGCTTCTTTGTGTAGGATACAGGATACTCTTCCTCTCAGTTGCTTCCTGAACAGTGGTTTATCACAGAAAATGTGGTAGTTTTGAACTTTCTGAAGTCTGATCTCATACTAGCCTTTGTGGGATGATGGCATCTTGAGCTTGAGATTGGAGGGGTCATGGTCTTGAAAAAGTAAATAGCCATGCTGAAATCAAAGAAGCTCCAATCAACTCTGACCATGACCCATACACTCATCAATTCTGTCAGTTATTTTCCACAATACTTTTATACATATGTATATATGTATACATATTTGTGTGTGAGTGCATAAATATTTATATATTAAATATTTCTTGTTGTTTCTAACACTTAGCATAATGCCTAGCAAAAATTAAGGTACTTATAGTCTTGCCAATTTGTCTTGTTGACTTTCTATAAAGCTCACTTTACCTTAAGATGAGTACCACTTCAAAGAAGACAATGTGAGAAGAAAATAAGAGAAATGGTAACCCAATATGGTCATAAGAAGAAATATCTCTCAATCAAATTCTTGGAGTCACTAGATCCAACAACTTTACAGCTCTGAGCTTTTATTATTCCATGATCTAATCACCTTCAATTTAAAGGGATTGACACTGATTTCCTGCTATTCCTTTCACAAGATATACCACTTCCCAACTTTGGAAGAGATTTTCCCTAAATGCCTAGAATCTCCTTTTTCACCTCTGCCTTCTGGTTCCCCTGGATTCCTTCAAGTCCCTCCTTCTATAGATAGTCTGTCCTGATACAACAAAATGTTAATGTCTTCCCGCTGTTAATTACCCCCCAATTATTTGGTTTATAGCTTGTTTGTACATAAATGTCTTTATGTTGTATTCCTCATTCAACTGTGAGGTTCTTTGGGAACAGAGAATTGGATTTTACCTTTTTATGTATCCCCAGAGCTTAGAAAAAGTGTTTAATAAATGCATATTGACTGACTGCTTGACATTAACACCACACGATTTTCCATGTAATCTCCCTGGGAATTATTTTTCTTCACCTGGTTCTATACACTCACAGAAAACCTGGTTGTAAATTTCTCATTTGTCACTTAGTATATATGAAAAACCTTGGACAAAACATTTTACTTTTCCATGTCTTTGGGTAAATATTAATTTCCCTTCCCATTCAAACAGCATCATTTTGTGACAGGTTCAAAGTTACCCTATGTTCAATGAAAAAAGAGATATCAATTGAATCCTTTCTTGTATATACTCACTTAAAGAGACTTTGCAGCAAAAGTTAAGAATAAAAAGTCTAGTTGTTATATTCCCTGATTGTTGTCATTCATGGACATAGTTAAGGTCCACTTTCCAGATCCCACATTGGGATATTTAGCATTTTGTATCTTGGATTAAGTTATATGCAGCATATGGCTCATTTCCTCTGCCTGAATATAAACTCCTTGGAGGCTGGAACTATGCCTTACTCAACTCTATATCCCGCAAAGCACTTAACATGGAATCTTTCCCAATAATTTTTGTTGAATGAAAGAGCGAATTCCACCAGAAGTAGCAGGTTTCTTTTTCATTATTTCTCTTTCTTTTTTCTTAGTCTGAATAATTCAGATAATTGCCTCCACCTCTCCTTTTTCCCCAAGTAGTCAGAGAATGATTAACTATTGAGATAATTTACAATTAATGATAAGTTTTTAGGAATCTGGCTAGGTTAATCAAAGTAGGTATCCTCTTATGTCCCCCCCACCCAGTTCCTCTCACTTTACCTCAGACTCTGTATCCCAAACTCTATGTTACTCATCTCTCTCCTCTCTGTATGTCTTTGTCTGTCTCTGTTTCTTTCTCTTTAATATCACTCAACTCTTCCTGAAACAGAGTGCACTTAATGAACAATATGAAAATATAGGTTTGATCTACTTCTTCCTTCCTTTCTTCTTCATCAAAAACCATTAATTAATTGTGACCAATACATAATCCTTTTGTAAATGAAAAAAAATATTTTTTTCTTTTCTTTAAATAAAATTTTATTGATATCATTTTTTCTTTATACTACAGTTATTTCCCTATATTATCTTCCATTCCAGCCTTGTACAAAGAAAAAATTAATTAAAGCATAACTATATTGAACAGTATTGAAGTATTCTACACCCATGTTTCCCCACCATTCTGCTGAGTAGCAGAAAGTATATTAACTGATCTATTCTTGGAGAGTAAGATATATTATTGTGATTAATATGAATTTAGTTGGAACTACAATTTTCTGTGCAATGCACATTTCTGTCCAGAGTAGACAAATTTTTATTGTAATTGAAAAAAGCCATTGAAACTAAGCATTTCAGTCAATGTCCAGTTTTCTTTAATCAAAGAGAAAACTTGCAAAAACTGATTTCATTTTAACAGCTGTCTGATTGCTCTGAAAACAGTCTCCCAGAAACACCTAAAATGACTTAACTACCCAGGACAGAATAAATTATCTCTTCTAAGGGAGTATGCTAATTCAAAGCACAGACAACCCATTTCCAACTGAGTGCACAATAAACATTGGTGAAGGTAACTTATAATTTGAGAGAGATATAACTGAATGGACCACATTTCCCAAATGTTCAACACTAGTACCATTAGGATTTCCAAAGGCAGCAGATCATGATACCTTGCAAAAGTTTTGTTCCTCACTGAGCTTTAATTAAAAATAATAATAACCTGATAACAGTTGCTGTTGTTTAGTTATATCCCTTCATTGACCCTATTTGAGATTTTCTTCTAAAAGTTGCTGGAATGCTTTGGCATTTCATTCTATAGCTCATTTTACAGAATCTGAGGCTAGCTATGAACTCATCTTCCTAACTTCAGTCCTTGTGTTCCATCCACTATACCACCTAACTTCTTACTTCACACCAGATAACAGATTATTTCTCAGTCCATTCTTCCAATAATCACTAAATCATTAGCTAGCCCACAAATTTTGGGTTGACTGCTTATAAAGCAAAGATCCTGAATTTTAGTATTTCCTTACCCAGTCTCAAAATAAAAAAATAAATTTAGATAGGGGAAATAAAAGAAGAAGAAATAAAAACTGGAGCCTCTCTTCTCAGTACTGACCTTTGGTTAATTTCAAACTTATAAGGATCTGATACTGCCCACAGGCTCAACTGAACATACAGCTTACCTCTAATTACCAAACTGCAGGACATAGCTTGAAATGCACTTCCAAGTTGATCCCTGGATGGTGGGTACACTGCAGGGTAATGTTTACATTAGTCAAAATTAACACACCCGCTGACCTCAGAGCTTGCTTCACTGATTACAAAGATTTACCCCAGGCAAAAAAAAATTTCAAGCTGCAGCAGTTACTGAAAATCTTACATTTCCATCACTGGTTGGACTATGTAATGGAAGTATCATTACAGGCAGTTAAAACAGGAACTACAGAGTGAGAAAAAGGTGAGGTGGGAGAATTTCAGATAGCTGACCCCATTTGTAGGCCTACTTTAAAATCTCTAAAGAAAATTGTTCAGAAAGTGAATAAACTGTAGTCTTATTCTGTTGTTATAGATAGCATTTACTTGTGGGAAAATGTATTCAGTTCTTCTCTCTTGTTGCAGTGGTGTAACTTCTATTTAAATGAAGATAGGCAAAAAAAAAAATCAGGACAAAATACATCCAATTTTCTTTTACATTTCATGCAGCAGCCTCCAGTGCAAGTCAATATAAAGCTCCTCTGCTTAACAAGAACTTAATATTATACTAACCAGTAAAAGAGTTGTTTGCATTCTTGTTTTTAATCAGAAATCTAAATAAGATTCTTGGCTTGAAAATTCTTCCCCCACTCCAATATAATAGAATCTCATGATACTGGTATTTAGAGAACAGGATAATATCCTTTTTATGGGTTTTCTATGCTGTACTGCTAATGACTGTGTTTCTAATTGGTTAATTATGTCTAGCAATTAGGTGAAAGGGGAGAGGGAAGTCAGGATTGGTAAAGATAGAAAGCCAATTCCTCACTCTTTTCTAAAACCTGAAACAATGGAAAAAGGTAGAAAGTGAACATTCCCAGTCTAGTAGGTCCCTTTAGATTTGAATATTTCATGTCCATTGAACTGGAATGTCACTTTTTTTTGAAGGCCAGACAGGTTTCTTAGTAACAAGAGTTTGATATGAATTACTCTGCCAAACCTTTAGCTTGGAAACAGTAATTTACTAAGGCATCCAATTCAGGGCTGTTCCACAATCACCTGTTAAACATCTCCTATGTGCCAAGAAAATGGTAGGTACTTGGGAAGCAAAGACAAAAATGAAACAGCCCCTTTCCTCATGGATCTTAAAATCCATTACACTAAAAAAACTTACTTTTATGTAATGAATCCAAAAGAAACACACACACACACACACACACACTTCACAACTTAGCAACAGCATTCTCTTTTCCCTGGACACATGTTCACCTATCATAGTTGATTAAGAGCCAACACAATTCAAGAAACAGCAAGAGAAGCCCAAATGTTGACAATGATTTGGCTCACAGTGCAACTAACATTTGACATAAGTCTACTTGAGTATTAAAAGAATCACAATTTGTTCTCTCAGGAGTTCATGTATGTTTAGCTTGAAGTGTGAAATCTGGCTTCAGAAATGTATATGTGATAAATGAGGATCATCTAGGTAGATCAATGAAAGCTTTGAGAACTCTGTCCCTGGAGCTTAATTTAGTCCCATATTGATTGTGATCTTTTTTTGGTTTGAGCCCCCTCTAATGAATCATCACCTACAACCAGGCTATATAAAAATCACCAGTTCAAGGCTAAAATAATTTTATTAAGACAGAAAAACAATATAAATAATGGGAGAAAATGAAGTTAGTTGAATCATTTTTGTCCCCTTTCTATATGTAAAGTAAAATGATCTACCACACCTCCCAAGATGTATGGGAAAAGGATAGAAAATTGGTAGAGGGCTGAAGAATCTATCCTTCAACACTTCAGAATGCAGTAAGAAAAAAATGTCAGTCATTCTGCTATATTTTCTTAACTTGCTCCCAATAGACAAGGTGAAGAACTACTATAGCACTAGATTTCCCTCAACTCCAGTTCAGGTCTGTCATCTCCCTCTCCAAGGAATGCATCAAGTGGAATCTTGCCCCTTAAGTGTAATCTTTACTACTGGCATTTCCTGTTCAACAGACCATGGCTTATAACATCAGGCTGCTCCAATTCAATTCTCTACTTACAGGAACTCAGGAACAACCCAAGATTTTTTCTTCTATATGATTCCTTCTCTCTAATTTTGATCTCTTTTCCAAATTTTCCAAATGACTCCCATATCTCTTTTGTCTCCTGATACAATCCTTCCTCCCACCAGGATTCTAACATTCTGACACTACTCTTATCTATAGCAGTTCCTTGGATTCATATCTCTGGCAGTTCAAAGTGTATTAGAGTACACTCATAGGCAGTCTTTTCCTACTACAAATACATTCTGAGTTTTGCCCCAAACTCTCTTTTTCCTAGTTCTATATTTAAGAGCATAGAGGCTTAGGAAGATGTCATTGTCTTAATGAAGCTTGTTAATACTCATTGAACTGGCAATGAATGGAAAGACTTTCTAGGGTAGGAGTAATAAAGAAATGGGAGAAGCAAAAGAACATAAATAGGGCATTAAGTTCATTACAGAGATTCAGCTAGAAATGAGACCTAGGACCTGGTGGATGCCTGATTAATGCTGGCAATATACTCACCTCTGTCCTATACTTTTATCTCTTTCCCTATACTGTTTCAAGTATTTCTCCATGTCAGCCCCAATGAAGAATAATCTAGTTCCCTGTTTTCTCTTTTCACACTAGAAAGAATTGACATTCCTCTATTGACTAGTAGAGTTTCAGATACCCAGTATTTCTGGTAGATTTGAATTGCAAGAAAATTTCATGCCCTGGGAATTGGCTACCAAACTCTCTCCTCCCTTTCCCTTGAATATCTCAATTTTATGTACATGTTGGCATTTAATAGATATCTGTTAAATAGACATTTCAGAGGTAGTTTGTTAAATCAATGAATTGAATTAAATTGTTGCCTACTGCTGGTGCTCATTCTGCTGTTTGTCCCAACAGGAGTGGCTCCTAGTGGAGACTATGCATAGTGCTAACCCTAGGGGAAGGTTCTCTGATTCAGCAGTTCTTTCGAATATCTTTCTTCCCTAAACAACTTCTAGAAAACTCATGGACTCTGGGGTCACTGCCAGTTCCCTTAAGCATCTCAGACTCATGGTACCACTTCACTACTGCTAGTATTCGGCTTGATCAGCTAGTGCCATCTACTGGGTTTCTGTTACCAGGACCATCCTTAGACTAAGGGGTTCTTTAAACCACAGGTCTATTTTGGACAACTACTATAGGGGTTTCTACCAAATACTTTCCACATTCTCTATTGACAGTATACCACCTTCTTAGGAACTTGAAAGGGAAATTTTGAGGTTACACTAGTAAGTGAAAATCATGGCAATAATACAGACTATAATAATTCTTTATAATAGTCCTAGTCTTCAATTTCTTCTATGAGATATTCAGTCTGATTCCTGTCTATGTCTTTATGCCCATTTTTTTCTGTTGCATTCATATTAAATTTGTTTGTGCTTTTTATAGATTTGACTGCTTAGTCTATTGTGTCTCAGGCCCCTAGAATCTGCCCCTGGAGTCCTTAATTGTAGGTACAGGAATTGTGATTTCTATATGGCTTTTACTTCTATAGTTATTCAGTTTAATCATTTTCAATCTGCCTTACCATTACCACTTACCTTGTTGGTAAGAAAGTACTTTCTTCTTTGTTCTCTATTTGGGACTCAAACACTTTCCCACCCAAGGGTGATTAGTCATTTTCTAAAATATGTAGTTTCATGTTATTATCTAGGAAGACTCAGAGTAGAAGTCAAAGAGCTTATATTTCACTTTATTTCTAGATTTTATTGAAATATGAATGAAATGAACTCATTTTTAATGTCTTTCTTCCCATTTGATAATAGGGACATTTCAAAATTTACTTTTATGTACCCTCTTTCCCAACCCAAATTATACTTTTAATCAGAAAAAATATCAACACAATCTATTCCAGATGACTACATCCCCAACTGTGGTCATCCTTTGGATATTGTCAGAGCCTCAGAGCAAGGAAAAGCAACTAAAAGTGGGAGGAATAGGATGGAGATAGGGGAGTCATTTTAAATATGTTTGTTCTTAAAAGTTTTATATTTAAATTATTATACAATTTTTTGCAATATAGTTATTTAAAAGGATGAGGAAAGGGTTAAATAATACTTAATTCTAGAGTCAAAAAGAAACTTTTTTTTAATTTATTGAATAAAGGAGGCATGTATTTACTTTAGGCAGATCTCTTCGCCAGTCTTGTGAAGGGTGGATTGGAGAAAAAAGAAATATGGGGATAGTGGCATAATGGCAGGAAAATAACAGTCATCTACTTTTCATTTTTGGGTAGGTGAGTGTTCCACAGACTGTGGAGGCATGGATAGATTATGTATGATCGAAGTTCTCATTTCATTATCTTTATCTCTATACTTATTCCTCTTTCAAATTATTCCTATTAGTGTTATGGTACCATTATGCTTCTTGTCACCCAGATTTGCAAACAGTGTCACCTTTGAATTCTTATGCTCTCTCACTTCACATCTATCTCTCTCTATCTATCTATTCATACTAGTATTAGACTCTTACCTTCACCCATTGTGGTAAACACAGATGACTGGGCTCTCCTTTAATTTAGACTTTGTTCTCTGGTTTCATAAATGTACTCTCTGAAATATAGCAGGACAAATTAGAATTCCTTAGGACTAATGATGAAATATGTGTTCCTTCTTCTTATAGAGTTGGTGGACTTACTTTAGAAATGGTTAAAGCAGAAATTCATTTTGCTTGACTATGATTAAATGCTACAAGGATGCTGTTTTTCTTTCTTTCCTAGTGTTTTGTTGGAATGGGAGAGAGAGGAAACTTATTTTTATTCATTTTTTAAAAAATATTAAAAAATTAGTCCCTTGGTTCTTTTTGGTAATATCTTACCTGCGAAATCCAGAGAAATTCCAAAGAGCTTCAAATTCTTTTTCATTTGTCTCTACAAGGAACACAAGGACATATATGCAAATCAAGGCCTTGTAACAGTCTTAGGTATCTATAAATAACCAAGTTAAAAATGCAAAATATTGTGTAATAAGAACCCTAGGTTATACTAACATAGCTTAACAAATAATACAAGAAGGATAAGCCAGAATCATTCGTTTCAATTTTTCTTGGGATATGGTTTTGTCAGTTGTTGGGCATCCAACCCTCCAGCACACATCACTCTGTCTTTCCAGTCCCTTCCCTTTCTTACTTTCCCTCTGTCTCATCTCCTTTACATTTAGCTCAAACCTCTCCTAAATCAGTGGAATAGTATGAGACAGGGAGATCCACAGTAGTCATGGATAATCTATTTCTTAATCATTAAACTTAATCAATAACTGAATGTACAAAGAATGTACAAGGAGTAATACATCCAACTTTTAAAATCCTCCAACCCATTTTACCATCACCACAGAACAAGAAAATAGTTTTTTTTTTGTTCAGTCTCAGTTTCCAGTGACCATTCTTATGAAATGTGAAATTGATTATCTATGAAGTTCCTGACCTACTAATATGAGCTATCAAGCAGTAACACTTAATCCGGTTCTGAATACATAGAGCAGTTCAGGTTCTCCCCATGCCTGGTTAAAACCAGGAATTGTTTTTATGTCTCTCCAACATTTCAGGAGATCTCAAGTGCAGAGGGTCAGTGAAATGCCAAAGATCAAAGAATCAGAATAGCCTAAGGATCTGAATTATCAACTAAATAGAATGGATGTTAAAGAACAGCCTAGGGGTGGCTAGGTGGCCTAGTGGATAAAGCACCAGCCCTGGAGTCATGAGTACCTGGGTTCAAATCTTGCCTCAGACACTTAATAATTGCCTAGCTGTGTGGCCTTGGGCAAGCCATTTAACTCCATTTGCCTTGCAAAAACCTAAAAAAAAAAAAAAGAACAGCCTAGAGACAAATAGACAAATGTGGCTTCCTATTTCTGGTATCTAGCCCTCAAAATCTTTTCCATAATAGGCAAAATTTCTCTAAGATAGCCAAAATGATCTTAGCTCTGGCACAAGTACCAGAGACACTTTGTTGTATCTACAAGCTTCAAAGTCCTTCTACTCAAGGTCAAGCTCAAGCAGACACTCTTTTGAATTGGAAAAGCAAGATAAGATTTCCTTACCCAGAGGAATAGATGGTGTTTAGCAAACAAATAAATTTCAAAGATGTTACCAAGTTGGAATTTGCAAATTTCATCACCAAAAACTTAAAAACAGATTTCCAAGTCCATTGACTTAAAATAGTCTTTGAGTGATTTCCACTATATTTTTGATGAGTAGGGTATGTACATGGTAATAGGTTTTGTTCTGCATGAAACAAAACTGTTTGGTTTTTCTTTAGGTTTTTGCAAGGCTATGGGGTTAAGTGGCTTGCCCAAGGCCACATAACTAGGTAATTATTGTTCCATGGACTGACAGACTACAAGTACAGATCTCAAAATATTCCGGAAAATTCAACTGAACTGAAATTATATCATTATTATAGATTGAATCATTGACCATCATCACCTGAATAACATTGATCCATAAGAACTTTAAAAATGATATTTTAATATATGTTGTCATACCAAACATTCACAATCTTCAAACAACAAGGAATGGAAATATGTCTAAATAGAGACCTACCAGAGGAGTGTGGAAGCAGGGTGAGATATCTATCATCCCCATTGTTCTGTCTGTAACTGGAGTTGAATTAAAGGACACTTTCAAAGAGTCTAGAGAGGAAGAGTTTACAACCTATAACTTAATCAGTTATATAAAGCAGTAATTTTATCAGTCTGTGGAATAGTTCATACTTTGTTAGATATAAAAGAATTCTAGCAGGAAAGTGACTGTCCAAGACCAAATATTTCCATCTCAACTTCATGAAATAAGACAGGAGGAATAATATCAGAGAGGATGAAAAGAAACTAACAGCAGCAATAACAATGATGATGAGAATAAGATGATGATGATGACTGTTAATATTTATATATCATTATATAGCCTTTGGAGAGAGAGCATAGCATCATGGATCAAGAGCTAGTCTAGGAGTCAGAAAGACCTGAGTTCATATCTTACCTCTGATAAATCCTGGTTATGGGAGGACAGGTAAATTATTTTATCTGTCAGTTTCTCAGGCAAAATCTTTAAGTATGTACTGATCTATCTTACCAGGGACTACTTCTCTCTCTCTCTTTTTTTTTTAGGTTTTTGCACACAGCTAGGTCATTGTCTGAGGGCGGATTTGAACTCAGGTCCTCCTGACTCCAGGGCCAGTGCTCTATCTACTGTGCCACCTAGCCGCCCCAGGGACTACTTCTATCAATGAAATCACAGGTTTGGCAAGGTTGGGTATATCTTTGATAAAGCCAAGATTTACAAAGTACATTGAATGTGTTCTCTTATTTGATACTTATAATTCTATGGAATAGGAGATAAAGGATGTAAAAATGCTCCAATAACTGTATAGTAGTAAATAAACATTAACTATTCTTAGAGATAGGCAAAAAAAAAGTATCTGTGCCAGGTACCTGAGGATATGAATTTGAAACTACAGCAAAACAATTCCTACTCTCAAGTAGTAGTTATGGGTTTTTTTTTAGGCTTTTTTTCAAGGCAATGGAGTTAAGTGGCTTGCCCAAGGCCACACAACTAGGTAATTATTAAGTGTCTGAGACCGGATTTGAACTCAGGTACTCCTGACTCCAGGGCTGGTGCTCTATCCACTGTGCCATCTAGCCACCCCAATACAAAACTGTTCAAGGAAATTTTACCCCTGGAGTGATGGAATTGTGCTATGCCCCAAAAATGCAATTGGAAATGACATTAATTTGAAAAATGGATTGAGTTGAGAGCAGACATGTAAAGTAAGTTCTGGCTTATTTGCATCTCACCTTCCTAAAGGAAATAGGCTCAACAATGAATGAATGAAGATATTTTTTGAAGGCTCATGAGTATCTCCCAGCTTCTGGTGAAAGACATGTAATGTATGATTATAAAAGATCTCATTAAAATATTACTCTGGACATGCTGATACAGGTCTGTGATCCAAGATTCTAGGGAGGTTGAGGATGGTAAATCTCTTGATCCTGGGAGTACTGAGGGAAAGGGGGCAGAGAGGAACTGAGTCAGGTCAGAAATATTGTGTTTCAAAATTTGCAATACTAGTCAATAGTTGAATCAGGGCTTGATGGGGAGACCTAGTCTAAAAAGCTATGGCATTTGTATTTCTTCAAATGGTAAAAGAAATGATAATCATACTTCTTCCTCAATAGTAATACTTATTAAGGGAAAGAATAAGTTGTTAATGGGAAAGAGAAATAGACTATGGGAAAGGAGTTCCTTCACAGTTTTCTATATCTCCTGCCAGAACCTTCAGTCATTAGCAGAGGGTTTCATAATTGTCCTTAGCATAGAGTTAGGAAATTTAGTGGATAAACTCATCCTATAACATTGGATCATGACATCTTATAATTAAAGATGAAAATGACCTAAGACACTGTCTTGTTGAACTACTTCATTTTTTATTTTTCTTTATTTTTAATTGATATTTGATACTTGATATTTATATATACATGTTATGAAAAGTTTTCAACATTTGTCCATATGTATATGTATATTTTAAAGTTACAAAATTTCCTTCCATCCTCCCTTCCCAATCCCCTCCCCTCAGCAGCAAAAAATGTTAACAAAGGTTAACATTGTACATGTATATTTGTGATAAACATGTTTATAGATTAGTCATTTCAGTTTGAGGAATTAGGATTAAGGAAAAAAGATATATAAGATATATTTTTATAAAAGGCTTATGAGATGCTGAAGTTTTTTAAAAATTTTTTTTGGATTTGTACTGATTTATTTTCTTTTTCTTCCTCTGGATGGGGCACATAGTCGGTCTAATATGGCTGTCCTAGCTCTCTGAATGCTAAGAGGAGCTATTTCCATCAAGGTTGAATCTCACAATGTTGTTAATTGTTCTCTTGGTTCTGTTCCCTTCACTCAGCATCAGATCCGTAACTGATTCCATGCTTTTCCAGAGTCTGACCATTTATGGTTTCTTATAAACCAATAATATTCCATAAAATTTATATATCATAACTTGTTTAGCCATTCCCCAATTGATGGGAATCCCCTCAATTTCCCTTTCTTTGCCACTATAAAAAGTTGTGCTATGGCTATTTTGGAACATGTGGGACTTTTAGTATATTTTTCTGATTTCTGGATATTGGCCCAGAATTGGATTTTCTGGGTCATTGGGTATGAACAGTTTTATTGCTCTTTGAGAATAGTTCCATATTGCTCTATGGAATGGTTGGATCGGTTCATAACTCCACCAATAATTCATTAATGTCCCAATCCTACACAATTTCCCCAACATTGATCATTTTACTTTTTTGGTCATCTTTTGTCATCATATCACCTGATATGAGATGATACCTCAGAGGTCTTTTAATTTGCATTTCTCTAATCAATAAAGTTTTGGAGAATTTTTTCATATGATTAAATATACTTTCATTTCTTCATTTGAAAATTGTCTAATCAAATTCTTTAACCATTTAACAATTGGGGAATGACTTCTAAACTTATAAATTTCATGCAATTCTCTATATATTTTAGAAATGCGACTTTTATCAGAACTCCTAGTTTTGAAAGTTGTTTCTTAGTTTTCTGCTTTACCTCTGATTTTTGGCAGCATTGATTTTATTAGTGGAAAAACCTTTTAAATTTAGTATAGTGAAAATCATTCATTTTGCAATTTATAATGCAATTTATTTCTTGTTAGGTCATAAATTTGACCTCTTTCTATAGACTTGATAGATAATTTGTTGGTCTGTTAATTTATCTCTGGTGTCACTCTTTATATCTAAATCCTGTACCCATTTTGACCTTATTTTGGTATGGGTTGTGAGATGCCTAGTTTTTGGCCATACTATTTTCCAGTTTTCCCCAAGAATTTTTGTCAAATAGTGAGTTGTTATCCTAGAAACTAATGTCTTTGGGTTTGTCAAATAGTAGATTACTGTAGTCATTTATTACTGTTTCTTTTAAACCTATCCTAATCCATTGATCCAATTCTCTGTTTCTTAACCAGTACCAGGTAGTTTTGATGACTGCAACTTTATAGTATAATTTTACATCTGGTAGAGTTAGGCTACCTTCCTTTACATTTTTTTTCATCAATTCCCTTGCTATTCTTGGTCTTTTGTTGCTCCAGATGAATTTTGTTACTATTTTTACTAACTAGGTAAAATAGTTATTAGTAGTTTGATTGGTTTGGCACTGAATAAGTTATTTAATTTGGGTAGAATTCATTTTTGTTATTTTAGCATGATCTACCCATGAGCAATTGACATTTTTCCAGTTATTTAGATTTGATTTTATTTATTGAGAAGTGCTTTATAATTGTGTTCATATTGTTTCTGAGTTTGTCTTGAGAGGTAGATTCCTAAGTATTTAATGCTGTCTATAGTTACTTTAAATGGAATTTTTCTTCCTATCTCTTGCTCTTGGGCTTTGTTGTTCATATACTGATAATTTATGTGGATTTATTTTATATCTTTTGCTGAATTTGTTCATTGTTTCAAGGACTTTTTAGATGATTTTCTCGGGTTCTCTAAGTATACCATCACATCATCTACAAAGAGTGAAAGCTTTGATCCCTCATTGCCAATTCTGATTCCTTTAATTTTGTTTCTTTCTCTTATTGCTAAAGTTAGCATTACTAATACTATATTGAATAGTAATAGTGATAATGGGCATCTTTATTTCACCCCTGATTTTATTAGAAATGCTCTGAGTTTATCCCAGTTACATATATTTGTTGATGATTTTAGGTAGATAATATTTATTATTTTGAGGAAACTCCATTTATTACTAAACTTTCAAGTTTTTTTAATAGGAATGTATGTTATTTTATCAAAGGTTTTTCAGTATCTATTGAGGAAATTTTTTGTTTTCTATTGGCTTTACTATTGATATGTTCAATTATATTGAGTGTTTTTCTAATATCGAACTATCCCTGCCTACCTGGGATAAATCTTACCTTATCATGATGTATTATTTTAGTAATACTGTGCTCTAGGCTCATTGATAAAGTTTATTTGAGATTATTGCATAAATAATCATTAGGGAGATTGGTTTATAATTCTCTTTGCCTGTTTTGTTTCTTCCTGGTTTAGGTATCAACACCATTTGGGTGTCATAAAAGGAATTTGGCAGAGCTCCTTTTTCTATTTTTTAAAATTAAATTATGTAAAATTACAATTAACTGTTCCTTAAACATTTGGTAGGATTCACTTGTAAATTCATGTGAACCTGGAGATTTTTCTTACAGAATTTATTGATGATTTCATTCAATTTCTTTTTCTGAAATAGGGTTATTTATTTCCTCTTCTGTTAATCTGGACAGCTTTTATTTTTGTAATTCATCCAATTCATTTAGGCTATCAAATTTATTGGCACACACAGTACAACAAAGAAGCTCTGAATTATCTCTTTAATTTCCTCCTCATTGGTGGTTGCTTTACTCTTTTCATTTTTGATACTGGTAATTTGGTTATCTTCTTGATTTTAATCAAATTAACTAAAGGTTTACCTATTTTATTGACTTTTTCATAAAACCAGTTCAATTTAACTTAATTTATTAGGACAAAGCTTTTCTTGCCTTCAATTTTATTAAGCTCTCCTCTTGATTTTTAGAATTTCTAATTTGATATTTAATGGAGGATCTTTAATTTGTTCTTTTTCTAGCTTTTTTAGTTTCATAACCAATTAATTGATCTCCTTCTATATTTTATTCATATAGGCATTTTGAGATATAACATTTCCCCTCAAAACTGCCTTGACTGCATCCCATAAATTTTGGTATGATGTCTCATTATTATCACTTTCTTGGATATAATTATTGATTATTTCTGATTTGCTGTTTGATCCACATATTATTTAAGAATATTATTTAGTTTCCAATTAGTTTTTGGTTTATATTTCCATGACCCTTTCTTACACATAATTTTTATTTCCTCATGGTCTGAGAAGTGTTCCTTTATTATGTCTGCCTTTCTATATTTGATTATAAGGCTTTTTGTGCCCTAGCACATGGTCAGTTTTGGTATAGGTGCCATGTACTGTAGAGAAAAAGGTATATTCTTTTCTGTCCCTATGAAGTTTTCTCCAGAGTTCTATCATATCTAAGTTTTCTAAGATTTCATTTTCCTTCTTAACTTCATTCTTGTTTATTTTGTGGTTAGATTCATCTAGTTGAGAGAGGGAGGTTGAGGTTCCCCATGATTAAAGTTTTGCTATCTATGTCTCCTTGTAATTCACTCAGGATTCATCTAGGAATTTGGATGCTATGCTACCAGGTGTATACATATTTAGTTATGATGTATCTTCACTACCAATAGTGCCTTTTAAAAAGATGTAGTTTCTTTCCTTATCCCTTTTAATAATATCTATGTTTGCTTTTACTTTATCTGAAATCAGGATCACTACCCCTGCTTTTTTTTTTTTTAATTCAGCTGAAGCATAATATATTTTACTCCATTCTTTTACCTTTACCCAGTACATACCTCTCTACTTCAAATTTGTTTCATATAAACAACATATTATAGGATTTTGGTTTCTAATCCATTCTGTTATCACTTCTATTTAATGGGGCAGTTCATCCCATTCACATTTACCATTAAGATTACTAATTCTGTATTTTCCTCCATACTATCTTTCCCATTTATATTTTCTCCTTTACTTTCTTCTTATTCCTCCTGACCAAAGGTTTACTCCCTTTCCCCCTTTAACTTTTCTTTTAAAATTCAACTTTCAGTTTATTTTCATTTATGCCTTCATCTTCCCTTTTCTCTGTTCCTTGTTCCCTTATCTTTCCCTTCCCCTCTCCCCACCCTACACTATAGAGTAGGATAGATATTTAAACCCAAGTATGCTATTCCTTCTCTGGGTCAAATTTATTGAATAGCATTTACTCAGTGTTCACATTCTACCTTTTTACCCTCTATAATTATAAATCTTTGGGCCTCTTCATCTGTATTATTATTTCTCAAGTATTATTAATCAAGCATCACCAATCACAGCTTGATTTATTGATTCTTTGATAGGTTCAGAGTGTTATCAAAGTACCATCATAGATTGCTTGATTGCTTGATTATTTTTATAAGTAGCATTGTCTCAAAGTTATTAGGTAACCTACCCTCTTCTGTCTCATTAGAAGTGTACTTTTTAGGGGTCTTGAATTATATCAAAGTATAATCATTTTTTACCTTACCCCATTTTCAAGTACCATCCAAGCATACATAATCCTTATGAGTCAAAATATCATCCAAAGCCAAATCATTTCAGGAATTATTTGTACCCCTCCCTTCAAATCTAATTTCTCCTACATTTCTCCCCCTTCCACCCAGGGTACCTAACCCCTTATTAAAAAGGTAATGATTAAGTCCAACCCTGATTTAATTAACTATATGTATTTCAAAGTACTTTAAGTCCTGGGAGGTTCTGAAGGTCTCACTTGAAAACTTTACAAATGATCCTGAGTTATGGGAGATTGACTCAGGATCCAGTTTATGATGCCTTCATCAGAGAAAGTGTTAAGTTTTGTTAGCATAGAATTAAGGTGGGTCAAAGTATACTGAGACATTTAAATTTGGAGTTAACACTACTTTTCAACAGGGTCTTTTGTCTCAAAAATACTGATGTTATCATAGGCCTCTTCAGTAGAGAAACAAGATACAGCTTATACCCATATCCTCTAAATCCAATCTCTTCAATTATATTTGACCCTTCAATTATACTAAAAGAAGTAAAATTCTCAAGACTTAGTTGGGTTGTATACAATTTGATGGTCTTGACTAACATTTGTTTGGTTTTATTCTGTTTTTTTTTTCTTTCCCTTTTCACTTACCTTTTTATGCATCTCTTGAGTTGTATATTTGGCACTTGAATTCTCTGTTCAGTTCTGGTCTTCATGTCAGGAAATTCTGGAAGTCCTAGATTTTTTGAACATTCATCTTTTCCCTTGACAATACATGCTGAATTTTGCAGGGTAGTAAATTCTTGGTTGTAATTCCAGGTCATTTGCCCTCTGATAAATGGTATTCCCTGTCCTCCAGTCCTTCAATGTTGAAGCTGATAGGCCCTGTGTGAATGATTATGTTTCCTCTGCATTTAAATTATTTACTTTTTGTTGCTTGCAGTATTTTATCCTTTATTTGAAAGTTTTGCAATTTGGCTATTACAGTTCTTGGAGTTTTTATCCTGGGATCTCTTTCTGGAGGGGTTCTGTGTATTCTTTCATTGGCTATATTGTCTTTGTTCTAGCATATATGAACAGTTCCCCCTAAAAATGTCCTGCATGATGTTTTTCAGGTTCTTTTTTTTTTTCATCTTGGCTTTCTAGTAGACTGATGATTCATAAATAAATTATCTCTCCTGGATCTATTTTCCAGGTTGTTAGTTTTTTTTTCCCTAAAATGTACATTACATTTTCTTCAATTTTTTCAGTCTTTTTATTTTGGTTGATGGAATCTTATATTCTCATAGATTCATTGGTGTTTGGATTTTTTCAATTCTAATTTTTAGGGTTTCGTTTTCTTAAATTAGCTTTTGTATTTCCTTTTCCAATTGCTTATCTTTACTTTTAGTGGAGTTGATTTATTTGGTCAACTTTTCATAATTTTCCTACATTACTCTCATTTCTGTTTTCCATTTTTCTTCTTGCTCTCTTCTTAGGTTTCTTAATTCTTTTTAAAAGTCTTTTCTGACCTTTTAGATTTCAGTCCAATTCATAGAGTTTTTTTGAGATGTCCCCTGTGAGAAATTTTTCACTGATTTTTTTCTTCTGACATGGCATTGCTATCATCTTTATTTGCAAAGTAATTTTCTATAGTAAGCACTCTTTTGGGTTTTTTACTCATCTCTGTTGTTTTAGCTTTTGCTCCTGGGGTATAGGGACTATAGATCTAAGCTTTTTATGCTAGGGTGGAGTCTGATCCCTGGTTTGTCTTTGGCCAAGATTTGCCTATGCAGTCCAGTCCCTACCTTTGCAGAGGTTTATTTCCTCCTTGGTGTGTCCATGCTCCGCCTAGGCAGTGGTTTGTTCTCAACCCAGTCCTGTCTTTCAGCCTGGTGTTCCCAATGTTCATATTTTGTTTGGCATTGGGATCCTCCCTACTGGCTTAATATCTAGCTGCTGGGACTTCTGCTGTTGTCAAGTAGTTGGGACCTGGACTGTGCTATGGCTAAAAGCCTTCCACTGGCTTCCCCACACTCTTACCTCTTGGGCTTTTCTTCCCCTTTTCCCCCAAATAGACAGACCTTCACTAAAGATACTACATGATATTTACCATTGAAGATTTCTTTGGATCTTCTCTTTTTCTTGGGGGTATCTATAGCTTGAATGTTAGTGAAAAGGCTTCATTTATCTTTGGTGGGGAAAAGCTCCTGGAACATGTTAGCGTCATGCCACCACGTTGTTTCTTCCCTGGAAGTTTCTCCTTCATTGTTTAGATAAAAACAGAAATAGTCAGGTGATTTGCTGTCCTGAATGTCAAAGGTAGGATGTAAGCCCATCTTCCTGATATTATTTAATGGGGGGGGATGATGTAACATGTCTTAAGTAACTTGTAACTTGTTCAGGGTCACACAGTTAGTAAGTATCTGAGGTCAGATTTGAACTAAGCTCCTCCTGTTTACTATGTCAACTAGCTTTCCCCATCTCCACAACTTAAATTCCAGACTTGTATCTACAAGGCCATGCTATATATATCTACTGAAATAGAAGATTGCTTATCTCCAACCTGTCTCCTTTGCAAGGCACCCTCAAAGAACCAAAGCTATTAAACCTTAAAACTGCACTAATACTTTTGGAATACTCTGTATATACCAATGACCTAGGAATCTAAAATGGTATGAGGAAAAGAATTGTATTTAGCATAAGAAGACCTTCTATATGTTGTTTTAGTGACACCAGGCAAGTTTGTTAGTGTGTGTAATGAGAAGTTTGTCTTTTAACTTTTTTAAGTTCCATTTCAGTTCTAAATCTATGATTCCTTGATCCTAAGACCACAGAAGAGAGGTAATATGGGCATGGTAGCTAGAAAGCCAGTCTTAGAGTAAGCAGGAATTGTATTTCAATTCAACATCTACATTTAATGGTTCTGGAACCCATTGAAGTCAATTAATCTGCTGTGTCCCAGAACTCCTTAAGACTTGAAGTTAAAAAAATAAATGTCAATAAACAAAGGTAATGATAGTTCCATGTTGGGAGTTCCTTTTGCCAATGAAGACATAAGTCCATTTCAAACAAATACAGAAAGGGAAAGAGAGAAAGAGATAAGAGACAGAGATAGAGATAGAAAGCTTGGTTTGAATCTCAACTGTATGACAGAAAGGAAAAGGGGTAGAGACACGTATAAATTTTTGCAAACATACATTTTATAGATTAAAAAATGTGGAAAAAAAGCCTAAGGGTCACAAAATTATAGCCATATTATAGCCACATAAGTCCCATTTCCAGGAAGCCTTGATATATAGAAAGTTGTATTTACACAGTTGTGACAGTTGTGTGAATACTCTTTTCAAGGAGATTTTGACTCTTTGGGAATATTTACCAGTAACTGACAATAATAAACAAATATCTCAGCATCTTATATAGGGCAGCAGCCTCAGACACTCAGCTTTAACTAATGGTGTGACTTTGGGCAAATCACTTATCCCTAATTACCTACCTCCAGGGTCATCTCCAGTTGTCCTGATTCATATCTGGCCACTGGATCCAGATGGCTCCAGAGGAGAAAGTGAGACCAGTGACTTGACACAGCACCCCCTCACTCAAATTCAATTCATAAATGTTAGTTATCAGAGTCAAGGGCAGCTGGCTAGCACAGTGGATAGAATGTTGGCTCTGGAGTCAAGAAGACCTGAGTTCAAATTTGACCTCAGACACTAACTGCCCATGTGATCCTAGGCAAGTCATTTAAGTCTGTGGAGAAGGAAATGACAAACTACTCCAGTATCTTTGCCAAGAAAATCCCAAATGTGGTCCCAATTGAAAAATCAAAAAAAGTTAAAGGCAAGTCAGTCATGGGGGCCTTGTGACTGTATCTGTACACTAAACTTACATTAGATAATTTTTTTTCTTTCCTTTTACTTCATGTTAATCTGCAGTGTTTGTGCTCGCTTTTAGCTGAATGGAAAAGGATGACTTCATTAACCAGGTAACCATAGACATTATTGGTTGGAAGATAAAATGTCAATTCTGGAAAATAAAAGCTAAATGTGCTTCAAACTATGGTGTATGCTGATTTTGGGCTTGGGTTCAATCAATAATTCACTAGACATTTGTTATATACCATGTATCAGGAATTGTGTTAAGTGATGGGAATGCAAAGACAGAAATCAAGCAAGGATACAATTTTGTCAGGAGGGAATGTAGCCCAATTCCTACTCCCTCAAGATTTGGACAGCTTCCCACATGGAATTATAGGAAAGGAAGGTCCCAGATAGATGCTACAGTGATAGGACCCTTTCAATGGCTACCTAGTAATTGTGGAAGCTTAGTAATAGGTTAGCATTAGACCATAAGGCATGAAGATGATTGTCTTAAGACTATTTTGTGAAGAGAAGAAGCCTTTTCCTAAAGAATGTGTGACCTTCCTCTCCAATAGAAGCACCCAAGGGAAAAAGCTTGGCCACACCATATTAATTACCAATCAAAATTCCAAAATATTACTTTAATGAGTTAGAAAAAGGTATAAGTAAATTTATGTGGAGAAACAAAAAGTCAAGAATTTCCAGGGATTCGATGAAAAAAAGTACAAAAGAAGGCGGCTTAGCCTTACCAGATCTAAAATTATATTACAAAACATCAGTTCTCAAAACTGTCTTGGTATTGGCTAAGAAATAAATTGGTGGATGAGTAGAATAGACTAGGTACAATAGAAGGAAATGATTATAGTAATCTGCTATTTGATAAACCAAAGAGTCTAGCTATTGGGATAAAAACTCTCTCTTTGATAAAAACTGCTGGGAAAATCGGGAGTTAGTATGGAAGAAACTTGGATTAGAGCAACACCTCACACCAAGATAAGATCCAAATGGATACAGGATTTAGGCATAAAAAAATTATTATAAGCAAATTATAGGATCAATAGTTTACCTGCCAGATCTATGGAAAGGGAAACAGTTTATGACCAAGGAAGAGATAGAAAACATCATTCAAAACAAACTAGATAATTTTGATTACATTAAATTAAAAAACTTTTGCACAAACAAAACCACTATAACCAAGATCAAAAGAAATGTAGTAAATTGGGAAATAATTTTTGCAACTATTATTTCTCAAAAAGGACTCATTCCTAAAATATACAGAGAACTCAGTCAAATTTTGACAAATGGTCAAAAGATATGCAAAGGAAATTTACAGCTGAGCAAATCAAAGCAATCCATAGTCATATGAAAATTGCTCCAAATCATTACTTATTAGATAAATGCAAATTAAAGCATCACTGAGATACCACCTCACCCCTTTCAGACTGGCCAATATGACCAGAAAAGACAATGACCAATGTTGGAAGGGATGTGGGAAATCTAGGACACTAATACATTGTTGATGGAGCTGTGAACTCATCCAACCATTCTGGAGAGCAATTTGGGACTATACCCAAAGGGCAACAAAAATGTGCATACCCTTTGACCCAACAATACCACTCCTGGGTCTATACCCTGAAGAGAGATAATGAAAAAGAGTAAAAAACATCACTTGTACAAAAATATTTATAGCCACCCTGTTTGTGGTGGCAACAACATGGAAATTAAGTGAATGTTATTCACTTGGTAAATTGCTTAACAAACTGTTGTATGTGTATGTCATGGAACCCTATTGTTCTATTAGAAACCAAGAGGGATGGGAATTCAGGGAAGCTTGGAGGGATTTGCACAAACTGATGTTGAGCAAGATGAGCAAAATCAAAAAAAAAACACTGTATACCCTAGCAGCAACATAGGGGTCATGATCAACCTTGATGGACTCATTCATTCCATCAGTGAAAAAAATCAGGGACAATTCTGGGATATCTGCAATGGAGAATACCACCTGTATCCAGAGAAAGAATTATGGACTTTGAACAAAGACCAAAGACTTTTATCATAAAATTGGGAAAAAAGCATTATATTATTATGTAATTTTACTATCTCATACTTTATTTTTCTTCCTTAAGGATATGATTTCTCTGTCATCACATTCAACTGAGATCAATGTATAACATGGAACCAATGTAAAGACCAACAGAATGTCTTCTGTGGGGGGTAGGGGAAGAGAAGCAATAATGGGGGAAAATTTGTAAAATTCAAAATAAATAAAATCTTTCTAAATAAAAAATGCCAAGATCAAAGAATCATCATTAATGTTCAAAGTCATCTTGACAGGACTCTCTGGTCTCTAGTGCAATAATATTCATATATTTTGACTGGGGTTCTATGTTTGACCCTCTATCAATGATGATTTTTTAAAATAATAGAATATAAACAACACATATCAAATTTGCAAGTTTCATAAAGTTGAGAGCTATAGCTAATGTACTTGTTGCCAGAGTTAATATTCCAAACAAATTTGATAGACATGAACACTGTACCAATTTGAATAGTGATAATTTATTCAACCATTCATTTTACAATCATTTATTAAATATTCACCTTGTGGCAGATACTGTGCTAAATCTTGGTAACATGAAAGCAAAAAAACATATTCCCTGTCCTCAAGTGCTTACATTATAATGGAGGAGATAACATGCATATGACTATACTACTACAATATACATGCAGTGGAATCTCAGACAATAAATGTAAAATTTTGTGCTTGGCTTCAAGAAGATGATTCATAAATACAAGTTTAGGAATCATGAAGAGATAACAATTTTTATGAAAATATATGGGGACTGGAATGAGTTATGAAATCAATATGAATAAATAACATGACACAGAAGATAAGCAGGATGCTATGATTATAAGATTACATTTGCAGATGCATATTGTCCACACTTTTGAAGTGAAGGTCAGCTGGAATATTATATTCATGTTTTCATGCCATAATGTAGGAAGGATATTGGAAAACTAGAGGGTATTCAGAACAGGACAGGCAGGATGGTGTAACTTCAAATTCATGCTATATAAAGGGGAATTAGGAATGTTTAACTCAAAAACACATACACTTCAGGAGGAGAGGTATGATAATTAACTTCACATGTATGAAGGTCTATCTTGTGGAAGAAATATTAAATTTATTCTATTTGGCTCCAAAAGACAGAATCAGGAGCGTGGACAGATGTTGCAAAGAGAAATTCAGGTTACATGTCAGAAAAATATTTATAACAGTAAGAGCTGTCCAAAAGTATTGGATAAAAGATTTGAAGTTTTCAGGTTTCAAACAGATGGTCACTTTTGAAATATGATCTAAAAGCATATCTTTTTCATATTAGCATTGGATGAGATAGGTGTGTATGTTTCTTCCAACTTAAAAAATAATGAATGATTCTGAAGATGGTCCTCAGAGAAATAAATCACAAGTAATCTCAGGTTTTTTTTCTTTGTTTCCAACATGGCTTCCAACATTGATTGGGGTAATCTATCTTGGGCATCAAATGTCTTTTTTTTCTCCTAATCACACAGTAAGTGGCAATAAGGCACTGTTTATGAAGGAAATAACAGTCTATTTACCTTTACTCATCCCCATCAAAAACTAATAGAATTTGCAAAACCTGATGACTTATTTTTGGTTTTTAAAAATTATATAATTTCTATATAATCCTTTAAGATTTTTAAATCCTTTATAAAAATCTTACAAAGATTGTCTCAGTGCAACCCAGTTGGGTAGTTATTATTATTGTACTAACTTTATAGTGAAAGAGAATCTCTTCTTTACTACTTATGTGACTATGTGGGACTCTCTTTCCTCATCTATGAAATGAGAGAACTGGACTACTTGTGCTTTGTGATCTCTTTCAGCTCAAAATCAAGAAATTATCACCCTAAGCATCAGACTCAAATACCTAGAATGAAGAAGGATATCAATGGAAGATAGCAGTGTCTGAATTCATGTTACTGGAAACCTTCAAAACGGGCATACTTGCTTTCCCTTTCATAGGACATTATGAACCTCTGACTTTTATAGATAGTTGGCATAGTAGATAGAACAGTGGACCTGGGTCAGGAAGACCTGAGGTCCTATTTTTTCACTGGAAATTTGCTAGCTTGTGTAACTTTGAGTAAGTTATTTAAGCTCTGTTTGTCTTTCTTTCATCCACTGTGAAATAGAGATCACCACAGCAAGTATCTCTTAGAGTTGTTGTGAGGATCAAATAAGATATCTGTAAAGCATCTAGCCTAGTGATTGTATAACATAGGGGATTTAGTAAATAACTTTGTCCCCTGCTCTTTCCTTTTCTCTGCTGCTTCCTCCTACCTAAAATGATCTGGTCTCTCATCTCTTCTTCTAAGCTTTTCAGATTCCTCCAGGACTCATCTTAAATCCCATCTTGCTCTGCAGGAGGTTTTTCCCATTCTCTCCACCCTGCAAACCCCTGGTTTTTTGACATTACATGCATTTCTTCATATGTTTTTTTACATTTCTCTCTCCATTTATAAGATATCTACATCTATATATAAACACATAATTACAGGTAATATATATATATATATATATAAATGTGAATAATTATGAACATATACTTTATATGCAAATACACATATGTGTGTATACTTGTATAAATTCATGCACATGCATATGCACACATATAGCTCCTATATGAGTAGTGATTTATCTGTTTGAACTTCTTGAAAGCAGAACTGTGCATTTGCCTTCCTTTATGTTACTAGCTCTTAGCACAGAGCTTGACACTTAATATTTGTTGACTAATAATAATAGTACAAAGTATAAGACTTGTACTTTTTACTGTGGAAATCACCTTGACTCCTTTAGGGTCAAAATGAGAAAATAGATCATTTGAAAAGTATAAGTACATAGTAACCAGAGATTAGAGAGAAGCTGTAATATCTTAGAGTTCAACTGTCAAGGTCCATGTTTCCAAAAATGGGGCTCCCAAGACATGTGGTCTGATGATACAGACAATTCTGCATCCACTTTGATGGGGAATGTAAGCAATCACCCTCCTCTTGTCTAGACTCAGGTAAGCTGGTTTAAGACCACCACATGATTTCATCAAAGCAATAAATAGTCCATTCCAAAGATCACTGATCCTGCTGTAATGGTGAGTGAATAAGGATGAAAGCAACAAAGGAGTTGGGGGCGGGGGACAGTCACTTCTGCCTCCTCAAACAAAAATAAAAACAGACTCTATCAGTCTATCTTTTGATATCTTTATCTGTTCTATTCAGTGATGGAGCATGGAGCAGTGAGATAAGATCTTGACCCCAAGACCCAGTTATGATTTTACATATAAACTGGGTAGAAATCTTCTGCTTCAGCTGGACACTATGAACTCATAATGAATAGACCTGACTTGAAGCTCAGGGGATCACTGTCCTCCAGGAAGTTATTAATTCTGATCTTAAGGGCAATATTAAAGTGATTCTACAAAATCCAATGGATCACCTAGTTGAGTGGCAGTAATGGAATCCTGGATAGGGAAAAATAGTTCATATATATATATATATATATATATATATATATATATATATATATATATATATCAGTAGTGGATGCTTTTTTGTCAGTAAAAATGTCTCAGATTTATTCCTTACAATTGATATTTTTCTTTTTTTCCCAGATAACTTGAAAGCTGATCCATTAGCTTTTTCAAAACTGTATGGTCTCTAGCACAGATTTGCACTGTGAATACTTGGTCTAATCTAACTGCTTCTTCTCCAATCTTTTTTCCTCTCAATTCTATATTCTTTTGCTTTATAGGCACATTTGAGGTTGTAAGAAATCTGAACATGACAGTTCCAGTGTCCTTGATGGTGAAAAGAGATTGTGATAAATATTGTGATGGCTCTTTTCCATCTTTGGTATATATATATCCTTCTTCCAGTTCCTTTAATTCCCTCCTGATGCCTGCTTAACTGAGACTCTTGTCAAACTTCCTTTAAACTAATTTTCCCTCCACTGTTTCTGTTCTGTTTTACGAAATATTGTTCATAATTTTCCATCATTCTTCTACATGAAATTTTTGCAAATGAATCTATATTTCTATTTCTCTACCAGGGTTATTATGAAGATAAAATGAGAACATATTTAAGGTGTTTTACAAACCTTCATGTACTTTACAAATGATAATCATATTCTAAACCAGTGCTGCTTTTGACTATAATATTTCATTTCTTGGCAAGTAAGTACAGTGCTTGCTGTTTTTTTTTTTCGTTCTTCTTGTTATGGCAATTAATTTGGATCAGTTAAATATTTGTGATAGAGTGTTATAATCATTTCATTATCTTCTCTTCTTACCATTTTCCATTTTTGGCATTAATAATTCATGTAGATAAATTTACATAGGAAGAGATTGCTTCATATCTTTCTTATTTTTATTTTGATCTTAACAAGTCATCAGGCTAATTATACATAAAGAAGGCAGGCTCAGGAATCTCTCCCACAAAATAATGCTTTTCCTTGTTTTTAAAAATAATCACTTTAAAATTAAATAACTTTCACTGTTTTTATAATATTATTTGATTTTCAAGCCTTGTGCTTTTCCAATCTTTTCCTAAAGTTTTCCCCACATCTAGGCAAGAGATTTCTGTATAGTCTTTAAATATTTGACCTTTTAATATTCCTTTATGAATCATTTTCTCAACATATTCTCAACACCATTGTCCATAAAGCCATTAAAGTTGTTAAGTATTAGTTTGTTCATTTAATTTTGTATTTTATCTGATTCCTTATAGAACCTTGCAAACCTTAATCTGCTACAACAGATGCTAGTGTTTAAGATATGATTATTTTCATCCAACCTCTCCTCAAAAGGAATCTCCTATTTATATGTCAAAAATTATACAAGATACCTTGAAAGATAATGTAATAAAGATAACCTTAATTGGTTACTAACAAATCAGATTGTTGATAATGACAAATTGGAGGAAAACCAAAACAGTTCATTTATAACTTAGGGGGGTTTTTTTGTTCTTGTTCCTGAAGGATAATTTATTTGAATAGACATAAATTAGAAGAAAAGATGTGACATCTGAAAGATATGATTTCCAAACAACATTTTTTTCAGTTTTCACACTTACGATTATGTGATTCTGCTCAATTTTCTTTATAGAGGAGTGAGCTATACAGGATGATTCTTTTCTCAAAGTTGCTGTTTAAGCCAATATTCCCATGGTCCTTTGCAGCAGCACTTTGATAATAATTGGTATGGATGGATATCTATTCTCTGGAAGCACAGAGTCTGATCTGACCATGGCATTCATTCTTGTAAATTCACCGAAGGAGTTTTTTACTGTCATAATGGAGATTCAGTACATAATCAAAGTCACAGAAGATTTCTTTTGGAAGGTGAGATTCTCCAAATATTCCAGTTTGCATAGTGTTGTTTTCAATAGATCTTAGAATATTGCAGACTTCTTTAATGATATCAAGAATTACTCAAAAGAGTTTGACCTCAATATCCACATAGCATATACCAAGGGAATGAAGAATGGCTACTGTCTCTGTTGTGATGTACAGTAAATATGGACAACTTGCTATCATTCAGCCCATCAATGCATAGATACATACTATAATAATGAATTGCGGTCCAAATTGGACAGGAGGAAGATCACAAACTAAATTGATGTTAAGCATTCCCCAAAGGAAAACAGAGAAGTACATGATAGTCATAAAGAAATTATAATATATTTTAAAATTAAAATTAATTATGAAGGAGAAACAGGGCAAATATATTATTTAGGAAATGTGTGACAAAAAAAAAACACTGAGTTGACCACATGGTTAAAGCAAAGGATAGTGGAAGGGTGGTGCAGTCCACATGCTCCACTGATATCCTTCCAATGTCAGAATTGGAAGAAGGTCCATAATATATTTAGAATCCTCTCTCCCTTCAGCGACAGATTATTTTGTAGAAATTGGACAAGCATTGAACAGACTTGATAGTAATCTATATCACTGGAGGGAATAATGATAAGATCACAGATTCTTTGGAATATTGAATTCTTGAAATATCTTAACTCTGAGTCTAGCATGCTTTTCATTATACCACCATTGCTTCTTTGCAACTACAAGATGGGGATGGAAGAAGATAACTCTTTAGGATTCAAGTAATGTCAGCAGTTACAAATTTATTCATAGCTTGGATAAACTTGTCCAGATTTCAAACTTACATTGAATGATTTAGCAGAACTCTTTCATTTAAGAAAGTTCTCAAAGGCAAAAATAAACTAAAGCTGTAATTAAATAGAACTGAGATGAAATTAAAACAGAAAACTCATTTCCCTTGAATGAAATGTAAATGCATTTAAAATGCATAAAAATGTACTATTTTGTGTTTCTGTAAGAGAAGGACACTTGTGAAAGCATTAAGTACATCTGGAAAGGATTGCTAAGTTTTTATGTCCATAATATTAGCCTTGCTGAGAAAAGAAGATAGCAATTAAGTCTGGGGTTGGAATGTGCTGCTCTTCAAGAAGATTTGAAAATCATGAATTATATGAAGAGATAAATTCAGGAAAAATCAAAGTTTCCTTCAAAAAACATTTTCAAACAAATTTCTAATTGCGATTCCACAGATAATCTGCAATAGCTTCTAATGGGAGCCTTTGTCTTTTGATTGGTATGGAATTATGAAAATCAAAAAACACACTTGATTAGGTAATGCCATTCCCCTTCTGGTCCCTTCTACCACTGAATATCATCTGAGCATTCCATTTTCAGAACAGCATTTGAGAAATAGAATCAAGTTAGCTTCAACAAATTTGCTAAAAGAGTAGTAAGTTTGAAGTCATAAAGTGAGAGTTTTTCATTTGAAAAATAATGGGATTGGATGAAATAACTTCTTTTTTTTAAGCCTTAAATGTTTTTGTCCTATGATTGGAGCTTTTGACCTTGAGACAAGACACTACCCTTGAACTTGTCCTCAGTATTAAACTAGATGATCTCTAAGGTCCTTTCTTACTGATATAGTATATTATTTTCCTTTGTAATAAATGTGCTTTAGAGGTCAGTCCAAAGACTCAATCCCATCCCCAGGCAGTTAAGTGGTTTAGTGGATAGAATACTCTGCCTGGAATCAGAAAGACTCATCTTCCTGAATTCAAATCTGAACTTAGATACTTAGTAGCTATACAACTCTGATCAACTCTTTTAACCCTATTGGCCTCAGTTTCCTCATCTGTAAAATGATCTGGGGTGGGGGGATATCAAATACTTCCAGTATCTTTAATGAGGAAACCACAATTAAGTTCACAAAGAGTCAGACATGACTGAAAAATCACAACTTCAGTTCTGATAACATAGACAAGGACATTTCTAGCTCTGCCACTTACTTTCTTCTGACATTAGTTAAGTAACCATTCTTTCTTGTCTCTTAGTTTCTTTTTTATTTAATAACCATGCTTATATCCTTTTAATTTTTTACAATAGATATTTTATTTTTTTGAGTTACATGTTATGAAAATTTTTCAACATTTATCCACATGCATATACATATTTATAAGTAACATAATTTCCTTCCATCCTCCATTTCCAAATTCCCTCCCCTCAGTGACAAACTGTCTGGTGAACATTGCACTTATACATTTCTGTTTAACATGTTCCAGATTAGTCATTTTCTGTGGGAGGATTTAGGACTAAGGGAAAGAAAGAAAACCATGAGAAAGAAAAACATGATAAATTTTTTAAAAGTGAGCAGAGTGTTCATTCAGATTCTATAGGTTTTTCTGTGTTTTGTTTTGTTTTTCTTCCTCCAAATGTGGATAGATAGCATTGTCCATACATAACAGGTCTCCCAGGGTTGTCCTAACTCTTTTAACTGCTGAGAGGACCTGCATCCACCAGGGTTGATCAATTCATAATATTATTGTTAATATGTACAATGTTCTCTTCGTTCTGCTTCCTTCACTCAGTCTTAGATCCTGTAATTCATTCCATGCTTCTTTAGAGTCCTACCATTCATTGTTTCTTTTATAACAATAGTATTACGTAACATCTATATACCATAACTTCTTCATCCATTTATCAATCGATGGGCATCCCCTCAATTTTCAATTCTTTGCCACTACAAAAAGAGCAGCTATGAATATTTGGAAACATCTGGGACTTTTCCTATTTTTTTATGATTTCTTCTGGATATAGGCCGAGAATTGGAATTGTTGGGTTATAGACTATGAACAGTTTCATTGCTCTTTGGGCATAGTTCCATACTGCTCTCTGGAATGGCTGGATCAGTTCACAACTTCACCAACAGTGCATTAATGTCCCAATCCTCCAACAACCTCTCTAACATTGATCATTTTTCATTTTTGTCATCTTAGCCAATCTGATTGGTGTGAGGGGGTACCTCATAGTTGCTTAATTTGCATTTCTCTAATCAGTAATGATTTGGAGAATTTTTCCATATGATTATATTCAACTTTAATTTCTTCATTTGAAAACATATCATTTAACTATTTATCAATTAGGGAATTACTTGAAACTTTATAAATTTGATTCAATTCTCTATATGTTTTAGAAATGAGACCTTTATCAAAACTCCTAACTGTGAATATTGTTTCCCAGATTTCTATTTCCATCTAATCTTGGCAGCATTGGTTTTATTAGTGCAAAACCTTTTTTAATTTAATATAATCAAAAGCATTCATTTTATAATTTATAATGCTCTAATTCTTATTTTTCGAATCTTTAAAATGAAGGAATTAATTAGATGAATAAATGAATGAATGAATGTTAACTTATTTTTTCAGCATAGATCAAGAAGTGTGCTAATCTCTGAGAATACAAATAAAAACAAGCAAGACAGTCCCTGACCTCAAGAAACTTGTAGTCTCATGGAGGAAGACAATACATAAAATGGGGCTGGAAGGTAGAATGGAGGGTTAACTTATTATGATTTTGAAATTGAAAATAAGAATGATGAGGATTATTTGTTTGGGAAGCAATACAAGGTTAAAGCTTACCTGCCAGTATTCAAAGTCCAGATTTTGATGGAAGGGAGATGAGATAGAAAGAAGTATTCAAAGAAGACAGCTGATTTCTTGGAATTCTGCCAGATCTAGTTAGTCGAAGAAAATAAAACCCTAAAAATTAGAATTGAACAAATAGAAACCAATGAGACTATAAGATTCCATGAAACAAAATGAAAAGGTTGAAAAAATTGAGAAAATGTAAAGTACATTTTAGGTAAAACAAATGACTTGGAAAATAGATCCAGAAGAGATAATTTATGAATCAAAACACTAACAGAAAGCTTAGATCAAAAAAAACCTGGAAAACATCATGTAGGAAATTATCAGGGAAAACTGTCCAAATCTGCTAGAACAAGAAGACAATATAGTCATTGAAAGAATGCACAAAACCCCTCTAGAAAGAGACTGCAAGATTAAAAACTCCAAGGGTTGTTATTCAAATTCCAGAACTCTCAAATAAAGTAGAAAATACTGCAAGTAACAAAAAGGAAACAATTTAAATACAAAAGAAACACAATCAGATTTACACAGGATCTATTAGCCTCAACACTGAAGGACTGGAGGACCTGGAGTACCATGTATCAGATGGCAAAGAACCTGGGATTACCTCCAAAAGTTACTACCTTGCAAAATTCAGCATATACTGTCAGAGGCAAAGATGAATGCCCAACAAAATATAGGACTTCCAGAATTTCCTGAAAAAAAGAGCAGAACTGAACAGAGAATTTTATTGCCAAATACATGACTCAAGAATGCATAAAAAAGGTAAATGAAGGGTGGCTAGGTGGTGTAGTGGATAAAGCACTGGCCTTGGAGTCAGGAGTACCTGAGTTCAAATCCAGTCTCAGACACTTAATAATTACCTAGCTGTGTGGCCTTGGGCAAGCCACTTAACCCCATTTGCCTTGCAAAAATCCTAAAAAAAAAAGAGGTAAATGAAAAGGGGAAGGGCAAAACAAAACAACCTTTAGTCAAGGTCTTCAAATTGTATTTAACCCTAGTGAAGATATAAAATTTATAACTCTTGAGAATTTTACTTCTCTTAGGATAATTAAAGGCCTGAATATAATTGAAGAGATTGGATTTAGAGGTTATGGGTATGGATGAATCTTGTCTTTCCATTGAAAAAGGTACAAAATGACATCCCTATGTTTGAGATAAATAGCCCTGATGAAAAGCAGGGGTATTTACTCTAAATTTGAGTGTCTCAGTTGCCTGTGAGTACTCTAATTCTTCTGTGATCACAAAACTCAACACTTTCTCTGATGAGGGCCACCATAATCTTAGTAGTCCTAAATCAATACCTCCCATAGCTTAAAGGCATTTGTAAAGTTCATAAGTGAGACATTCAGACCATCCTATTACTTAGAATCCTTTAAGATTCTTACAGTAAATGAAATTTAATCCATACTTTGCTTAACAAAGGGTTAAGTACTCTGGGTGGGGAGGGGGGAAGTGAGAGAGAAAATATACTTCCAAGAGGGATACAAAGGATTCATGAAATGATTTGACTTTGGATGATACTTTGGCTCATGAGGATTGTTTATCCTTGCAGGGTACTTGAAAAAGGGGTAAAGAAAAAAAATTATAATTTAATTTAATTCAAGATTCATGAAAAGTGTACTTCAAATGACACAGAAGAGGGGAGGGTACTCAATGACTTTGAGGCAATGCTGCTTATCAAATAATCAATCAATCAATCAATCTATGAGGGCACTTTGATAACACTCTGAGCATATCAAGCAATCAATGACTTAAGCAGTGACTGATGATACCTGATTAATAGTCCTTGAGAGAAAACTAACACCAGGTGAAGAGGCACAAAACTTTATAATTTTAGAGGGAAATAAGGGAAGGTGTGAACACTGAGTAAATTATTTTCATAGATTTGGCCCAGAGAGGGAATAAGAAACATTCCCACTTGGGTTTAAAAATCTATCATCCTCCTCTATTGGGAAGGATGGGCAGGGAAAGGGAAAGATAAAGGAATAAGGGATGGAGAAAAGGGAAGGTGAAGCCATAAGTAAAAATAAACTGAAAGTTAAATTTTAAAAGAAAAGTTAAAGGGGGAAAGGGAACAAATCTCTGGTCAGGAGGATTAAGAGGAAAGGAAAGAGAAATATATAAATGGGGAAGATAGAATGGAGGAAAATAAATAAATAGTAATCTTAACTTTAAATGAGAATGAACTGTCCCATAAAATAATAGCAGGTAGCCAAATGGATTAAAAATCAGAATCCTACAATATGTTTTTTACAAGAAACACATTTGAAGCAGAGAGATACACAAAGGGAAGAGATAAAATATGGAGCAAAGTATATCATGTTTCAGCTGAAGCAAAAAAAAAATGGGAGTAATGATCCTGACCTCAAATAAAACAAAAGCAAAAATAGATTTTATTAAATGGATAAGGAAGGAAAGTGCATCTTATTAAAAGGCACCATTGGTAATGAAGCTATAGCATTATAATACATGTATGCACCTAGATGTATATCATCCAAATTCCTAGAGGAAAAGTAGAGTGAATTACAAGGAGATATAGACAGCAAAACCTTAATCATGGGAGACCTCCACTTCTCTCTCTCATAACTTGATCAATATAACCACAAAATAAACAAAAGAGAAGGTGAATGAAATCTTAGAAAACTTAGATATGATAGACCTTTGAAAAAAATATCATGGGACTAGAAAAGAATATTTATTTTTTTCTTGGAAATATATATCACCTATACCCAAACTGACCAGGTGCTAGGGCATAAAAAGCTTTATAATCAAATGCAGAAAGACAGAAATAATAAATGTATACTTCTCAGGTCATGATGCAATAAAAATTACATGTAATAAAGGGGCAACTAAAGATAAATCAAAAATTAAATGGAAACCAAATAACTTAATTTTAAATAATGAGTGAATCACATAAAAATCATAGAAATAATCAGTTTTTACATCCAAGAGAATGATTATAATGAAACAACATAACAAAATTTATGGGATGCAGTAAACTTTATATCTCTAAATGCTTATGTGAATAAAATAGAGAAAGAGGAGATTAATGAATTAGGTATGCAACTAAAAAAACTAAAAAAGAACAAATTAAAGACCCCCCAATTAAATACCAAATTAGAAATTCTGAAAAATCAAGGCAGAGATTGATAAAATCCAAAGCAAGAAAGACATCGATCTAATTAAAAAAAACCTAACAATTGGTTTTATGAAACAGCCAATAAAATTGATAAACCTTTGGTTAATCTGATTAAAACAAAGAAAGAAGATAACCAAATTATTAGTATCAAAAATGAAAAGGGTGAACTGATCACCAATGAGGAGGAAATTAAAGAGATAATTCAGAGCTACATTACTGTATGCCAATAAATTTGATAACCTGAAATAAATGAATGAATATTTACAAAAATAAAAAGTGCCCAGATTAACAGAAGAGGAAATAACATACTGAAATAACCCATTTCAGAAAAAGAAATTAATTAAATCAATAAACTCTGTAAGAAAATGTCTCCAGGTCCACATAGATTTACAAGTGAATTCTACCAAACATTTAAGTAAGAATTAATTACTTTTCTACATAATCTATTTAAAATTCCTTTTATGACACCAACATGGTGCTGATACCATCATATGACTATTGCAATAGATGCTGAAAAAGCCTTTGATAAAATACAGCATCCATTCTTATTAAAATCAATAGAAAAGTAGAAGATAAATGGAGAAATGGAGTTTTCCTGAAAATAATAAGCAGTATCTATCCAAATCCATCCACAAATATTATATGTAATGGTGATAAACTCAAAACATTTCTAAAAATATCTGTGTGTAACAAGGATGCCCATTATCACCATTACTTCTCAATAAAGTTTTAGAAATGTTAGCTTTAACAATAAGAGAAGAAAAAAAAATTGAAGGAATCAGAATTGGCAATGAGGAAGCAAAGCTTTCACTCTGTAGATGATATGATGGTATATTTAGAAAACCCAAGAAAATCATCTAAAAAATGCCTTGGAACAATTAGCAAATTCAGCAAAAGATATAAAATAAACCCACATAAATCATCAGCATTTCTATATATGAACAACAAAGCTCAAGAGAAAGAGATATAAAGAGAAGTTCCATTTAAAATAACTACAGACAACATTAAATACTTAGGAATCTACATCCCAAGACAATTATAAAACACTTCTTACCCAAATAAAGTCAGATCTTAATAATTGGAAAAAATGTCAATTACTCATGGCTAGAACAAGCTAATATAATAAAAATGACAATTCTATCCAAATTAAATTACTTATCTGATGTCATACTAATCAAACTACCAAATAATTATTTGATTAATCTAGAAAAAAATAGTAACAAAATCCATCTGGAACAACAAAAGGTCAAGAACAGCAAGGAAACTGATAAAAAAATGTGAAGGAAGGTAGCTTAGCTTTACCATATCTAAAACTATACTATAAAGTGGCAGTCTTCAAAACAGCCTAATACTGGTTAAGAAATAGAGTAATGGATCAGTGGATTAGTTTCATTCATTAGGATAGTTTCAAAAGAAACCACAGTTAACGACTACAGCAATCTTCTGTTTGACAAATCCAAAGACATCAGCTTCTGGGATAAGAACTCACTATTTGACAAAAATTGTTGGGAAAACTGGAAAATAGCATGGCAAAAACTTGGCATAGACGCATATCTCACACCCTATATCAAAATAAGGTCAAAATGGATACAAAATTTAGACATTAAGGGCAATACCATAGATGAATTAATAGACCAAGAGATACTCTATCAGATCTATGGAAAAGGGAAAAATTTTTGATCAACAAGAAATAGAGTACATTATAAAATGCAAAATGAATGATTTTGACTATATTAAATTAAAAAAGGTTTTTCACTAATAAAATCAATGCTACATCATCACAACTAGGAGTTCTGATAAAGGTCTCATGTCTAAAATATATGGAGAATGGCATCAAATTTATAGGGTTGCAAGTCATTCCCCCAATTGATAAATGGTCAAAGGATATGAATAGACCGTTTTCTAATGAAGAAATTAAAACTTTATAGTTAGAGGAAAAAAAAGTCTTCCAAATCAGTATTGATTAGAGAAATTCAAATCAAAATAACTCTGACATGTCATCTCACAATTATCAGATTGTTTAAGATGAAAAAATGGGAAAATGATAAATGTTGGAGAGGTTGTGGGAGGATTGAGACATTTATGCATTGCTGGTGGAGTTGTGAACTGATCTAACCATTCTGCAGAGCAATATGGAATTATGCCAAAATAGCAATAACTGCTCATTCTCTTTGACACAGCAATTCTAATTCTAGGCTTATATCCAGAAGAAATAATAAATGGGAAAAGTCCCAGATGTTTCAAAATATTCATAGTGACTTTTTTTGTAGTTACAAAGAATTGGAAATTGAGGGGATGCCCATCAATTGGGAAATGACTGAACAAGTTATAGTACATGAATATTATAGACTACTATTGTTCTATAAGAAACCATAAATGGTTGGATTCTACAGAAACATAGAATGATATTTACAGAATCTGATGCTGAACAAAGGGAACAGAACCAAGAGAATAAAGTGCACATTAACAAAAAGTTTGTGAGATGATCAACCCTGATAGATGCAGCTGCTCTCAGTAGTTCAGAGAGTTAGGATAAGTCTATTAGACCAACTATGGAGAGTGCTATCCTCATCCAGAGGAAGAAAAACAAAACAAACAAAAAACATCATTCAGTATCTGATGAACACTACATTCACTTTTTGAAAAATATCTCATGTATTTCCCTTAATCCTGATTCCTCATATCAAAAATGACTTATTTGTAAATATGTTTAACACAAATGTGTTTGTACAATATTAACTTGATGTTTGCAACAGAGATGGGAAGGGAGAGTGGGAAGAAATTTTGTAACTTAAAAATATACATGGCGGGGTGTGGCTAGGTGGTGCAGTAGCTAGAGCACCAGCCCTGGAGTGAGGAGTACCTGAGTTCAAATCCTCAAACACCTAATAATTACCTAGCTGTTGGCTCTGAGCAATCCACTTAATGCCATTGCCTTGCCAAAAAAAAAACCCAACCTAAATTATATATATATATATATATATATATATGTATATATATATATATATATATATGTATGCATGTATGTATATGACACATAGGAATTTGGATGTATGTTAAAAAAGTTTTATAACATGTATTTGGAAAAATAATCAAAAATTAAGGAAAAGAACTGGAAATTGAGGGGGTGTCCATCAAAGGGGATGACTGAATAGTGTTGTGCAATAATGATTGTGATGAAATAGTTTGTGCTATAAGAAATTGATGAACAAAGTCATTTCAGAAAAACCAGAAAAGATTTATATGGACTGCTTCAAAGTGAAATAAACCAAATCAGAAGAGTATTGTACATAGTAATGTCAGTAATATAAAAATGATCAACTGTGAAAAACTTAACTCCACTGATCAAGACAATGATCCAAGCCAATTTCAAAGAATCTGAAATTAAAAAATTCTATAAAATCTCAGTCATGACTGAAGCATTCTTTTAAAAAAAACTTTTTTATCTTTATTGATTTGCTTTAAATGTGCTTTATTTTTCAAAATTGCTAATATTTAAATTTTTGCATGATGTAATATTTATAATCAATATCACATGGTTTGCCTTCTCAAGGAGTGAGGGGGGAGAGGAAAGGAAGAAGTGTATTTGGAGCTCAAAAGTGTTTGTTTAAAAAAATGAATGCTAAGATTTTTTCATGCAATTGGTAAATACTTAATGTAAACAATATTTTTAAATGCCTCTACTATTAAATGGAAAGAGCACTGTTTGTATAATCACAAGTACTAAGTTCAAATTTACCACTTTCTACCTTCAAGCAAATCACTTAATGTTCTTAGGCTTTGATTTCCTCACTGGAAAATAAATAGGTCAGACTATTTTCAGGTGTATTTCACCTCTAGACTTATGATCTTAGATATCTGATATAATGATGTTTTTTTCCTCTCCTGAGGAAGTCATATTTCCATCTTACCTGATCAATTGTGAAACTAGCGAACATATATTCATATATTATAGACTTACTCGGTCTGATATTTAGGAGTCTAAATTAAATTAAATTAAAAACCTAATTTAAAAAATATTCTATAGGGGCAGCTAGGTGGCACATGGGATAGCTAGGTGGTGCAGTGGATAGAGCACCAGCCCTGGAGCCAGGAGTACCTGAGTTCAAATCCAAACTCAGACACTTAATAATTACCTAGCTGTGTGGCTTTAGGCAAGCCACTTAACCCCATTGCCTTGCAAAAATATATAAAAAAATTCTATTATATCCAAAGGGCAATAAAACCATGCACACCCTTTGATCCATCAATACCACTACCAGATCACCAAAAAAAATAGTAAAAAAAAAATTGACATGGACAAAAATATCAATAGCAGCTCTTTTTGTAGTGACAAAGACTTGGAAATTGAAGAGATGCCTATCAATTGGGGAAAGGTGGAACAAATTGTATTATATGAATGTGATGGAACATTATTGTTCTATAAGAAAACATGAGGGATGGAACTTCAGAATGAAGAGAGCAGAGCCAAAAGAACATTATAACACCAAGAGCAACATGAGATGATGATCAGCTTTGATGGACTTGATCATTTCTGCAGTATAATAATCAAAGACAATACTAAAAGACTTGTGAGGGAGATATCATCCATATTCAGAGAAAGAACTATGAAGTTTAAATGAAGACCAAAGTTTGCTAACGTCAATTTTTTAAAAAATCATGAATTATGTCTTTTTTTCTAATTTTTTCTTCCATTTGAGTGATTCTTTTTTTAACAACTTAAATAATATGGATCCATGTTTAGCATGGTTATAGATGTAAAACCTATTTTATATTGCTTTCTGTCAGGGAAGGGAGGAAGAAAAATGTGAAAAATTATTATTGAAAACTACCACAACATATAGTTGGAAAAAATTAAGAAACGGAAAAAAATTTAAAAAATAAAAAATCTTCCAGGATTCTCCTGTATTATTTTATTATTGCTATTATTATTGCTACTATTATTATTTTATTATTTCACTTTCATCATATTTTCATGTGCATAATCTTTCCTCATTTTCTCCTAACTCCATTTAGAACTTCATTAAAATAAAACTCATTATATAATCAAATAAAACAAATTCCTGATTTAGCCATTTCCAAATAAAAAAAGACATGCCTTCTTTAACTGGAGTTGAATAGTATGTTTATCATAGGTGGCCAAGAATTGTTTGGCCATTTTGTTAATTGGGTTTCTTAATTATTTCATAGTTGTTTGTCTTTACATTGTTGTCATTTTATAAATCATTTTCTTAATTCTTTTGACTTCATTTTGTATTCCTAGGGGTCTCTATGTTAAAGCACAATGGTATTTCATCACATTCACACATCATTTATTCAATCTTACCACTTCAAGGTTTCCCAGGTAACATGAATCTTAGTTCAGTTCATACAAAGGAAGGCCTTTCCTAAGTCTCTGCCATATTACTTATTTAATTTTGATCCTTTATTGTCCATCATTCCCTGACTTCTTATACTCCAAACCTGTTGCCTTTATCTTAATACCTCTAATTTCCTCCTTCAAAGCCTAGTTCTGTTCAACATACTCATCAACAGTGAATTTTTTTAAAATTAAAGAGTAAAATTGTGATATAATTTAATATTTTAATGAATTCATGACAATTTCAGTGTAAATACTCCTAAGAATATAGTTCACAACCCATCTTCAACTTCTCATTAGGGGTGATTTTTGTTTATGCCATTTTATAAATCCTTTAGGACTACACTTACCATGACATCCTTCTTCCCAATATCTTTAGACATTACAAGGGTATATTGGAGCTTAAGGGTTCTGCTGGGCTGCTCCATCCACACTATGAAGTCATGAGTAGACTACTTTATGACCTTTCTCTTGCATAGTTGTTTTCATTGTTATTTAATTGATTGGTCATTCAGACTCTTCATGACCCTATTTGGTGTATTCTCCACAAAGATACTACAGCGTTTTGCCATTTCCTTCTCCAACTTATTTTACATGTGAGGCAACTGATGCAGACTAGTTTAGCTTACTTGCCCAGGGTCACAGTGTCTGAGGCCAGATTTCAACCTGGGTTATTATTGTCCCTACTTGATCCACCATGAAATTTCTCTAATTAAGTCTTAAGGTCTTCTCTTAGAGTCTTTCTTTAAACAGCACATTAAAGAGATTATTCCTTTTACCTTTGAAAGTTTCATATAATTCTTCTGTAAAACCCCTTCTAATCCCAGTCATGTGTCTCAACAAAGTTAGAACGAGAGCAGTGATGTATTGATTTTACCCATGGTCTTCATAGTCCTGCAGGGTACCACTCCATAAAGTATATATTCAGCTCTCCTGAAAACTTTTGGGTTCACTTGTCTCCTCACTTAATAATGAGTTCTTTGAGATAATAAATCAATCCCTTATTGGTCACTAAACAAGAAAAGTTGATGCATAACTTGGATTTTAAATAAAATGTGCCTTCTCTCTCTCTCTCTCTCTCTCTCTCTCTCTCTCACACACACACACACACACACACACAAACACACTCACTCACTCACTCTCTCTCACTCTTACCTTCTCTCTCACTCTATCTCTTCTTTGCAGACTATCAGAATTCATTCACTGAGTCTCTTCATGTAGATATAGAGAAAAGCCTATTATTTTCTTACCTAGCTTGGTAGACATGAAAACACAGCAATTCAACAGAAATCAGCTTAGCCAAGACTGAGACTGTATATCAAAGATGTAGCTGTCTCTTCCTTGATTACCTCCTTAATTCATATGACTGGGCATTAATCCTAAAATGAATGTTTCTAATCTTGGAGGAAGCTTGTTTATTTGAGAACTTTGGAGCTATCCCCTGGAAAGAAATGAAAAACTTCTTGGAGAAGCTGATTATTTTCAGAATTGCAAGTCTAACCTCTAACTTTTCTTACCAGAGGTGTAGAGATCAAGAAATTTACTTAGTGCAGCATTATTTTGATGGTTTTAAATATTAAACCTACTAGGAGAGAGCAATATTTATAGGTTATTATTATTACTTGTCTGTCTTGTTTTATATGTGCTTGTGAGCCTTTTGCATTAAGCATTTCTTTTGTGCAGAGTAAATTTTTGTCCTTTACTTGATATAAACTGCACATTGTACACTTTTCTTTCTCCTTTTGGAGGAGAAACTTTATTCATTTCTGCTAGGGATCTAATATGGGAGCTTGATGAGACAGAATGTGAGAAAAAGTGCTTGACCTCTCTTTTGGGGGAACCAATCCTCCCCAAGATTGAAATGGGTTGTAGTGTATATGTTTAAAAGTGAAAAGAGGCTCCTAATGGAGAGGAAGAGAGTGAATTCTATAGCCCTCCTATATTTGACATTAGGTCTGATTGTTACAAAGAAGAAAGAAGGAAAAAACCTAAAATGAATAGATGGGTGAGAAACATTTTGTGAGAAACACAGGAAATATACTCTCTACAGAATGGAGGTAACAATCTAAATATGAGATGAAATAGCAATTGAAGATTTCATTGATATTTGTAGGTTGCATAGTACTGTTCATACAAATTATGCAGAACCAATAATCCAACATAGAGGAAGGAAATTTTATCCTGTATTACTCTTCATTCTGAACTTGCTCTTCTCCAAGAGGAGACAGTCTGAGGTTCCTAGTTAGTTTCATATCTAAGTAGATTATATATACTTTGTTTACTCTGAGGATACTTCAAGAAGATTGCAATTAATAATAAAGAAAATATCACTAATATAGGGGGGGTTCTTCAAGGATAGAATTAGCTACTATAATAAATTGTGATCTTTCTTTTATTGGAGAGTTTACTGCATAGTCAACACAGCAGGCATCAAAACAACACATTAATTAAACATTTATCTTAATAATGGTTTGTGCTAAACATTATGTGTGCAGGCCTCTTGGCTCCTCTTGGACTTTTAAAAAGGGAACTTCTTTGTTTAACTGAGATAGTTACTTAACATTTGAAAAAACCTTAAGATAGAAGAGTCATCATACACATATTTGACTATTTTGTCATTCATTCTATCTGAAAATTATCTCCAGTTAGTGCTGTATCACTACAAAGGTAAGGGGTGCTACCAGGGAAAATAAGAAGTGTTGTACTTTCTAAATATTTATTGACTGACTGGTGATGGATTATAATCCTCAGAACTGTCCATCTAAAGGAAGAGATAAGTTGGTCAGCCCTGGAAAGTAGGTCAATAGATGATTTAAGGCATCTTTTCTAAGTCATTAGAAATCTACTTAAAAGTGAAGGATTGAGTATCTCTGTGTATTGATAGAGTATTCCACACTGATTAAATAACAGCCTATGGGATTGAAGCCAGCTTAGTTGAAATACTTCTATTTGAAATCTACCCTCTTCAGGGGACTATAAGTTATTCTGCATTTCTGTGCCCAGGTTGGTGTTATTCAATTATAGAAATAGATTTGTCCTGAGTGATACTAAGGAGTTCCTTGTGAGAATTTACTTTTTTGTAGATTTCTGGGCAGGGCCAAGATGGTGGAATAAAGCTAGCTAGTTTTTCCCTACACAACATTAAATGCAGCCTCCTCACAGGCATTAACGTTATAGATCCCTTATTTAAAAAATGGTCAAAACAAGTTTTTAATTGTTGACAGAGTAGAGGCACTTCAATGAAGGTTAGACTCTTGGTGGGGAAGTAAAGTCCAACTAGGCAAGAGAGAGCAAGAAATCCAACTAGAAGCTTCTATCTATAGTATAGCCCAGGTCTTGCTAGTCAGCAGTGCAGGTTCCAGAAGCTAGATAGCAGGCCAGCAAAAAAAGGATCCCATCCCCAGACAAATTTTGAATTCTGGGAACACTGGGGCTGTGGGGGTCCAGCCTCCGCGGGGTCCTTGGAACCTGACAGGAGGGATACAGTCAGTGAAATGAGTTGAGTCAACAAGGGGGTAAAGGCAGGAACAGGTTGATTGACTGTCAGCTGCTTCGATTTATTTTTATAGTCTCAGAATCATGTATGTTTCAAGCAAGCAAGCTAAGATCATTTCCTTGGTTACAAAAGTATACAATTTTCATCATCAGTCATATAGTTCATATGGTTACAAGTTTTAATCATGTGATTACAAGTTTAATTAATAATCATATAGTTAATTGATTTCTTATCCCTACTCAGACCATGATGACCTCAACCTGTCTGTTACCTTATTTATTACTATATTGTGTAATTGTTCATTCATTTAAAGTTATTAATTAAGCAATTCTTTTAATGGAAAGTTTTTTATATTTTTTTGTGTAAGTGATGTTTTTCGATACACTTCCTTAACAATCTATAGTGAGGGTCTTTATGCTTGTCCACCCATCCATTAACTCTTACAATAACCAATTTTTCTTTCAGCCCTTGTTGGTGGAATCCAGTTTCTGTGACTTTTTTATTCTTTCCCATGAAACTAAGACTGCTGGAGTTCACATATCAGTCACCTGTACTAACTATTTTCTCACCATCTTTTTCATATATTCCTCTGTATGGTAAGGGGGGGCAAAACTATTAATTTCCATGGAATTCTATCTGACCCATCTTGTATCTGTATTCTCTGTATATTCTGACATCTCCTTGGAATTCCCAGTGTTGGGTTTTCCAGAGATTTCATAATGTTGAAGCCTTTTGTATGCCTCAGGGAGAGGCAGTCCCATTAAATTTGGACAGAGTTTACAATCTGTTTTATTCAAGGAATTTTTCTGAAATCCTTCCTTTATAGTCATTCCACTATTAGGGTGAGTAAATATTGCAATCAATAATAAACCTATAAATATTGGTATGCATGAAATCCCTATATATATTGAAGAAGGAAATGTTGTTCCATCAGGCAGTATGACTGCCTTGAGTCTTCTTGCTGCGACTGTGTCAAACAACTTAGAGACCCTGTCTCCCAACATGGGGCAACAGAAGGACTGGGTTGGAAACAAATCACTGCATAGATAGAGAGTCTGGACATGAAGGAGGAAACCTCTGAATAGGCAATGCTTGGTTGTAATAGGCAGTGCTTGGTTGTAATAGGCAACATCTTGGCAAAGGGGATCAAAACGTAGTTCAAAATACACAAAAAGTAAAAAGAGTGCTAACCATAAAATCCTACTAGTCAGATAGACATGATAAAATTCCATATCAAAAGAAGAAAGCAGTGGAAAAATTACCTCCATGGGAAATCATAAAGGAGATTATGAATTGGGCTCAAATTGAAAACCTCATGGAAGAGCTTAAACTATGTGAAAAAAGCAAAGAATAGAGGAAATAGAAAAATAGAAAATGAAGTGAGAATCAGGCTGAATAATTATGAAAAAAGATTGACCAAAGAATTCAACTCCTTTAAAAGAAGAAATAATCAATTAGAAAAAGAATGAAACTTATCAAAAAATAAAATTGGACAACTGGAAAGGGAATGCAACTCAAAAAGTCAAACTGAACAATTGGAAAAGGAATGCAATTTGGCAAAAAGTAAAATTAACTTACTGGAAAAGGAAATACAATAGTTAACTGAAGAAAATAAAAATCTAAAATTAGAATTGGACAAATAGAAATTAATGCATCTATGAGACATCAAAATTACATCAAACAAAATCAAAAGGTTGAAAAAATTGAGGAAAACATAGAGTACCTTTTAGGAAAAGCAAACAACTTAGAAAACAGATCAAAGAGAAATAATTTACAAATTATTAGTCTACCAGAATGTCTAGATTATTAAAAATGTCTGGAAAATATCTTTCAGAAAATTATCATGGGAAACTCTTCTAATATACTAGATCAAGAAGACAAAATAGTCCGTGAAAGAATAAACAGAATACCTCCCAAGATAAAAACACCAAGGACTCTCATAGTGAAATTCCAGAATTCTCAAATAAAGGAGAAAATATTGCAAGTAGACAAAAGAAGCAATTAAATGCAAAGGAAGCATAATCAGTATTAAATAGGCTTCAAAATTAAAGGATAGGAGGGCCTGCAAAGAACCTTGGATTACAACCAAGAATTTACTACCCTACACAATTCAGCATATTATGTTAGGGGAAAAGATGACTTTTCAATGAAATAGTGGACTTAAAAATTTTTCTAATACAAAGACCAGAACTGAACAGATAATTTGATCTTCATATACAAGACTCAAGAGATGCATAGAAAAAGGCATATGAAAGGGGAAAAAATGCTAGTCAAAAACATTAAATTAAGAAAATTTTCAACCAATTCCCCAATGAACATTGATGAAAAATCTCAAATAAGATTATAGGAAAAGAGATTACAACAAGTAATTACAAGGATAATACAAGGGAAGATAACACTTGCAACTCTTGAAAATTCTATTTCTCTTAGATAGTTAAAGGGCTGAATATAGTTGAAGGGATTGTACTTAGAGGATATGGGTATGGCTGGCTTTTGTCCTTAACTATTGAAGAAGATCAAAATGACATCACTATGTTTGAGAAAATTACAGTGTCAAAGTATTAATGATCAGACCAATACAAGATCAGAATGCTCTACCACAGGGCAGACACAAATAGTCCCAGTAAATACCTGGGGTGTTTAAATTTATGTATCTCATATTTTCTTTGACCTAATTTAATTCTTCCTTGTTCAGAGCTTAGCACTTTCTCTGATGTGGGTACCCTATCTAAATCTTTCTGTATCAGGTTCTCTATGCCTTACAATCAATTCCAAACTTCTTAAGGGAGACCTTCAGGTTGGACCAATATTTAAAATACTTAGAGGCTCTATACATAATTAAATCAGAGGTGACCTTACTTTCCTGGATACCTTTATTAAGGAGTATTACAGTATAATAGGGGCAAAGGATGAGAGTATGATTTGAAGGGTTGAACATAAAAAGATTAGGACATTATCTTACTTTAATTCATGCTTTAGTTTACTGAGGGTTTTAGTACCATGGCTGGAGAGAGTGTGCCTGATACTTTGGAAGACTTGTAGGATAATGGTTGAAGTACTATCGAAGACGGAGAGAGTACACTTAGAGGGACTGTACATGAAAACATGAGGAAGAGATTTTTGCTTTGCTTGACATTTTGACTATAATTGGAGGGAATGTGCTGAAGCAGGGAAGGGGAGGGGTATAAATCAGTCAGGAATTGATTTGAGGTTGTGTGATGCTTCTGCTTGTAATAATTGTGTGTTCATGGAGGGTTTTTTGGAAAGGGGGTAAGGAATAAAATGGTTTTAATGTGATGTGATTTATGACTCTTGAGAAATGTATTTCTAATAAGTCAGAAGAGGGGAGGGGACTTAGGGACTATGAGACAATGCTGCTTAAATCAATCAGCAGTCAATCAGCCTTTGAGAATAGTAATTCTAGGACAGATAAAAGGAGTTTATTTTGACAGAGGGTTTGTAAGTACAAGACAGGGGTAAAACAACTAAAAGATAAAAAAGAAAGACTATATTAGGAGAAAGATAAGCATTAGTGAATAAATAACACCAGTTGAAGAAGCACAAAGACCTATTATGGAAGAAAGAAAGAAGGGAGGGTGTGAACACTGAATAAATCCTACTCAATAGATTTGACCCAGAGATGGAATAACATACATTTCCAATTGAGTTTAAAAATATCTTACCCTACAGGGAAGTGGTGTGGGAAAGGGGAAAAAAGAGGAAGAAACTGATAAAAGAGAAGGCAAAGGGAAAAGGGAAAGTAAAGTTAAAATTTAAAAGAAAAGTTAAAGGAGAAAGGGAGCAAAACATTGGTGAGGAAGAATAAGAGAAAATGAAAGAGAAAAGTATAAATAGGTAATGACAGCATGGGGAGAAATAAAGTAGTAAACAAATGTAAATATGAATGGAATGAACTCTCTCATAAATGAATTCTCCCATAAAATGGAAGCAGAGGGAAGAATGGAGTAAAAGAATTCTACAATATACAGTTTATACAAGTCATGTTTGAAGCAGAGAGATACACATAAGGTAAATGTAAAAGGATGGAGAAAAATATATTGTGTTTCAGTGGAAGTAAAAAAAGCAGGGATAGTGATGCTGATCTCAGAAAAAGCTAAAGCAACAAAAATAGATCACTTTAAAAGCATAAGGAAGGAAACTAAATCTACTTAAAAAGCAACATAGGCAATGAAGTTTTATCATTATTAAAAATATATGCACCAAAGGGGTGGCTAGGTGGTACAGTGGATAGAACATCAGCCCTGGGGTCAGGAGTGCCTGAGTTCAAATCTGGCCTCAGACACTTAATAATTACCTAGCTGTGTGACCTTGGGCGAGCCACTTAACCCCATTGTCTTGCAAAAAAAAACCCTAAAAAATATGCAACAGGTGTTATAGCATCCAAATTCTTGGAGAAGAAGTTAAACAAATAATAAGATACAGACAGCAAAACTTTCATAATGGGGGACCTCAAACTCTCTCTCAGAATTAGATAAATCTGACCACAAAAAAAAACAAAAGGGAAATTAAGAAGGTGAATAAAATCTTAAAAACTTAGATATGACAGACCTCTGGAGAAAACTGAATGGGAACAGGAAAGAATATGCCTTTTTCTCTTCAGTGCATGGCACCTATACCAAAATTGACCATTTATAAATTATAAAAACTTTATTATCAAATGCAGAAAGGCAGAAATAATAAATGCATCCTTTTCATATCATTTTGCAATGAAAATTACATTGAATAAAGGGGCTATACAAAGGTACATCAAAAATTAATTCTACACTAAATAACTTCATTTTAATGAATGAGTGGATCAAACAACAAATCCTAGAAAAAATAAACCATTTCACCCAAGAAAATTATAACAATGAGACATACCAACATTTATGGGATATGGACAAAGTATTTTTAGAGGAACATTTATATCTCTAAATACTTACATAAATAAAATATAGGAAGAGGATATCAATGAATTGGGTGTGCAACTAAAAAAAACAGAAAAAAGGAACAAATTAAAGATCCTAAATTAATACAAAATTAATAATTCTGAAAATCAAATATTAATAAAATTGATTAACAATATATATCTTATATATAATAAAATGATGTTTAATATAACAAATATATTAATAAAATATATCAATAAAATTGAAAATATGAAAATAGTGATCTAATAAATAAAACTGAGTTGGTTTTATGAAAAAAATAGATAAGCTTTTGGATAATATGATTAAAAAATAGAAAGAAGATGCCAAATTACCAGTATCAAGAATGAAAAGGGTGAACTAATCAGCAATAAGGAGGAAATTAAAGAGATAATTCAGAACTATTTTGCCCAAATGTATTCCAATTAATTTGGCCACCTGAATGAAATAGATTAATATTTACCAAAATTCAAAAAGAATTAACAGAACAGTAAAAAATACTTAAATAACCCCCCTTTAAGAAAAGAAATTGAAGAAACCATCAATAAACTCCCTAAGAAAAAAGGCTTCAGGTTCACGCAAGTGAATTCTACCAAATATTTAAGGAAAAATTAATTTCAATTCTTCATAAACTATGGAGTTTCTGCCAAAGAATACTGTCAAATTCCTTTTATTACACCTATATGATGCTGATACCTAAACCACGAAGAATCAAAACAGACAAAGACAATTTTTGACCAATTCCCCAGTGAACATTGGCGAAAAATCTTAAAATAAGATTATAGGAAAAAAAGATTACAATAATTTATTACAAGGATAATACACCATGAGGAATTTATGATAGTCAGGGATGGTTCAATATTAGGAAAATGCAACATAATTAAGAGAAATCATAAGATTATCTCAATAGTTGCTGAAAAAAGTCTTTGACAAAATCCAAAATCCATCCCTATTAAAAAATCCTAAAGAGTATAAGAATAAATGGAGTTTTCCCTAAAATAATAAACAGTATCTATCTAAAGCCATCAACAAATATTATATGTAATGGGGATAAATAAGGAGTATTTCCAATAAATCAAGGGTGAAACAAGGATGTCCATTATCACCATTATTATTCAATGTTAACTTTAACAATAATAGAAGAAAAAGAATTGAAGGAAGCAAAACTTTCACTATTCTTTACAGATTATATGATAGTATACTTAAAGAACTCTAAAAAATAATCTTAAAAAATATGTGAAATAATTAATAACTTCCACAATGTAGAAAAATAAGCCCACATAAATCATTGGCATTTCTATTTATATGAATAATAAAGTTTAAGGGCAAGAGATTGAAAAAGAAATTCCATTGAAAGTACCTGCAGACAATATAAAATACCTGTAAATCTATTGCCCAAGACAATCCCAGAAACTCTATGAACACAACTACAAGACACTTTTCACACAAAGTCACATCTAAATAATTACTCATGGTTAGGTCAAATGAATATGATAACAATGACAATTCTACCCAACTTCAATTACTTCTTCAGTGCCATACCAATCAAACTACTAAATAATTATTTTTCAGATCTTAAAAAATAGTAACAAAATTTATCTAGAGCAAGAAAAGGTCAAGAATTTCAAGGAGATTGATGAAAAAAAAAAAGTAAAGGAAGGTGGCCTAGTTGTACTAGATCTAAAACTATAGTATTAAGTGGCAATCATCAAAACTGCCTTGTCCTGGTTAAGAAATAGAGTAAAGGACCAGTGGACTAGGACAGGAGCAAAAGAATCAGTAGTAGATGACTATAGTAAACTATTGTTAGACAAAACTATAGACCTTAGCTTTTTGGATAAGAACTCACTATTTGACAAAAATTCTTGGGAAAACTGGAAAATAGTATGGCAAAAACTAGGCAGAGTCACATCTCACAGCTTTTACCAAATTAAGGTCTAAATGGGTGTAGAATGTATATGTAAATGGTGATTCCATAGACCAATTAAGAGATCAAGAAACACTATGTCAGATCTAAGGAAAAGGGAGAAATTTGTAGCCAAATAAGAAAAAGTACATTATAATTTACAAAATGGATAATTTTGACTTATATTAAATTTAAAAGTTTTTTTCAATAAAATCAATGCTGCCAAGATCAGAAGGAAAACCGAAAGCTGGGAAACAATTTTCACAGCTAGGGGTTCTGATAAAGGTCTCCTTTCTAAAATATTTAGAGAACTGAATCAAATGTATAAGGTTACAAGTCATTCCCCAATTGATAAATGGTTAAGGGATATGAACAACTAGTTTTTAAATGAATAAATTAAGACTATATATAATCATATGAAAAATGCTCCAAATCATTATTGATTAGATAAATGAAAATTAAAACAATTCTGAGGTACAAACTCACAACTATCAGATTGGCAAAGATGACAAAAAAGGAAAACAATCAATATTGAAAGAGACTGTGAGATGATTCGGATATTAGTTGAGAATCAATCCAATTATTCTGTAAAACAATATGGAACTATGCCCAAAGAACAATAAAGCTGCCCTTTGACCCCCAATAGGCCACTACTGACACACCTAAAAGGCCTATATCCAGAAGAAATCATAAGAAATAGGAAATGTCCCAATATTCCAGAACATTTGTAGCAACTCTTTTTGTAGTAGCAAAGAATTGGGAACTGAGGGGATACCCATGAGTTGAGGAATGACTGGACAAGTTATGGTATATGAATGTTATAGAGTTATTAAAAAAACTATGAATGGTCAAACTCTAGAGAAGCATGCAAAGAAGCATACAAACTGATGCTGAGCAAAAGGAGCAGATCCAAGCGAATACTATTACACATTAACAACAACATTGTGAGCTGATCAACTATGATGGACGCAATTCCTTTCAGTAGTTCAGAGAGCTAGAAGAACCCTGGGAGATTGTTATGGATAATACCATTCACATCCAGATGAAGGGAAAAAAAAATCTCAGAATGTGAATAAACACTCTATTCACTTCTTAAAAATTTCTCTTATGTTCTCCCTTCTATTGCATGATTTTCTTTCTTTTCCCTTAGTTCTAAGCCCTCATACATAAACTAATTGTAATCATGCATTGTTCCCTAAGCTATTTGCCACTAAGGGGAGGGGGCATGAGAAGGAAGGGCAGAAGAAAATTATGCAATTTAAAAATATGCAAGTAGATGAATGTTGATAGAGTTTCATATCATGTAATTGGAAAAATAAAATATCAATAAAAAACCTACTTTTATCTTATTTGAGCAAGGACAAAAATCTCCTTTTGGGGCACTCAAGAAAGCCCCAATAAGCATCTGATGCTATCTATACTACTCATACTTCTGTTCTATATTTACAGTATTCAATATTTTGTGCAGAATCTAAAAGCTATCTCTCTATGATAAGTTTGCCTTATAAAGCTTTAAGCAGTGTTATCTGCCTATCCATAAATGTCAACTTTATTCTATTAAATAAGATAATAGATTACTATCTTGGAAGAGAATGCAGAGGTCATCTAGTTCAACCTCTCCTTTGACAGATGAAGAAATTGAGACCAGGGAAGTTAAGTGTCTTGGCCAAAATTCAATGAGTAATAAGTCAAAGATTTGGAATCTGAACCCAGGACCTCTGATTCCAGAACCAGTACTCTTTCTACCATTCTATGTCTTTTGAACCATTTGAAGCTGAGTCACGATCAACATCATGAAAAAAACAGCTGACACTGAAACAATATTAATTGGTTACCCATAAATGTATTCTGGTATCCATTGCTCAAGTTTAATTTGTTCTCAAATTGGAATGCACTATTTGATTTTCAATATTCGGATTGTCTCAGAATATTGACTACTTTTTTACCCCTCTCAAAACTCATTTCAGTCTTTGAAAGGAGCCTTATGGACAAACTGATAATGTTCACCTTTACTTAGCACACAAGTTTGCTTTTCAAATGAATAGCATGTGGATATATTTGGATCAGATCTTTCAATGTGGTAAATATAGTGCCTTTCCCAGTAACCCTCCTATAGTTACAGCATCCTATTACAGAGTCCACAAGCTCAGAGGCTCTTGCAAGCATAGAAACAAATTGAATTTCTGCTGAAGTCAAACAAGGCAGCACATTTTTCTATCCATCCTTGATGAATGGATTACACCTTCTGGAGAAATGGCTCTGTTTATTCATTATCACAATTCTGCCCCACTCAGGTTACATTTATTAACTGGAAATAAAAAGTAACTCAGACACAGATTCATTATAAATAGATCAATGCTCCCCTTTGCTCTTCCCTGAAATCACTTCCAGCTGGATTACCATGTGTTTACTTAGTTTGCCTCCTAGGACCTTCAGTGGGCATATACAGTAGATTGATCTTTCTTAATACAATTTAAAGTAATCCCATAATTGATCCTAATTAAGCACTATTTAAAACAATTACTATAGAGTTATAGAAATGTGGTAAGAATGGTTTTGTTCATTTATTTAGTCTATCCCCCTGCTGGTTCTGGTCTTTGCTTCCTGCAGTGTTCTTTCCTAGCAATTTTTTGTGTCTTGTTTTTTAAATCCTTGTTAGGATTAGGGTTCCCCCCCTCAGTGATACAGTTCCATAATCTTATAGATTTTATTGTACTCTAAAGTTGTCTTCAATTTTTTTTCTCTTTGTGCCCATATATATATGTGTGTGTATATATATATATATGTATATATGTACATATATATAGCCTCCTCCTAAATATATTATATATTTACATTAAATATAAATATTACATATATATGCAGGATATATATGCATATATGTGTGTATATATATTTATGTATATATATATATACATATATATATATATATATATATATATATCCTATAGTGAATTACAAGGTACCCCAGGGTATAGGTTACTCAGAAGGGTAAAATAATATTTTTTATTATCTCCAACTCTATCCCACCACCTAAGACCCTGGGTTCCACCACTGGGATAACAGATTCTGATAGGGGAGCTTTTAATGTATCTTGTCCAGATACACCATTCTGTGCATCTTCATATTATGTTGTTTTCCCTTACCTTCCCTTTTCCCTTTAATGTTGTCTTGTCCCATTGGAATTTGTTCTTCAAAGGAATAGACTGTTTTTGCTTTTATTTCTATTCCTAGCATTTAGCATAGGACCTAACTTGAAGAAGTCTTTGAACAAATATTCTATCTATTTATCAATTTATCTAAAAAGTAAAAACCTTAGGACACTTATCATGACTATATCCTTGTGGGTGGAGGGAGAGAGACTAGTCTCTTTCATCCCACGTTAATAATAGATTATAACTTTATGAAAGTAAGATTCCATCTTCTCCTTTTGTTATATATATAGTGCTTGAGATATTATTATAAATAAACATTTAATAGATGTTGATTGACTGATGTGATTAAAGTAAATAGATGAGCTCCTTTGATTATGTAATTCTGGACTCTAAGTGTTAAAAGAATTTTGCACTTTGAGAAGATGAAGCAATATTCTTATCAGCTATTGATCCAATAAGAATGACTCACAGAATTACTTCTAATTCTCTTCTCTCTTTCTCCAGAATGTATGGCATGTACATCCTTCTCTGGAAATCCTGATGGGGGGGGGGGGGGATGGCTTCTCTTCCCACTGCCACTTAGCAGCATTAAAAAGGCAATTAAAACACATGAGGTCTAGGGTCTTGGGTTTTCTTATATGCTTTGGGTTCCTTTCCCCAAGGACAAGAGGCCAAATGGCAATGTTGATATGGAAATTTGAGAGATCAAAATCTATTCAGAGGAATTCGTGAAACCATACCTTCCTCAGAGGAGATGACCTTAAAGAAGTGCAGACATCAAAAAGTCAAGTTGAAGATTAAATGTATATTCAACCAAACTACAAGTGATTCTTATTTTTTTAATGTTTAAAATATCAATCTTTCAGGAGAGGATAATAAACTTTTGTGTTACTATATTACATTTTAAGTATTTGCCAATGAGTTATTTATGTTTTAAACATTTCTTTTGTGGAAATAGTTTTCCTGTACTGAGTATCTTTCTACTTTCCCTTGAGGAAATCCTAAATATTTGCCAAATCTAAATTTTAATGTATTTTCTCCACAAATTTTGGAATGGAAGTGGAGAGGGTACTAAGAACTAGAGATAATAAGGGGGAAAAGCACACATCCTCTTTTTTAGAGATGACATTCTTTGAGTTTGGAACATGATCTTTTTCATGAATCCATAGATAGAGATCCCTTTGAAGAAAAGTGCTGGACCTAGCACTGATCTGTTTGTACCATTTATTTTTAAGATCTTGCAGTGCCAAATCTAGTACTCTATCTATAATAGAGGTTTATTAAAATTTTACTGAATGAATGGATGAAAAATAAATGAATAAACAGGCATTACAACTTTTAACCTGCTCATTTTGAACCTCTTTGCCTTCTCCGTACTGACTTATTTTAGATTTCTTTGACTTCTTCCTTATGCCCCCTCCCCTACAATTCTAGATACTTTTCCATAGCCACCCCCTCCTCCTCCCCTAGTTTTTCAGCTTTCTTCTGAAAGTTGTCTTCTCCATTAGACTGTAAGTTCCTTGATGACAAGGACTGTCTTTTTTTTTTAGGTTTTTTTTTTTTGCAAGGCAATGGAGTTAAGTGGCTTGCCCAAGGCCACACAGCTAGGTAATTATTAAGTGTCTGAGGGTAGCTTTGAACCCAGGTATTCCTGACTCCAGGGCCAGTGTTCTATCCACTGTGGCACCTAGCTGCCCCTGACTGTCTTTTTTTTAATATAAATGGTTTTATCCCTTTCACTTTTCAGAGTGTCTGGTTCTTGATAAATCCTATTTATTTATGGTATTAAATCTTGGCTTTGAGAATGCACTATTATCCCATTATAAAAACTGTTATTTCTTTTGGAACACATAGATAGGGATACCTGATGAATCCTTAAGAACGGATGCCCCCCAAACTGAACATATCTAGAAGGGAGTAAATAACACACAAAATTTTCAGACAGAGAGAGTTGGGGTGGAAGAGAACAAGAATTTATTAACATCTATTATGTGTCAGACATTGAAATAAATATTTAAAATATATATCATTTGAACATGGAGTAGATAATCACCAGCTAAATAGTGATATTGTAGAAACCTCTAGATTGCCTTCATTGAGTGAGATGCTAGACTGAGTGCCCTTGGAGGTACCTTTCAATCTATTTATATAAACTACAGTTTTCCAAGGGGTTAGAGCTTATAAGGTTTCAAGTAATTTTTCCAGTCATGTCTGATCCTTCATGATAACATTTGAAATTTTCTTGGCAAAAATTCTGAAGTAGTTGGCCATTTCCTTCCCAAAGTTGAGGAAACTGAGGCAGAGAGGGTTAAGTGTCTTGCACAGGATCATATAACTAGTAAGTGCCTAAGGCTGGATTTGAACTTACAAAGTTGAGTCTTCCTGACTCCAGGCCTGGCATTTTGTCCACTGTGTCACCTAACTGCCCATGAAATGTATAATAAAGTTACCTAAATAAGTTGCCTACCAATCCTAACTTATGCTACAACCTAAGTTCTCTCTCTCTCTCTCTCTCTCTCTCTCTCTCTCTCTCTCTCTCTCTCTCTCTCTCTCTCTTTCATCTCCCTCCTTTCTCTTTCTCTCTATCCTGTTTCTCTTTCTCAGTCTCTTATCTCTCTCTGTCTCTCTGACTCTCTGTCTCTATTTCTTTGTTTGTTTCTTCTTCTCTGTCTCTATCTTTCTACTTCATTCTGTCTCTGTCTCCATGTCTGTATCTGTCGCTGTGTCTCTCAACATTTGAGTTGTTCTTTCCTTAGAAAGGCAAACTTTTTGGATACAGGGGAAATGCAGCTTATGTAACTTAAGTCAACCTAAAATTAGCTGCTGAGAGTATAGCCACTATTTGACAGGAAGTTTGTTAAATTTTTCCTTTGTTCATGTCAAGGGGTAGTTACCATCACACATCAATGAAAACTTTTCTGGCTCTTTCTTTTCTAAAGGAAAGCAAGGATTGTTAGGTGACAGTGGTTTCTTTCTTCCTGCTCAGATTCACCACTTGGTTTTCTCAGGAAAAGAAACTGAAAAACTCATTTCCCATTCCTTTCTCTTGTCTCTTTAGTGACTTGGCACAATGGATAGATGAAAAGACCTGGAAGTAATTGAAATCTTTTTTTTATCTGTGGCTTGTGGAAAGTAACTCCATTATATGTCTATTAAAAAAAAATGAGACATCTGGTATTTGCTAATCTCAAAACTCAATGAGTATTTTTGTGATCCTGAAGAATTGTCTTATGCATTTGCATATGAATCATTGATATTATTGATTTAGGAATTCTTTGTATGAAAATTCCTTCTACAACTTCAATTGCTCTGTAATTTTGTATTCAGAAAATCTTAGGGTTTGGAATGAAAGATTTAGAGCCCATTCTATCACCCTCAATTTGCAAATAAGGAATAAACCCAGAGGGGTTAAATGAATTCCTGAAGAATACACAGGTAGATGGTAAGGGGAAAAAATATGATTCAAATACAGTTCTTCTGACTCCAAATCTAGGACTGATTTATTATACTATGTTTCCTCTTGCCTGGGGCACTGAGAAGTTAAATGCCTTGCCTATGATCACACTGCTGATCTAATTTAGAAATAGGATTTTAATCCAGGTCTTTCTCATTCCAAAAATATCTCTCATTCCTTTAATATATATTAAATGGATGTTATATAGTATTATTATGTTATATATTATATAGATATATATCTTTTATTTTTAACATCACTTTTATATTCTAAAATATCCCTATCCCTTCTCCTGAATCATTCCTTATAACAATAAAAAGAGGAAAAATTAGTAAAACTTATTAGTACATTAACTAAACCTGGTATAATATGCAATCCACCTGCCTCTGCAAAAAAGGAAGGGAAATTCATTGTCTTTTTTCCTTCTTTGGGGCCATAATTATTAATCCTATTCATTTTCTGAATCTTAGATGAAAATAAGGTACAGTGGAAAGGTGGCTAATGGGGAAAATTGTCTGAAAATACAAAATTTCTTCAATTCCCTCATCTATTTATTGGAGTCATCTAAAACCAAGATCTCATCTGGTGTCCAGAAATGGAGAAGGGTGAACTCCTCAGTTTTTCTGAACAACATGATTGCACAGCTAAACAATTCCTACCCTATTGAGAACTCTTAAAAAATAGCCCAGAGAATTGTTTGTAACACCATCCTCCAGTGCTTTTAACATGAAAATATGATGAAATTATCTTTCATTTAGCATTCTTTTAACATACATGCATTATGTATGTATAGCTGTATATAAGTGTGCAGGTATGTATGTATATATAAACATATATGTTTATATAAGACATATAAACATGTATGTTATCTAACCATCTAGCTTAGATAAATTAAAAGAATCATTAATTGTTTGGGTTTTTTGGAAGGCAATTAAGGTCAAGTGATTTGCCCAGGGTCATAGAGCTAGGAAGTGTCTGGGATGGGATTTGAACTCAGATCCTTCTGACTCTGGGGCTGGCGCTCTTTTCATTGTACCATAAATCTATTCCAGAAGCACTAGTTGTGCCAAATATTTACTGGTTAGATGGCATAGTGAATATGGTGATAGATTTAGAGTCAAAATGACCTAGATCTGAATTCTGTCTCAGATGCTTACTAGTTCTGTGACCCTGAGCAAATCACTCAATGTGCCTAAGTTTTCTCATTGGTGAAATATGGGATTTTGAACTTGATCTGTAGACTCACTTCCAGTTCTTTTTTGTTTGTTTGTTTTTGGGTTTTTTTAGGTTTTTGCAAGGCAAATGGGGTTAAGTGGCTTGCCCAAGGCCACACAGCTAGGTAATTATTAAGTATCTGAGACCCTATTTGAACCCAGGTCCTCCTGACTCCAGGGCCGGTGCTTTATCCACTGCACCACCTAGCCACCCCTCACTTCCAGTTCTAAATATAGAGTCCAATGTAACTGAATTCTATCACATTCACTGTTACAAAACATATTTGTATGAGTCTAAAATTGGCATTGGCTTCATTCTCTAATCAACACTGAGTATTTCAAGGGAACCTACTTACCTAGCTGTTTGTGTGTGTGTGTGTGTGTGTGTGTGTGTGTGTGTGCATGTGTTATAAGAAAACCAGCCCATATAATTGAACACTTAATTCAATAAATTAAGCTAAAGAACTTGAAATAGAAAACCCATAGAACTGAGAAAAATCAGACTTAATTTCTCCATATGACTGTGATCAAGGAAGAAAAGAAAAGGAATAAATCAAAATCCATGAAGAATCCCTGGACTTATGTATTATTTTCCTTTAGTTTCTTTTCCCAAAAGTTTTTCTTAATGAGAACTTACTTATTCAATAATATGACCAATTTAAACTTTCTTAATTTCTTCTACAAGGCTATTAGTAGAAATCCTAACAATCAGACCAATGACTCAGACAGAAAGAAAAAAAAACAAGAGGAAGAGAGATAATGAGGATACAAGTCTAAGGCCTAATTGAACTCTGGTTGCATATTTATGATGTGCAAGACTTTCATTGCAAAAACCTGGATGAGGTACTAGAATTGAGATAGAGGCTTGATCTAATTCATTGTTGGCTTTATACAAACTTGTTTGGCTGCATGGGATCTCTAGTCACTCAGGCACAGGATTAATGATTGGACTGCACAAGAACTAGCATATTCCAAAAGATTGAAGGTATTAACCACCTTATAATTTTGTGCAAAAGACAAGACTACATCCTTACCTGGAATCAGAATCCAACTGGACATAGGACCAACAGACAAACCCCATCCTTTGCTTTAGACCAGCAAAGTACAAAGAAGAGAGTTTGACACACACACACACACACACACACACACACACACACACACACACAAACAGAGACAGAGAGAGAGAGAGAGAGAGAGAGAGAGAGAGAGAGAGAGAGAGAGAGAGAGATTGATTGATTATTCTGGAAAGTTGGGAAGGCATCCGTCACCCATGATAAATAGTTTCAAGCTGGTTTGCTCTAATATACAATACATTGAGTCAGTGCAAATGTCCCTAGTAATGAAGTTATACCTTAGCCCTGTTATTAATGGATTGTAGTTTTTGTCTCACAGTATCTGTGATGTGGTGTTTGGTTCTGAAGAGCTACCAGTCATTGAACAGTTGCAAACTTAGCTAGGCCATTTCAAAGTAATTTTTAGATGACATATAACATAATTCTCCCACCATTTTGAAACCTGATAAGAATGAGTTATATAGGGACATCTTACCCCAGTTATATTAACAGTGTAAGCAAGATGCAGATACTAGAGAAATGAACTTGGAGTCTAATATAAACTGCTTATGAGACCTTGGGTAAGTCATTTTGCCTCTCAGTGCTCTAAATCTAGAAAATTAGATTTGAACTTCTTCCTGAGACAGAGACTTTGCTTTACTTTGTAACCCAGTGTTTACTAATGTACCTTACTGTAGGTGCTTTGATAAATGTTTCTTGCATAAGTGATTACAGTGAAGGTGTTAATCAGTATCAGTACATGAATTTTCCTCACTTGAAAGGTCTCTATACCAATGAATAAAAGATCTATTTTCACATTGCTAATTGAACAAGAACAACAATCTTCTGTGAGTGCTCTAAGATTTACAAAGAACTTTCCTCACATCTCCATGAAACAGGTAGTGAATGTTTATTTATTTATTTATTTATTTATTTATTTATTTTGAGTTTTACAATTTTTCCTCAATTCTTGCTTCCCTCCTCCCATTCCCCACAGAAGGCATTCTATTAGTGTTTACATTGGTTCCACGTTATATATTGATCTCAGTTGAATGTGATGACAGAGAAATCATATCCTTAAAGAAGAAAAATAAAGCAAGAGATAGTAAAATGACATAATAATATAATGACTTTTATCTAATTTGATGGTAAATAGTTTTTGGTCTTTGTTCAAAGTCCATAATTCTTTTTCTGGATACAGATGGTATTTTCCATTGAAGATAGCTCAAAATTGTCCCTGGTTGTTGCACTGAAGGAATGAGCATAACAACCTTTAGCTGTTAGGGTGTACAGTGTTTTTCTGGTCCTGCTCATCTCACACAGCATCAGCTCATGTGAATCTTTCCAGGCTTCCCTGAATTCCCATTCCACTTGGTTTCTAAAAGGACAATAGTGTTCCATGACATACATATACCACAGTTTACTGAGTCATTACCCAAATGAAGGACATTCATGTAATTTCCAATTTTTTTGCCACCACAAACAGGGCTGCCATAAATGTTTTTGTACAAGTTATGTTTTTACACTTTTTTTTTATCATCTCTTCAGGGTATAGACCCAGTAGTGGTAATGCTGGGTCAAAGGGAATGCACATTTTGGCCTTTGGGCATAATTCCAGAATTCTCCCCAGAAAGGTTGGATGAGTTCACAGCTCCACCAACAATGTATTAGTGTCCCAGATTTCCCACATCCCTTCCAACATTGATCATTGTCCTTTCTGGTCAAAATGGTCAGTCTGAGAGGTGTGAGGTGGCATCTCAGAGATACTTTAATTTGCATTTCTCTAATAAGTAATGATTTAGAGCAAATTTTCATATGACTATGAACAGTTTGATTCCCTCAGCTGTAAATTTCCTTTGAGTATCCTTTGATCATTTGTCAATTGTTTTTTGAAAAGTTCACTCAGTTCTCTGTATATTTTAGAAATAGGTCCTTTGTCAGAAACACTAGTTGCAAATGTTTTCCCCAATTTACTACATTTCCTTTGATCTTGGTTACAGTGCTTTTGTCTGTGCAAAAGCTTTTTAATTTAATGTGAAAATTATCTAGTTTGTTTTGAATGATGTTCCCTATCTCTTCCTTGGTCATAAACTGTTTCCATTTCCATTGATCTGATAGGTAAACTACTCCTTGATCTTCTAGTTTGCTTATAATATTGTTGTGTATAAGATCCATTTGGGTCTTACCTTAGTATAGGGTGTGACATATTGGTCTAATCTAAGTTTCTTCCATATTAACTTCCAATTTTCCCAGTTTTTATCGAAGAGAGAATTTTTATCTCCATAGCTGGACTCTGGGTTTATCAAATAGCCGATTACTATAATCATTTCCTGCTATTGCACTTAGTGTATTCCACTGACCCCCACTCTATTTCTTAGCCATTACCAGACAGGTTTGATGATTGATGCTTTATAATATAATTTTAGATCTGGTAAGGTTAAGCCACCTTCTTTTACATGTTTTTCCATTGAATCCCTGGAAATTCTTGACTTTTTATATTTCCATATAAATTTACTTACAGCTTTTTATAACTCATTAAAGTAATTTTTTGGAATTTTGATTGGTAATGTGCTAAAAAAGTAGTTTAGTTTTGGTAGAATTGTCATTTTTATTAGCTCAACCTATCCATGAACAGTTGATGTTTGCCCAGGTATTTAAATCTGATTTCATTTATGTGAGAAGAGTTTTGTAATTCTTTTCTAAAAGCTTTTGAGTCTGCCTTGGCAGGTAGACTCCCAGGTATTTTATTTTGTCTGAGGTTACTTTGAATGGGATTTCTCTTTATAGCTCTTTCTGCTGTATCTTGCTAGTCATATATAGAAATGTTGAGGATCTATGAGGGTTTATTTTATATCCTGATACTTTGCTAGAGTTGCTAATTATTTCTGTTAGTTTTTTAGAAGACTTTTTGGGATTTTCTAGGTATACCATCATGTCATCTGCAAAAAGTGAGAGTTTTGTCTCTTCCTTCCCTATTCTAATTCCTTCAATTTCTTTTTCTTCTCTTATTGCTGAAGCTAACATTTCTAATACAATATTGAATAGTAGTGGTGATAATGGGCATCTTTATTTTACCCCTGATTTTATTGGGAATGCCTCAAGCCTATCCCCATTGCATATAATGCTTGTTGATGGTTTCAGATAGATACTGCTTATTATTCTAAGGAAATTCCTATACTCTCTAGTGTTTTTAGTAGGAATGGGTGCTGTATTTTGTCAAAAGCTTTATCAGCATCTATTGATATAATCGTAATTTTTATGATAGGTTTGTGGTTGATGTAATTAATTATACTAACAGTTTTCCTAAAATTGAAACAACCCTACACTCCTGGGCTAAATCCTACCTGATCATAAAGTATTATCCTAATGATAACATGTTGTAATCATTTTGCTAAGATTTTATTTAAGATTTTTGCATGTATATGCATGAGAGATATAGGTCTATAAATTATTTTCTTTGTTTTAACTCTTTCTGGTTTAGGTATCAGTGCCATATTGTTGTCATAGAGTTAGGCAGAGTTCCATCTTCACCTATTTTTCCAAAGAGTTTATATAGAATTGGAACCAATTGTTCCTCAAATGTGAATCCATTTGGCCCTGGAGATTTTTTTCTTAGAGAGTTCAATATAAGTTTTTAATTTCCTCTGTATTTAATCTGGGCAACTTCTATTTTTGTAAATATTTGTCCATTTCACTTAGATTGTCAAATTTATTGGTGCAGAGTTGGGCAAAATAATTCTAAATTATTACTTTAATTTCTTCCTCATTGGTGATGAGTTCACCTTTTTCATTTATGATACTAGCAATTTGGTTTTCTTTTTTATTTTTTTAATCAAATTGACCAGAGGGCTATCAATTTTATTGGTTTTTTCATAAAACCATATTTTGGTTTTATTTAATTAGTTCAATGGTTTTCTTGCTTTCGATTTTATTAAATTCTCCTTTAATTTTTAGAATTCCTCATTTGGTATTTAGCTGGGGGATTTTAATTCGTGCTTTCTCTAATTTTTTAGTTGCATATTTAGTTCATTGGTTTCTTCTTTCTCTAAGTTATTCACGTAAGCATTTAAAGATATAATATATTCCCTGAGAGCCTCCTTGAGTGTATCCCACAGGTTTTGGTATGTTGTATCATTATTGTCATTATCTAGGATGAAATAATTAATTCTTTATATAATTTTTTGCTTGATCCACTCCTTCTTTAAAATGAGGTTGTTTAGTTTCCAATTAGTTCTGTGTCTATAACTCCCTGCCCCAGTATTGCATATGATTTTTATTGCATTATGATCTGAGAATGATGTATTCACTATTTCTGCCTTTCTGCAATTGATCATTAGGGTTTTATGTCAGAGCACATTGTCAATTTTTGTGTAAGTGCCATATAATGGAGAAAAAAAGTATATTCCTTTCTGTCCCCATTCAATTTGCTCCATAGGTCTATAATATCTAGGTTTTCTAACAATCTATTTGCCTTCTTAACTTCCTTCTTGTTTATTTTATGATTTGATTTATCTAAATCTGAGACTGGGAGGTTGAGGGCTCCCACTAGTAGAGTTTTCCTGTTTATGTTTTTCTGTAGCTCTTTCAACTTCTCCTCTAAGAATTTGGAGGCTGTCCCATTAGATGCATACATATTTAGTATTGAAATTACTTTATTGTCTATGGTAGCTTTTAGGAGGATATACTTTACTTCCTTATCTCTTTTAATGTTATCTATTTTTGCAGCTATTTTGTCTGTTATAAGGAGTGCTACCCCTGCTTTTTTCACTTCAGCTGAACCAAAATATATTTTGCTCCAAATTTTTACCTTTGTTTTATATATGTATATATATATATATATACATATATATATATGTATATATATATATATATATATCTGTTTCAAATGAGTTTTTTTAAAGCAGCATAATGTAGAATTCTAGAATTCTGGTTTTTAATCTAGTCTGCTATTTGGTTATGTTGTAAGGGAGAGTTCATCTCATTCACATTCAAAGTTATAATTACTAACTCTTCATTGCCCTCCATGCTATCTTCCTTGTGTTCTCCCCTTTTATCCCTTTATCCATATTCCATAGTGTTTTGTTTCTGAATAGCGCCACTTCAATGTGTTTACCCTCTTAAATAGACCCCCTCCCCCTTTTCCCCTTTCCCTTTTCACCTTCTTCCCTCCCTTCTGTTAGTTCCCCTTTTTCTCTCCCTTCCCCCTTCCCCTCCCCTTTTCCCCTCTTAATGCTTGAAAGGTATGATAAGTTTCTTAACTTGATTAAGTGTGTCTATTTTTTTATTTTATTTTAGTTTTAGTTTTTGCAAGGCAATGGGGTTAAGTGGCTTGCCCAAGGCCACACAACTAGGTAATTATTAAGTGTCTGATGCCGGATTTGAACTCAGGTACTCCTGACTCCAGGGCTGGTGCTGTATCCACTGTGCCACCTAGTAGCCTCAATTAAGTGTGTCTAAGTTATCTTTAAGCCATAGTCTTATGAGATGAAGATTCAAGTGGTTCTCACCTCCTCCCTTCCTCCCTTCAATTACAGTAATTCTTTTGTACCTCTTGATGTAATGAGATTTGCCCCATTCAGTCTCCCTCCAACCTCCCTTTTCCTTACTACCCCCCCTTTTTAAGGAGGTATTGTTTTTAAATCATTCTATCTGAGTCACAGAAAAGTTATGAGTGTCCATCACTTCTGGCTATGTATATTCTCTCAAATAGAGTTACAATTCTCAAGAGTTATGAGACTCTTTCTCCCAAGTGGGGATATAGCCACTTTCATCTTATTGTATAGCAGTTTGCTTGTTTTTTTAAACCTTTTCATGTGTCTCTTGAGTCTCCTCTTTGATGTCCACATGTTTTTTTTTTTTTTGCAAGCAAGTGGGGTTAAGTGGTTTGCCCAAAGCCATGCAGCTAGGTAATTATTAAGTGTCTGAGACTGGATTTGAACCAAGGTACTCCTGACTCCAGGGCTGGCACTTTATTCACTGCGCCACCTAGCTGCCCCTGATGTCCACATTTTCTATTTAGCTCTGGTCGTTTCATCATGAAATCTTGGAAGTCTCCCATTTCATTAAATGTCCATCTTTTTCCCTGGAAGAGAAGGCTCAGCTTAGCTGGGTAGTGGATTCTTGGCTGCATTCCAAGCTTCCTTGCTCTTTGAAATATCTCATTCCAGTCCCTTCAATCCCTTAATGTTGTTGTGGCAAGGTCCTGTGTAATCCTTCCTGTGGCTCCTTGGTATTTAAATTTTTTTTCTTTCTTGTTGCTTGCATGATTTTTTTCTTTTATCTGATAGTTTTCGAATTTGGCCATAACATTCCTTGGTGTTTTCATTTTAGTATCTCTTTCTGGAAGGGATCGATGTATTCTTTCAATAACTACTTTGGCCTCTGGTTCCATGATATCAGGGCAATTTTCCATCACTAAATTCTGTAATATTAAGTCCAAGCTTTTTTTTTCTCTTCAGTGTTCTCAGGAAGGCCAATAATTCTCAATATCTCCCTTCTCGATCAATTATCAATGTCAGTGGTCTTGCTGATGAGGTATTTTCCACATTTTTTCTATTTTCCCCATCTTTTGGTTTTGTTTAACACAATCTTTTTGTCTCATGAAGTCATTCCATTATTTTTTTAGAGAAGATTTTTTCTTCCTTTATCTTTTGCAATTCCTTTTCCTGTTGGTCCATTCTATTTTTGAAGGACTTATCTCTTTACCCAAATGTAGTTTTGAGAGAATCAATACCTTTTTGCATTTGCCCAACTGAGGATTTGAGAGAATCATTTTCTTTTTGCATTTGCCCAATTGAAGATCTGAGAGTTATTCTCATTTTGTACTTGTTCAATTGCTTTTTCCAAGGATTTGTTTTCTTGTTGTGAGATGTCAATTTTCTCTTGAATTTCTTTTCCCCAATTTTTCCCTTTGATTTTTAAACTCCTTCCTTATTTCTTCAAGGAAGTCTTTCTAGGCTGGAGACCAATTCATATTCTCCTCAGCAGTGCTAGATCTCTCTGGGTTAGGATCTGTCACTTCTAAGTAATTCTCCATGGGCCCCCCTTTTCTCTGGCCTTTTTTCATCTTGTTTTGGTGGAGGTGGGGAGAGCTGGCTCTCAGATATTTGCTTTTGAGGATCCTAGAGGCTCTGTTCACTTGGTTTAGTAATTCCAAGGCCCAGACAGTAGGGGCAGTGGTTGCTTTCTCTGGAGTGAGGTCCTTAGCAGCAGGGTCTGAGTTAAGCTTGAAAACTGGGCTGGGGCCTATGGGAGAGAGTTAATCCTCTTTCTGTTGAGTGAGCTCTTCCATCCTGAGGGGGTGGGGATGGGATTGTTTATTGTTTGTTCTGGGCTAAGGACTCCTGCACAAGTATGGAGTTCAGATCCCTGGCCCAGCTGGTTGTTCTCCAGGCCTGCTCTGAGATTCTCTGCTGGAATTCACCCTCCCATAGCTCTTCATCCCCTGGCCAAAGACTCTACAGCTAAAGCTGAATCTGGCACCCACCACTCACCAAAGTCTCACTCTGGCCTCCCCCAGCTGCAATCCTTAGCACTGATCCTCTGCTCTCATCTCCTGGTTCACCCATGGTCCCCTGAGACAGACCTTGGTAGATATTCTTCTCCTAGCTTCTCTTTCTGGGTTTTGTTGATTGAATTTCTATTAAAAGGTTTCTCATATGTTATTTCTGAGGGGAAATAGAGAACACTGTCATAGTATCTGTCTTCTCTCCTCCATCTTGACCAGAAGTGAGTGAATGTTTTATAATACCATTTTATAGATGAGGAAACTGAGGTCTAGAGAGTGGTTGTACTTTATATAGAAATCATATAACTAGTAGTTGTCAGTGCTGAGATTTGAAACCAAACTTCCTAACTCCAAGTCTTGGTTTCTTTTACCTGACCCTAAAGAGTTTAGCTTCCTCTTTTTATTCCAATTACTTGCACATGTGTAAATAAATACATGGAATGCAGGAATAGTGACAGGATCATAGATAGAACTATGTGTACTGATCAGGTTTATCTAAGAAGGCTGGATAACTGTATGGTCTTGTTCCCTGTTAGTCTTTCAAATATTCCTATAAACTTGAATGAGGCCCACAAGACCCCTTAGGGAACAAATTTTGTCCAAGGCCAAACTCAGGAAGAATACAGGAGGCATATTTGGGTCTCTAAGCACAAAGGTATAAGTTTTGTTTGGCAGGGAGTTAGCTGACAAACATAGAAGTGCCAGCATAATAGAAGAGTTCTGGAATCTTGTTTTCCTATTTGAATACAGAGGTAAAAGAGAATGGTGATTATCCTTTGCTTCAAAGCAGGTCATCTACCTTTCAAAAAATAGCAATAAAATTACATCTATGATAGCCCCTATTCTGGACCAGAAACATGAGCTTCCCCCCGCTTCTGTTCTATTTCCTCTGTTTGAATACAATAATCTTGCTTTAACCTACACTGAAATAATAGAGATGTATTTAGAAATCCTATAATAAAGAAAAAATACAATGCTTGTCCCTCCTTTGCCTTTTATTAATTACAAAGTTTCTGTTGTCCATTGTAATGCAAGGATTACTTGGGTGGTACTTTTACCATTACCACAAAAAGAAAACCAGAGCAGCTGAACTGTGGGAGTAGAAAGACAGCTACTGTGGTTAGTGACTTGGAGAAATATACCAGCCTTTCTCTCACACTTGAGTTGCCTGCATCTAGCATGAAAAATCTGAGAGAAATAGAACTTCTTAGGTGATGGTTATTAAAGTTGGCTCCTAATATTATTCTTGCAGAATTGATTGCCTTAGACAAAGAAGAAAAATGATCAAGTTGATAATCATTTCACTGAAAAATTGTATGATTGTTCTATGAAACTTGCTCTAAGTTTCTATTGCTGTATGTTCCCAGGGAAGTTTCATATGTTATTCCATGATATAATCCTTAGGGAATAAGAGTTACTAAAGAGTTTAGCAATGGAGAACTTTGAGGGCAAGGTTCAAAGGAAGGTAGATCAAATGAAGGAATTGTATTTAGAAATACAGTTGTATTTTGCCTAGAAAAGACACTATATAGGGAATTTATTAATTATTTTAATATATTCTATAGAAGAGGCAATGGTCTTGCTTTTGTTCTTCTTGATATAAAGTGCATACACCATAATTTGTTCAGTCATTCCTCAATTGATGGGCATCCCCTCAATTTCCAATTCTTTGCCAATTCTTTGTAAACGTGGATTTTTTTTTTTACCCTTTTTGTGATCTCTTTGGAATACAGACTTAGTAGTAATATTGTTGGACCAAAGGATATACAGAGTTTTATTGCCCTTTGGACAAAATTCCATATTACTTTCCAGAAAGGTTGGATTAATTAATAACTCCACCCACAATGCTTTAGTGTCCTAGTTTTTCCACATCCCCTCCAACTTTGATGATTTTCTTTTTTTGGTCATATTGACCAATCTGAGAGGTTTGAGGTGATATACCTCAGAATTGTCTTGACATTCATTTCTCTAATCAATAGTGATTTAGAACAATTTTTAATATGATTATAAATAGAGCTTTACTTTCTTCATCTGATAATTGCCTTTCCATATCCTTTGATTACTTGATTTCTTATAAGTTTGACTCTATTATAGAAATCAGAAATCCTAGTTGTAAAAATTGCTCCAATGTAATGCATTCCTTTTATTCTTGACTGTATTGGTCTTGTTTGTGTAAAAATTTGTCAATTTAATGTAATCAAAATGATCTATTTTGTCTTTTATAACGTTCTCTATCTCTTCTTTGGTCATAAACTGCTCCCCTTTCCATAGATCTGACAGATAAACTATTCCTTGTTCTTCTAAAATGGCTTATGCTATCATATTATATGTCTAAATCATGTATTCATTTTGATCTTATCATGGTATAGGGTGGGAGATGTTGGTTTTTGCCAATACTATCTTCAAGTTTTTCCAACAGTTTTTAACGAAATGTGAGTTCCTAGCCCAGAAGCTGGAATGTTTGAGTTTTACCAAACAGATTTATCTAGTCATTTAGGATTGCAAAACAGTAGATATTAGCGGATTGATATCAGTCTAGAAGAAAATACCCGAGAAAATGACATAAATAAATTTGTTGATGACACAAAACTGTGAGGATTAGTTCTCATGCTAGACAGCAGAGGCAAGATTCAAAAGGATATTTTTGGTTTAAAATACTGAGTTGAATTAACTAAAATTAAATTTAAAAGGACAAAATCAAAAATAAAATCAAAAGGGTGAAAAAGAAGAAATGTGAAGCATTTTATTAGAAACTAACTGACTTGTAAAATAGATCAGTGAAATATAATTTAAAAATATTTACCTATTTTAAAGCCATGATCAGAAAAAGAACTTATCAAGAAATTATAAAGGAAAATTGCTCAGAAATTTTAGAATCAAAAAGCAAAATTGAAATGAAAAGAATACAAAGGTAACCTCCTTTAAAATATTCCAAAATAAAAACTTCAAGAAATGTTGTGGTCAAATTCCAAAGCTGCCTGATCAAGGAGAAAACATGACAAGAAGCCAGAAAAAAACATACAAATACCATAGAATTATATTAAGGATCACACAAGATTTAACAACTACCATTATAAAAAAAAGTGGAGGTCTTGGAATATGATATTCTGGGAGGAAAAAAAATTAAAATTACAACCAAGAATAATCTACCCAACAAAATATTGTAATTTTTCAAAGGGAGAATGAATATTTAATAAAATAGAGGACTTATTGTCATTCCTGATTAAAAAAACAGAGTTGAATAGACGATTTGACTTTCAAATACAAGACTCAAAATAAGATATAGAAAGATGAAGATTAATGATAATTCATGAGGAACTTTATAAAGTTAAATTTACTTTCCTTTATGAGAAGATGATACATCCACAAATTTTGTCAATACTAGGACACTTATAAAAAAAATCTACTTAGAAGGCAGAGGTATAAATAAATTATATTGGGATGATCTCAAAAGAAAAATAGAGAGCTGGGAAAGAAGGATTTACTAAGAGAAGAGGGAAGAGAGAAAACAAATGGAGGAAATTATCTCACATAAAAATAGTATTCAATAAAGAGTTTTTACAACAAGAGAAAAGTAGTGGAAGTGGAAAATAATTGAATATTCCTCTTATCTGAACTAATCAAAAGAAGGAAAAAGCACAACATATATAAATATTTGGTGTATTATAATAATGATAATACTATCTGTCCATCATTTTCAAAGAAGACCATGACATTAGGGAAGTGATATCATGACAAACATATGAATTATATTTGAGTAAAGGGAGATTGCTGTACTAAGTCACTAGTCTCACTTTCTCCTCCAGAGTCATCTGGATCCAGTGGCTAGATATGAATCAGGATGACTGGAGATGGTCCTGGATGTGAGGCAATCAGGGTTAAGTGACTTGCCCAAAGTCACAGAGTTAGTAAGAGTCAAGTGCCTGAGGCCAGATTTGATCTCCCATCTTCCTGACTCCAAGGCCGGTATTCTATCCTAGCTTCCTCTTTGGGGTATATAAATCTATCTTACTAAAGAACAATATATGAGAGCTAAGAGTACATTGGAATATGATAAAAGGAGGAAGAAATTAAGGGAACCAGTGGTCAAAAGTAAAAGAAACTTTTGAAGATGAAAAAATATTAAAGAAGATAAATATAAGCAGAAGAAAATAAGATAGATAAAAACACATGAACAAAATTACAAAACACTTCACCAATAAAGACAACTTGAGGGGATAGCTAGATGGTTCAGTGTACAGGAGGACCTGAGTTCAAATCCAGCTTCAGACACTTAATAATTGACCTAGCTGTAATTGCTTGGGGAAGTCACTTCATCTCATTGCCTTATAAAAATAAAAAAAATTAAAATCTTTAACTATGGGATAAATGTAAATTTCTTATGGTTAATCTGAGTCAATATAATAAAATTTTCAATTCTACCAAAATTAATTTACTAATTAAGTGCCATACTAATCAAACTACCAAAGAATTAGTTTATATGACTGGCAAAAATAATATCATATAGAAGAACAAAAGGTAAAGTATATGAAGGGAATCAAGAAAAAAATAAAGGAAGGTACCTTATCAGTATCTGATTTCAAGCTGTACTACAATAGAGTAATAAACAAAATAATCTGGTACTGGATAAAAAATATAGTGTTTGTTCAATGGAATAGATCTAAAGAAACAAACAACAGCAGCAATCATTTAATAAACTCAAAAATTCAAACAAAAACTGCTATGAAAACTGAAAAGCAGTTTGGCAGAAATTACACATAGATAAAGATCTCACATTATATATAAAGATAAGATCAAAATGGGTAACTGATTTAAAAATGAAAGGTAATGTCATAAACAAGATGAAGAGTACTGAAAAAATTATTATTTAGATCTATGCATAAGTGAAGTTTATGAACAAACAATAGAAAAGATCATGAGAAATAAAATGGCTAATTTGACTAATTAATGGATAATTTAATCAAAAAATTATACGAACAAAACCAATGCAATGAAAATAAGAAGCAAAACAAAAAACCTGGAAGGAAAGATTTTTTCCAGCAACTTTCAGAAAGTTATTTCATGAATATATAGACACTGAGTCAAACTAATCATTAAAAAGAACAAATTACCTATTTAATAAATGGACAATTGATATGAACAGACCATTTTCAGAAGAAATCAGAGTTAATAATGGCCTTTTTTTTTTGCTTTTTGTAAGACAATGAGGTTAAGTGACTTGTCCAAAGTCACACAGCTAGGTAATTATTAAGGATTTGAACACAGGTCCTACTGACTCCAGGGTTGGTGCTCTATCCACTGAACCACCTTGCTGCCCCCAGATAGTCAATTTTTTAAAGCAATCAATAAAAAATAATTATAAAAAAGTGAGCTGAGCCAAGATGGTGGAATATAGGCAGCAATCCATCAGACATTTCCCAACATCCCCTCCAAACTACTTTAACTCTTTAAATCAAATTATGGAACAGCAGAGCCAATATAAGGTCAGGGTGAGATATTTTTTTCTACCTAAGATAATTTAGGAGGTTGGTAAAAGAGTTCTGTCACACAAATGTAGTAGTCAACCTGGAGCCCTAGTGTCAGGCCGAAGAGGCAACTGAAACTGCTTCTGTAGCCATCGTGGGAGCTTTCAGCTGAAAGATGGAAAAGGGGGTTGGACACCTAGTCCTGCTAGTACTGGATATAGGAGGATCTTATTGGAAACTCTATTTCCCACACACAGTTCTGAGTTGCAGTTCCAATGTAGAGATGAACACTTGTGTGTGGTCACAAGGTAGCAAGAACCCTGGTCATAGTTATTAGGTAATGAGGTGAACTAATGCTTGTGGCTGCAGAAGAGCAGTAGACCTGGTCATAGGTCTAGGGAGAAGAGGAGAGCTAGTATTGTGGTTGCAAGGAAATCAGGGCCCTTCCTGGATAAAGACAATTCTGCAGGCCAAGAGAGCAGTGACTATACCTCTCCCCAGATCATACCACCTTAGAAACATTAAAGACAAAAAAAAAAAACCAAAAAAAACCCCAAAAAACTTGTAGACTCTCAGAAATAGCTCTGAAAACAGCAGCTTGAAAAGACTTGAAGCTTTGGACAAGTTCTCCCCATCCTCATGTGATCAGAGCCCAACTTTAATATAAAGATCATAGTTATGAATTAGACTAATATGAAATTGACCAAACTGTACAAAAAAAAAAGAACTCAACTGTTAAAAAACTATTATGATGTCAGGGAAGACTAAGATGTAAACTCAGAAGTATCTACTGGTTATCTCCTGAAAGAGATTGCAAAATAATAACTACAAAGACTATTAAAACCTAATATAAGAACACCCAGATCAAGGAGAAAATATTGCAACCATCAAGAAAGAAATCATTGAAATAATAATAAAATCAGTCATGATGCTCCAATACTTAGCAGTTTTCACAGATGCTAGAAGGGATAAGGTAAAATAGGTACAATAATAAATGATTAGTGATGAGAACTACTCCTAACGTTCTGGAGAAAAATTTGGAACTAAGGGGCCTTAGAAGTGTACATACCCTTTGACCCAGAAATACTGGCAGTAGGTCTATGATCCAAAGAGATTAAAAAAGATAAAAGATCTTATTTGGACAAAAATATTTCTGGATATCTTTCTGTTGATAAATAACTGAAAATTAAGGGATAGCAATCAATTGGGGAATGACTAAGAAAGTTATGTGATTCTGATGGAATGCTCTTGTACTATAAGAAATGACAAGAGAAGTGGTTTCAGAGAAAAAGTGATAAGACTTGAATAAACTGATGCAAAGTAAAGTAAAAAGATTTGAAAGAACATAGTATATGCTAATAGCAATGTTTTGAAGATGATCAACTGTGAAAACCTTGGCTATTCTGAATAATACAATAATTCTTGACATAGGATTCATGATGAAAAAATTATCCACCCACAGAGAGAGAACTAATAAGCTCTATGTGCAAATTAAAATATAATTTTCTCAAATTTTGCACTATGGTTAATGAACCTTTAATAAACTTAGTGACTACAATTGAAAGTGAATACCATGATTTCTACTTACAAGAAATTTTTAATTTCATGAAAAAATACCTTTAACCTTTGAAGTTTCCATAAATAAATAGATTTATTATTATTGAATTAGCAAAATTTCCTTTTGGTATGGTAGAAAATAATATCTAATATACATTTAAAATATATTTCTACTTTGGGCACCCCGAGCTCACAAGAAGTCCTAGGATTGTATCTCTTCCTTTAATTATATGAAACAAATCACAAAATAAATATGGAAACAATAAAACTATCTTTTTCACATGTGATGTTTCCATTTTCCACTTAACTTAAAAAAAGGAAAAAATCTTCTTCCCAATTCTAGCTTTTGCCCTTTACAGTATAACTATCCATACTTCTAATTTAAGAACAATTGCTCCCATAGTAACAGTCTAGCAACTTCACTTTGTGACCAATAAGTTTTTTGAAAACGTGGCTTAGGAACATATCTACTTTCTAATAGAAATTAACATTTCATAACCAAGATTAGAGCATGATTTGTGAAATAATATTTAAACAGAACTTAATAAGTTTTTAAACCAGAGATTCACATTGAATGAATCACATCACCTATTTTTCTGTTTTAAAAACAGTTCAGATAAGATGAATATATCTTTGATATTTTTCCAAAATCAAAGTATTTCCTAGTCAGTAATACTATTTTCAATCAATTCATTGTGTGTGTATATATATTTTTCTTAAAAATCACCAGGTCAATTTTTAATCAAAAGGAAAAACTGGCATCAATAGGACTTTTGGGGAGGACAAAAGATGTTTCTAATTTGGAGCTTATAATAGTTATGGGAACTATAATGAGAGAAAGCCAGATATTTCATTTTTTAACTTCAGAGAAAATTTATGATCCTATTTGAGACTTAAAAAAAGAAAATGGTTAATAAGTGATTAGAAAATCCATAACTATGAAAGTTTAAATAAAGGAGAATGAAGACATAGAAAATTCCATGAAACATAGCATTAGTATACAATATCCACTTCAATTGGGTTTGTGGGTATCACCCACTAGGGACTACTATCACTAAAGCTGCTAAGGATAATCAGCTTAAGAATGCTTAAGATTCTCTCCAAAATTTGAATTATTAAAACACTGTCAAGATGCCAAAAAACCTACCTTACCAAATATGAATATAAAGACTGTCCCTAGACTTAAAAGAATAATTTCAGTGTGGAAAAGTCCCCAAAAGATTACATTTCAGAAAAATGCTATGGAATTCCAAGAGACTTTTAAAGTAGTGGTGAAGAGAAAGAGAAAAACAAGAAAAGATAGCCTCATGGGGTTCATAATGTTTGATTACCAAAAGAATCATCATCACTTAATGCACATATTGCTTCTATATTCCATTCCATGGAGAATGATCTGTAGATTACCAGCATATTAGAGAAACTTCATTCTGTGGTTAAGTGAGGAGATGGTAAATAGTGCCTAATTTCTTTAAACAAGAAATATGACAGTAGCATACTTGCATAAGTGCCTATGTGGCAAACATTCAACCAATGATACTTGGTTGTATACCAATTATTTAATGAGGTACCTCAAAATTAGCAACCTGAGTCAGACTGAATGCCATGAATGGTTGGTTACTTAAAATCAAGAATTTGGATTTGGAAAATGGCTTTCTATTTGAAATAGCTTGTGTTTTCTGGTCCCAGATGGTTAAGACCTAGAGAAAGTTATATTCCTCAAATGAATACTATTTTCCTAGACATGGCCATGATGTGATTCACTCCCTTCACTTGAGATAGAATGGAAGACTTAAAAGTCAGAATATATACATTTCTAGAAGTTCTGGCTGGAAGTTACCATTTTTTTCCCATGACATAAAGGATTTGAGAAGTGGAAGGGACAAAAATTAAAGATATATTCATCTTATCTGATCTGTCTTTAAAACAGAAAAATAGCCATCTTAGGACAAAAATAGCCATCTTAGGACAATCTACAAATGAAAGGAAACTTACTTTAACATTTCCAGTAAGTAGTTATTTAGCTTTTGATGAGAAGGTTCTCATCTTTTTTCCTCTTTCATGAAGAACATGAATATGCTCTTGACACAGAGATTCCATCTTGAAATATAAAGTGCTCCATAGGACTATGATTTTTTTATGTAGATATAAAAAAAATAGAAACTTTGGTATGATGCATCTCATGTTATCTATCCTTTGGTGTAAACTGGAAGCATCAGATACTTTTTACTTTAATATTTACTATTCTTTTCAGGGTGGTGAGATAAAGAGTAGGATAATATTTGTGCCAGATAACAGTCTAAAAGCCTCTTTAATGTCATGACTTAGAAGATGGAGACTTTAAACTCTAGTATCTCAACAAGAGGATTCTGGTATTTAGTATTTCATCATTAGGGCAAAATTCTTCATTCATATGAGTTGTGCTGATAGACTTCCATATTTTTATTAGAATTTCCTGTAAAGGTAGATTACAATATTTCAGTTTCATATTTTTATCAAATAGATTGTCTTCATTTTTGAAGACCTATATTGTATTTTTACTATTTGAGGAAACCAGTCTATAAAATATTCTATTGATAATGTTATAAATTATGAAGATATCTGAAAATTATCACAGAGAGAGAAAATTGAGTTAAATCACTTTTAGACATTGTAAAAGACCTCTGTCTCAAGCAATAACCTGTCAGCACTAAATGAGGTCTTTCCCTTATTAGAATGAAATCTTTCTCCTTGTGTCAGTTGATGACTTCTGATTGTACCTGACAGTACCTGGTCTTCTGACACTGACAAGCCCTAGGGGAGATAGGATGACTCAGAAAATTCTTTCAAGTATGCAATATTTGCCAATTTTCTGACTCAGACACATCATGCTAAATCCCTTTGATAATCTCTGTGCTACAGACCTTGGACAGCTCAACAACACAGTCTGGCAAACAAGACTCCCCTGAGAAACTACCAAGAAAAAGAGAATAAACTCAGAGATACACAGGTGACTCTCTTGTTCTCAGACATGGTATTAACTGTCTTGTTTCTCTCTTTTTTTAACAATATATGATTCTGTGCACAAAATATCCCAGCAAGGAAAGTCCAGACTTCACTTGCTTTAATGCAAAGGTGTAGGTGTCAGCACAGAGAAAATGATACACTTCATCCCTCAGGACTATTGAACATAATTGTTGACTTTGTCAGATTTTGCCATCTAGTTGTTCTGTCTTTTTTTGTCAGGGTAAGACTTTGAAACTTTTTACCCACTGTTTACTTTCTTTGGTCAAGTGGAGTAAATTTAATCTCCTTAGAGGACAATTCTTCATGTTCAAAAACAGTGATAATATCTCTCCTGAGTTTTCTTAGCTAAATATTATGATTTCATTCAATCAATCCTCAATATGAATCTTGAATCTTCTTTCTAGTCCAATTATAACTTCTGCATATGGCTTAATTTGTTAGTGTGCCACCTATAATGTGATACCAAAACTATAATGTGATACCAAAACCAGAATACAATACATCAGATATGCTACTACAAGCTTAGGGTTCCCCTAAGTGTCATTCACTAGGTATCTGTCAGTGTATTACTTCAATATTGTGTTTTCCAATGAGTGTTATGTGTTGCAAGTTGCTTTATTGAGCTGTCTAATTTTGCAGGCACAGTGAATATTAAAGGCATTTGGTGTCATGCCTTGAAAAGTCAGCAAATATGGCATGCTTTACTATAGCTTATGAGCTTCTCTATTCCCTAGGTTAATGCCAAAGGTCCAAGTATTCTGATAGCTAAACATAAGGATGCTGCTTTCACTTCAATAGAAAGATCTTTCCTCTGTCCTACTGAGATCATTTAGCAAAGAAGGAAAATATATCATCTTCCAGAAGGGTCTGTACAATATCTAAAAGAAACCCAATTCTGATTTCACATTCAGAGTCAATATTGAATTCACATAGGATCCAGACAATTGGTACTAACTTTCTCCCTCCTTTTCAAATAAATACTTCTTGATTTTGCTTTTTATACACATATACCCAAACACATATGACACTTACATATTTATACTTGAAATACAATTTATTTCACAAAATTGAAGTAAAAGTCAAGTATTGTGGTGAATTTTTACTTTAATACAAATATGGAAATTAAATAAAATGACTTCCACAAAAAAGGGAATTTTAGCTGCTAATGCAAAATACTAAAAAAATAATATCATATTAAAGTTCTGATGTCAGCTATCTGACTCAAAGTTTAAAACTCTACTTTTACTATATTTACCTTGTACTTTGGTCAACATGCATAAGATTTCATTTTTCTTGCTTGCCACATGACCATTCTGATGCACATAAAGATTGAAGACTACTAAGTACAGCCATGCCAGTAAATTAATGAGTATTTTAAGTACCTGTTATGGGCAGGCACTATACTAAACACTGGAAGTGTAGAGAATAGAAAAAGAGACTTCTGGCCAAGATGGTGGAGAGAACACAGGCACAGTTCTAAAGTCTCCTTATCTTCCCTCATAGATAATATGAAACAAACCTCTTAACAGAAAATCAATCCACAAAACCCAGAAAGAAAAGTACCAGGAGAAGAACATCTACCCCAGGATTTGTCTTCCAAAATCTTGGGTCAAGGGAGAGGGCCTCAATCAAGGGTCACACACACTACATAGAAAGCAACCAGCACCCCCTACTGGCCAGCTAGAGATATTACACACAGTGAGCAAAACATCTACCACCCCCTACTGGCCAGTAGGAGGAGTTAGACTCAGTAAGTAAAGCATCTAGGAATACCAACACTAAACCTCTGTGAACAAGCCCCTCCCCAAGACAAGGTCTTAAGAGAATGAAGAAAGGCCAGCACAAAGGAGGGTCCACAGAAAAATTCTTGGAAGGAAAAGATACTAACTTAGAGAACTAGAACCTCTGAGAAGAATATGACCTGCTCTCCAAACCAGAAAGACTTCCTTGAAGATATAAGGAAGGAGTTTAAAAATCAATTGGAAAACTTGGTAGAGAAAATTAACACCTTGCAACAAGAAAACAATTTTCTCAAAACCTCAATTGGTCAAATGGAAAACTATTACAAAAATGGAATTAATCAATTGGAAAAGGAGTTTCAAATGGTAATGAAGAAAATTCTTCCTTTAAGAAAAGAATGGAATCTGTGTAAACTAAAGACTTCATGAGACAGCAAGAGTCTGTTAAACAAAACCAAAAAATAGAAAAAAAATAGAAGAAAATGCAAATACCTCATCAGCAAAATCACTGACCTCAAGAATAGATGGAGGAGAGGCAACCTGAGAATTATTGGACTTCCTAAAAACACTGAAGAGAGAAAAAAAGACTGGACTTACTATTACAGGATCTAGTGAGGGAAAACTGCCCTGATATCATGGAACCAGAAGCAAAATAGTTATTGAAAGAATACATTGATCCCCTCCAAAAAGAGATCCTAAAATGAAAACACCAAGGAATGTTGTGGCCAAATTCCAGAATGGTCAGATAAAAGAGAAAATCCTGCAACAATATAGATTATGCAGGACTTGGCTGCATCAACATTAAGGGATCAAAGGAACTAGAATGAGATATTCCAAACAGCAAGGGGGCTTGGAATGCAGTCAAGAATCCACTACCCAGCAAAGCTGAGCCTTCTCTTTCAGGAGAAAAGAGGACATTTAACAAAATGGAAGAATTCTGACAATTCCTCATGAAAAGACAGGAGCTAAATAGACAATTTGGACATCAAACAGGAGGTTCAAGAGACACATGAAAAGATTAAAATAAAGGGGGAGGGGTAAGAAAAAAACTGCTATACAATAAGATGAAACTGGCTATATCCCAGCATGGGAAAAAGATTCTCATAACTCTTGAGAATTGTAACTCTAACAGAGAGAATATACCTAGCCAGAAGTGATGGACACTCATGACTTATCCAAGAGACTGCTATCCAATGGGATGAAATTGGTTATAATGCTACTTGGGAGAAAGCCTCTAATAACTCTCAAAAATTGTAACTCTATTAGAGTAAGAATATACTTAGCCAGAAGTGATGGATATTCAGGATTTCCTATAACTCATAGAGAATGATTTATGAACACTTCCTCCTTAAAAGAGGGGGGGGGGGAACCAGAAGGAGATGGGAGGATGGAGGGGATGGAATGGGGTAAATTCATTACATTAAGAGGTATAAAAGACCTATTGTAATAGAGGGGAAGAAGGGAGGAGATGAAAAACACCTGAATCTTCCTCTCACCAGACTTGGTTTGAAGTTATCTTATACACACACACTAAGTTAACTTGAAAAACATCACACCTTTCAAATATTAAATGGGGAAAAGGAGAGGGGGGAACAGAGACAGGGAGGGAGAGGAAAGAGGGGAATTAACAGAAGGAAGGGCAGGAAAAGGGGAAAAAAGGAAAGAGGAAAGAAAGCAGAGGGAGCTGGATATAGGAGGGCAAACACACTGAAGGTTGTGGTATTCAGAAACAAAATACTGGGGAATATGGATAAAGGGAGAAAGGGGGGTAAGTACAAAAAGAAGAAAGATAGCATGGAGGGCAATAAAGAGTTACTAATTAAAACTCTGAATGTGAATGGGAAGAAGTTTCCCTTAAAATATAAGTGAATAGCAGACTGGATTAAAAACCAGAATCCTACAATATGCTGCTTGAAAGAAACTCATTTGAAGCAGAGAAATACATATAAAGCAAAGGTAAAAGATTGGAGCAAAATATATTTTGAAAGAATTATCTCAGACAAAGTAACTGCAAAAATAGATAGCATTAAAAGAGATAAGGAAGGAAACTATATCCTCCTAAAAGTTAGCATAGACAATAAAGTGACTTCAAAACTGAATATGTATGCACCAAAAGGGAGAGCATCCAAATTCTTAGAGAGGAAGCTAAAAGAACTACAGAAAGATATAGAATACAAAACTCTATTAGAGGGAGACCTCAACCTCCCACTCTCAAATTTACATAAATCAAATCATAAAATAAACAAGAAAGAAGTTAAGGAGGTAAATAGATTGTTAGAAATCCTAGATATGATAGACTTATGGATGAAAGTGAATGTGGATAGAAAGGAATATACCTTTTTTTCTGTAGTACATGGCACTTAAAGAAAAATTTGACCATGTTCTAGGGAATAAAAACCTAAAAATCAACTGCAGAAAGGCAGAAATAGTGAATACATATTTCTCAGATCATAATGCAATAAAAATCATATGCAATATTGGGACAGGGAGATATAGACCCAAAACTAATTGGAAACTAAATAGCCTCTTTTTTAATGAATGAGTGAATCAAACAACAAATAATGGAAAGAAATAATTCATTCAGGATAATGACAATACTGAAACAACATACAAAACCTTTGGGATTCACTCAAGGCAGCCTTCAGAGTATATATGATATGATTAAATGCTTACATGAATAAATTAGAGGAAAGAGTAAATCAATGAACTAAATATGCAACTAAAAATTAGAGAAAGAACAAATTAAGAACATCCAATTAAATATCAAATTAGAAATTCTAAAAATTAAAGGATAAATTAATAAAATCAAAAGCAAAAAGCTACTAAATTAATAAATAAAACCAAGAGTTGGTATAATTAAAAGACCTATAAAATTGACAAACCAATGGTCAATTTGATTAACAAAAAGAAAGAGGAAAACTAAATTGCTAGTATCATAAATGAAAAAGGTGAACTCACCACCAATGAGGAGGAAATTAAAGTAATAATTCAGAATTATTTTTCCCAACTCTTTGCCAATAAATTTGACAATCTAAGTGAAATGGAAAAATATTTACAAAAATAGAAGTTTCCCAGATTAAATACAGAGGAAATTAAAAACTTAAATAAACCTATCTCAGAAAAAGAAATTCAACAAGCCATTATTGAACTGTCTAAGAAAAAATTTACAGGTCCAAATGGAATCACAAGTGAATTCTATCAAACATTTGAGGAACAATTGGTTCCAATTCTAAATAAACTCTTTGGAAAAATAGGTGAAGACAGAACTCTGCCTAACTCTTTTTATGACAACATTGTGGTGCTGATACCTAAAGCAGGAAGAGTTAAAACAAAGAAAGAAAATTATAGATCTATCTCTCTGATGAATACAGATGCAAAAATCTTAAATAAAATCTTAGCAAAATGATTAGAATAAGTTGTCACTAGGATAATACATTATGATCAAGTAGGATTTAGCCCAGGAATGCAGGGTTGGTTCAATATTAGGAAAGCAGTTAGTATAATTAATTACATCAACCACAAACCTATCATAAAAATTATGATTATGTCAATAGATGCTGATAAAGCTTTTGACAAAATACAGCACCCATTCCTACTAAAAGCACTAGAGAGTATAGGAATAAATGGTTTTTCTTCCTTAGAATAATAAGCAGTATCTATCTGGAACCATCAACAAGCTTTATATGCAATGGGGATATGCTTGAGGCATTCCCAATAAAATCAGGTGTAAAATAAAGATGCCCATTATCACCACTACTATTCAATATTGTATTAGAAATGTTAGCATCAGCAATAAGAGAAGAAAAAGAAATTGAAGGAATTAGAATAGGGAAGGAAGAGACAAAACTCTCACTCTTTGCAGATGTGATGGTATACCTAGAAAATCCCAAAAAGTCTTCTAAAAAACTAATAGAAATAATTAGCAACTTTAGCAAAGTATCAGGATATAAAATAAACCCTCATAGATCCTCAACATTTCTATATATGACTAGCAAGATACAGCAGAAAGAGCTATAAAGAGAAATCCCATTCAAAGTAACCTCAGACAAATAAAATACCTGGGAGTCTACCTGCCAAGGCGGACTCAAAAGCTTTTAGAAAATAATTACAAAACTCTTCTCACATAAATAAAATCAGATTGAAATACCTGGGAAAACATCAATTGTTCATGGATAGATTGAGCTAATATAATAAAAATGACAATTCTACCAAAACCTAACTGCTTGTTTAGCAACTTACCAATCAAAATTTCAAAAAAATTACTTTAATGAGTTAAAAAATTCATAAGTAAATTCATATGGAGAAATAAAAAGTCAAGAATTTCCAGGAATTCAATGAAAAAAAGTGTAAAAGAAAGTGGCTTAGCCCTACCAGATCTAAAATTATGTTTTAAATCATCACTCCTATAAACTGTCTGGTATTGGCTAAGAAATAGAGTGGTGGACCAGTGGAATTGACCAGGTGCAATAGAAGGAAATGATTATAGTAATCTGCTGTTTGATAAACCCAAAGAGTCCAGCTATTGGGTTAAAAACTCTCTCTTCGATAAAAATTAGAAGTTAGTATGGAAGAAACTATGGAAGAAAGTTAGATTAGACCAACACCTCACAACCTATACCAAGATAAGATCCAAATGGATACAGGATTTAGACAGAAAAAAAACAATATTATAAGCAAACTAGAAGATCAAAGAGTAGTTTACCTGTCAGATCTACCCATCAGGGAAGAAGTTTATGACGAAGGAAGAGATGGAGAACATCACTAAACACAAACTAGATGATCTTGATTACATTAAATTAAAAAGCTTTTGCACAGACAAAACCACTGTAACCAAGATCAAAAGAAATGTAGTAAACTGGGGAACAATCTTTACAACTAGTATTTCTGAGAAAGGACTTATTTCTAACATATACAGAGAACTGAGTTAAATTTTTTAAAAAAGCCATTCCCCAATTGACAAATGGTAAAGGGATATGCAAAGGCAATTTACAAATGAGGAGGTCAAAGCAATACACAGTCTTATGAAAAATTGCTCTAAATCATTACTTATTAGAGAAATGCAAATTAAAGCATCTCTGAGGTACCCACCTCCCACCTGTCAGACTGGCCAATATGACCAGAAAGTATAATTATCATTGTTGGAAGGGTTGTAGGAAATCTGGGACACTATTACATTGTTAGTGGAGCTATGAACTCATTCAACCTTTCTGGAGAGAAATTTGGAACCATGCCCAAAGGGCAACAAAAATGTGCATACCCTTTGATCCAGCAATACCACTACCAGGTCTATATCCTGAAGAGATGATGATAAAGGGCAAAAACATCACTTGTACAAAATTATTCATAGCAGCCCCATTTGTGGTGGCAAGGAATTGGAAATCAAGTAAATGTCCAATTGGGGAATGGCTTAACAAACTGCAGTATATGTATGTCATGGAACGCTATTGTTCTATTAGAAACCAGAAAGGATGGGAATTCAGGGAAACCTGGAGGGATTTGCATGAACTGATGCTGAGCAAGATGAGCAGAACCAGAAAAACATTGTACACATTAACAGAAACACAGGGGTGATGATCAACCTTGATGGACTTGTTCATTCCAACAGTGCAACATTCAAGGACTATTTGGGGCTGTGTACAATGGAAAATACCATATGTATCCAGAGAAAGAACTGTGGAGTTTGAACAAACTCCAAGGACTGACTATTAACTTTAATTTAGAAAAAAAAACTGATAACATTATTAATCTTGCTATCTCTTATAATTAATTTTTTTTCTTAAGGATATGATTTTGCTCTCATCACATTCAATTTGGACCAATGTATGCCATGGAAACAATGTAAAGACTGGCAAGTTGCCTTCTGTGGGGGTGCAGAGAGGGAAGTAAGACTAGGTGAAAATTGTAAATCTCAAAATAAATAAAATCTTAAAAAAAAGAACCAACCATACCCATATCCTCTTAGTACAATCTCTTCAACTATATTCAACCCTTTAATTATCCCAAGAGAAATGCAATTCTCAAGAGTCACAAGTGTTATCTTCTCTGATAGGGTTGCATTCAATTTAATGTTTTTGACTAACATTTTGGTATTTTTTCTTCTTCCCATTTATGTTTTTATGCATTTCTGAAGTCTTGTATTTGGAGATAGAATTCTCTATTCAGTTTTGGTCTTTTTATCAAAAAATTTTGGAAATCCTCTATTTCACTGAAGATGCACCTTTTCCTGACAGAATAAGATGAATTTTGTGCAGTAGTAAATTCTTGGTTATAATTCAAGGTCCTTTGCCCTCAGAAAATCACATTCTAGGCCCTCCTGTAAGCTGATAGTTCCTGTGTAATTCTGGTTGTGCTTTCTTTGTATTTAAATTGCTTCTTTTTGACTGCTTCAAATATTACCTCCTTTATTTGTGAATTCCTGGAATTTGACTATAATAGTCCTTGGAGTTTTTATACTGGGGTTGCCTTTTGGAGGTATTCTTTTTATTCTCTCAGTGTCTACATTGTCTTCTTTGTACATTTAGACAGTTTTTGTGATTATATACTGTAAGATATTTTCTAGTATCTTTTTTTTAAAGAAGCTTCCTGGTAGATCAATAATTTGTAAATTATCTCTTCTGAATCTATTTTCCATGTCATTTGTTTTTTGTAAAATGTACTTTACGCTTTCTTCAATTTTTTCAGTTTTGTAACCTTGTTTGATGGAATCTTGGTGTCTCATAGATTCACTGTTTCTATTTGTGCAAGTTTAACTTTTAGAATTTTATTTTCTTCACTTAGCTTTTGTGTTTCCCTTTTCAGTTTGTTAATTTTACATTTCACTTAATTATATTCCTTTTCCAGTTGGTTGATTTGAGGCTTATTAGAGTTGCATTCCTTTTCCAGTTGGTCACTTTTATTTTTTGAAGAGTCACATTCTTTTTCTATTTGGTTATATTTTTATTTTCAATGGAATTTATTTCTTTGGTCTATTTTTCCATAATTTTTTCGGCATGGCTCTTGTTTCTTTTTTCCATTTTTCCTTCTTCCTCCTTTTTTTGGTTTTTAAATTCTTTTTTTAAAGCTCTTCTATGAGTTTTAGGATTTGAATCCAATTCATACTCTCCACTGTGAATTCCCATGGAGGTAATTTGTCACTGCTTCCTTCTTCTGATATGGCATTTCTGTCATCTCTATTTGCATAGTAGTTTTCTATGGTTAATGTTCTCTTAGTTTTTTACTCATTTTGATTGTTTGAGTTCTGCTCCTGGAATATAGTGACCAAGCTTTTGTTTGGTCTTGAGGCTGGTGTCTAATACCTGCATTATTACTGACCAAGAAGCTGTGTTCGCAGCTCAGGAGTTGCCTATGCTGAGGTTTGTTTCCACCTTTACATCCAAGGCTCTGTCTATATAGTGGTTTGTTTCCAACTCAGTCCTGTTTTTTGCCCCCTGTGCTGTTGCTAGCTGCCAGAATTGTGACTAAAAGCCTTTCACTGGCTTTCCCACTCTCCTTCTTAGTTGGACTTTTCTTCCCCTTTTCTCCCAAAGATTTAGACCTTCACTGAAGATCTCCTACAATATCTACAATTGAATTTTTTCCAATCTCTTCCTTTTTTTTGTGGGATCTGTAGCTTTAATGTCTGTGTAGAGATTTCATTTAGCATTGTGTAGGGAAAAGCTCTGGGATCATGCTAACATCATGCCAACATCCTGGCTCAGTCCCAGAAGTTCCATAGTTAAACTTCTATGTATTTTTTCCAACATGTCCTTTCTCCCTACCATTCTACTTTTCAATTTCTTTTTGTTTGTTGTCTTCTCCCATTAAATTGTAAGTTCCTTAAAGACAAGTACTATCGTTCCTTTTTGTATTTGTAGCCCCAGTACTTAGCACAATGTTTGGTACATTCTTTGTGGTTTTTTAAAATATTTATTAACCAAATGTAACCTTCTGAGTGGGGACAAAGCAGATTATGGAAATGTTCCCTCTTTGAAATTCTGTTTTTCTGTGGATAACATTCTTCTCTATTATTCATCTTCAGTTCCTCATCATGGGATGGAGATGACCTTTTCTCCAAAATTATGAGAGCAAAGTACAAATTTTGACAAAGATTACTAAACTGAAAAAGTTCTAAGAAGTAGTTTAAAAATATGCTATAAAAAAAATGGTCTATGAGTCTCCTATCTGAAGAGAGCCTGCTTAAATACAGAGGGGTTCATCAGGAACATAGCTAACAAGCAATAAGTTTTTCAGTCATAGCACTTATCAATAGTTGTCACCTAAATGGATGCAAAAAAGAATGGCACACAAACCAAAAGAAATCACACAGAGTTTTCAAAGTGTCAGAGCAAAAATTATTTTCAAGAATGAAGAAAGAAGGGTCCAAGACCACTGACCACAGACATCCTTTTTTGTACTAAATGTTTTGGCTGAATTCCTTGAAAACAACAGAATCAAAAAAAATTGAGAACATTTTAATCTATGGGACAAACAAAGGTATTCTTAATTAAAATTTAGGAGCCAATTTTTGCCATCAGTTTCTGGAAGATATCCCAGAAGAAAAATGTGATTATGACATAACAAAATAAATAAAAGTCAAAATGTAGAGAAACACACAGACACACAAAGACACACACACACACACATACATAGACACACACGCATGCAAAGTATGAAAGTCACTTGAGGACCAAATAACTCAAGACAAACTGACACAAATGAAACTGGAGTCATGATGGAGTCTAAAATATAGTCTTTTAGTTAGAAGAACCTTTCCATGATTCTCTCAGTGCACAGTTAATCCTAAGGAACTAGAAAAAATTTTTTTTCTCGGATTATCTTTCCCTAGGGTCCCTATTGTTTGGACAATGTCCTTTGTGCAGGTGTATTTCCTCTTTCTTTCTCTCTCTCTGCTCCAAAGGATTCTTAAAATTTCTTCCAGAAGGTCCATGATGCAGCTTGACCATTCTACTGTAATTACTAACAAGACAAGAAGATTCATTTAGACAAAACTGAAAATAAGATCTATAAGCCTCTAACAAGAGTTGGGCTCTTCACCAAGGTTGATTATTTTATTGGCAAATGTTTTTAAGCAAGCTGATGAAGATTTGAAATATATAATGCAATTATAGGTGTGCTTATGGGCAAAAAGAAAAAATATGAACATCTCATAATTGGGTTCCAGCATTGTAATGCTGAGAAGTCCCATACACATATTAATTTCAAAATCAATACTTATATAGGATTCAGTAATCTAGAAATATTTAGTACTTAAACATTTAATCAATCATAAAGTGTAATAGTATGCAAACATCATCTTAAAGTAAAAAAGATATATAGGAAGCTCACACCAGGACAAAATTTAAAAAAACACTACAGATTAAAAGAAAAAAATGACAACTATTTTCCAATGTATCCTTAAAAATTAGGTAAGCAACAGTGAAAGTCCCTAGTAGAGACTCTGTTCTCTTTTCAAATGCAAATGATATAATTTTATCTCATAGGAGGTCCCACAAATTACTTCCTTCACTCTACTAGGGACAAGCTGACTACAGTTCCTCCTCAAAGATCTAGAGGTAACTCCAAGGGGCACAAGGTTATCTTTCTTTATTGCTACTGGCCAGCTCAGATGTATTTTTCTTAATGTTACCTGATAGTAGTAAATACCCCAGTTACATTCAATCAACTTACAATGACTAGCTTTAACAAATGGGTATTTATTTCAAAGATAAAGCAGGAACAAAAGTGTAGGTATGTCCTTGTCCCAGTATCCTGGGTGATCTATACTTTATTCTTCTAATTGTTGTTAACACTTAATTCTTTGGGGCAAGTAAGCTAGTTAAAAGTTTTTACATAGTATCAATCTCACCAAGTTCTTAAACAACTGTGACATCAATGTTGATTGAGACTTTGTTTCAGTTTTTACTGGACTGGGTCCAAAAGGACATTCCTTTTCCCTTTAAATCAACTTCCTACACTGGCCAACCACAAACTCTAGCATATTATCCATGCCCAAATTCCCCACATTTGAAGCTCACAATGTCAAAACTATCTCTGATCTCCTTTACTTAGTATACAGAATAGCAACAGAAGCAACAGTAAAATTATGCACTATTAGGTAAGATTGGAATTGCCCAAAAAGGGGATTAAAAAACATGAGGCCTCTCTCCATCCAGATCTTAGTTTTTACCTCCTCAATTGAACATGCTAGGTGGAAAAAGGTATAGACCCAGGCTTTTTACATGAACCTTATTTCTATCTCTGTAGGCAAAGAGGTTCCTGTTTACTATGTGCTTGGTGTTTTTTGAAAATTCCATATATTATGATCAATTACCTATTACAGAATTACTTGGTTTTATGTATGTATGTATGTATGTATGTATGTTTAAAATTCCCCATATAGCTTGGATCTTAGACTTTTTTCAGAAACGTATATTTCCCTCCTGACAACATTTCTTTTTCTTATCTTAGCTTCACTGATTTTTCTCACAACAAAATATTTATGAAGCATCTCTCCCAAAAAAGAGAAGAAAATCTTTGAGGGTAAGAACAGTTTGATTTCAGTCATATCTACAGCTTCTAGCTTGGCATAAAAGACATAGGAGACGATCAATAAATTCTGATTAGTTGGTGAGTAATCAAATGTTCAATTTTCATTTTATGAGAACTGCTGTTTAAAAGTTCACCTCTTTGCCAGATTTGTAAAAGATACAGTATTCTATTATCCTGTATTTTTGATATGACACATCAGTTTTGATCTAATCATACAAGCGATTGATTTAAACTTACTTTCAGCCAATTTGCTTGCCAATGTTTTCAATGGTTCTTGACAGAGATTTCTGCCCTGTGATATATTTCTCAAATAAAAGGTTAGTGATTTCATTTTTTTTCTGATTGTTTCTTATCTAGTTTGTCCTACTGACATACTAATTTGTTCTTTTAATCAGTGCCAAACACATGATTACTGTTTAAAAAGTAGTCTTTGATAGGAAATCCTATTTCCCTTTTTTTTTGGCTACTTGTAATCATCATCCTTGAACTTATAGTTTTTTCATCCTTTTATATCAATTTCTTCTATTAAAAAAACTATTGATATATCACAAAAAATCTACAACTTAATTTAGGCAATATCATTTTCATTATATTAGAATCAGATTACCACGATGATTTACTATTCTTTCTATAATTTGTTATCTTTTATTTCTGTAATGACTCTTGAATGTGATGTGACTAGTAGTGTTATTCCCAGATTAATTATTTTACCTTTATTGTTGTCTTGAATTACTCTTCCTTCAACATTAATTCTTCCCTTTTGATCATTCTGCATAGAAATACAGCTGAAATGGGTGAATTCATTTTGTATACTATTATTTTACTGAAAACTTTAATCATCTCCATTAGTTTGCTGATTCTCTTGAGTTTTGTAAGTAAGCCTTCTGCAAATAAGAAAATGTCATTTTTTGATAATTTTTGGCTTAAATCTCTTTCTTTTATGTTGCTATTCTATTTCAAGTACTATTTTGAACCTTAATGGGGATATGGATCATTTATGCTATATTATCTAGCTTACTAGGACTATATTTTGTCAAAAGATTTCATGCATCTATTGCTATGATAATATTTTTGTTTATATCATTTTTGTGCTAGTTTCTTTCTTAATGTTGAATCATTTTGCATTGATGATATAAATTCATTTGAACAAATAAATATATATATATATTGCTGCTGCTTTATAACAGTTTATTTAATTTTTGCAGCATATTTGTAATCCTTTTCCATATTTCTCTTCCTCTGTTTTATCCTTGTCTGATTTAGGAGTCAGGACCTATGTCTCATAAAAGTGTTTGAAAGTATTTTCTTACCCAGTTATTAACAAGATTTTTATTGAGTATTAACCTTATTCAAATAAAAACTCGTAAATCCATTTGTCTCAGACTCTGTAACACACAAGTCCATTAATAAATAATCTATGGATTGTTTAAGTTCTAGTTCTGAGATTGTTTAAAAATGATAATTTTCTAATTCTATTCAATTTGAGAATGCTGTTTTTTTAATAATCATATTTGCCTCTTAATTCTCAATTTTCTGGTATGTAATTTAGTATAATAGTTTCTGACAATTCTATTTATTACTACTCAGTTCATTGTGAACTCATCTTGTTTAGTTTGAATTTTTCGCAATTTGCTTATTGTTCATTTTTTTTAGGTTTTTTGTGGCAAATGGGGTTAAGTGGCATGCCCAAGGCCACATAGTTAGGTAATTATTAAGTGCCTGAAGTCACATTTGAACCCAGTACTCCTGACTCCAGGGCTGGTGCTCTATTCACTGCCCCACCTAGCTGACCCATTATTATTCATTGTTAATGGTTACCTGAAGAATTATCAATTTTATTAGCCTTTTAAAAAAATCAAGTATAATTTGCTCTAAGATGTGACATAAGCACATTTGACTTAAATGTCAGATAAGTTGAAATGGGTAGCATGATTTTCATTTGCAGTATTAACTTCAATGTAAGATCCTCAAATTATTCCCCTATGAAAGATAAAAATTAATATTTCTTCTGTTTTCTACTGCATTGACTTTATAATGTAATTAATGTTTATTTTGCATTGATTCTTAGAATTGCATGCAACCACCTCACTCAAAATTTGATGTTGTCTTAGTCTGAATTTGGAGTCTGGATTTAAATATCAAAACACTCTAGTATCTTTGCTAAGAAAATCCCTAATGGAGTCAAAAAAAAAAAGTCAGAAATACCTGAAACAACAATATCTAAACTGAGCTAAAGATAAGATTAAAAAGGAATGGTGCTTTAGTTTATGCTCCAAGACCTTTGGACACTTGTTTGATAACCAGTTTAACCTGAGGCTCATTTGTCAACTAAAAACAAATGGCCAACTTAAACTGGATGCCCCTTCCCCAATTCTTCAACCCTTGCTTCGCTTTGGAAAACTAAATGTGATTTGATAGAATTGGCAGTCTTGATTTGGGCACTTCTAATTTTCTAGTGAAGATTTTTAGAGGCACAAGTGGTCTCTAAAGCAATTAACATTCTGTAATTATTAGAGACAAGATCAGTCACACTTGAAGACCAACCCATTTTCCCCAGCTGCAACCAGTAACACTTCACAACTATTCTTATTCATTCATTTCATGTATCTCAGTAAAAATGTTTTTGTTTTCTTCTGTACCATCTGGGTCTCTGACTTTACTGAGGTGCCAGAGTGAGTCATTTATATAAACAACTATATGTATCAATGTCATTAAACTGTTAGCTTGCCCTGAGAAAATGAGCCTCAATTTTCCTCACTTTCATTTTAGTCACCACACTTCTAATGACTGCCAGAACTATCCACTGGTCAGAAAATTTCTAGGCCTAAACAAGTCCATGAAGCTACCCTGATATCAATATGGTGTTTTACGATTTAAAACATTTTCTCCTGACTCACAGGATTCATTCAGGTCTAGGTTATGAAGCATTGCTTAAAAATTAAAGTATGAAGTCTACTATTTATATTTTTGAATTGTGCTTTTATCCTTTGTGGGTACCTTTTATTCTCTCATTTCTCTTCTTTAAGTACCAGTTGATTTCAATTCCTTAAGAGTTTGTAGTTTAAATATCATGAAATTAAAATGCATTGAATGCTATAGAATCTACCTCTTGTGCACCCTCCCCCCTCAAATTTTCAATGAAAAAGTAAACAGGTCTTAAGTATTCCTATTTGTTGTTGTTTTATGTGAATTGGAGGGGAGGGCCATTCAGTTCCCAACCCTAAGATCAAGAAGGAAGTGATGCTTCTCCTGGTTCACCAGCCTACTGAATGACAAGATACTTAATAGCTTCTGTGTCTCAACTGAATCTAGGCCAGGGCAAAAAAAAAAAAAAAAAGGAACTATTCCTCATTATCCAGTTCATTTTAGTCTGCTTGCCACTCAATTCCCAATGACATCTGTATTGCAACCAAAAATCTGAATGAATAGAAAATAGAATGAAAGTACAGTGTTTACTATATCCCATCCTGAATTTTCTCCCATTAAGGAAGATTTTTGGAGGGAGGGAAGAACAAGACATTTTTCCCCATACCAAAATTTCAGAATGTACCTTGCCAAACTTCTATGAATCATTTCTTTAAGCCTAAAAAAAAATTCACTCAAAAGTAAAAGGAAGAGAGATACATTCTCCAGGATACCAGTTAACTTTTTATTCATGAATCAAGATACTGTGCAATGAAGCAGATCTTATAATCGTTTTCTAATATCTATGGTGCCTTTAAGCACAAAGTAATTTCCTTCCTTATATCTCTTGATATTATGGATTTTTCTTTTTGCCTTTTCTTTTAGCAAGATTGAATCTCCTATCATTTCCTGAATTATCAAATAGTAAATTTTACTCAAGTATCTCATTTTCATTTTAAATGCATTTATATTTATCAAATATTTATATTTTATGAAGGAAATTTAACCATTCTACCATTCTCTTTCACTTAGACCATTTAATTCACTAACATTTAAAGATATTATTGTTTTATATACATGGTCTTCTGTTTTTTTATTCGATTTTTTTCCACTTCTCATAAGTTGGTCCTTTATCCCTACGATTACTGGGATCGTAGCCAATTTCTACAGGATTTCTCAAATGTCCTCTCCATGCCTCTCATATAACATATCCTTCCCACATTCCTGTACATTAAATTAATTATTTGTTTTGACTAACTAAATTTGGTCTCAATCTACCAATTATCTCTCTTTCTCTGTCTACCTGTCCCTTTCCTTCTGTCTCTGTCCCTTTCTGTGTCTATTTCCTTATCTCTCTATATATATATATTTGCGTGTGTGTGTGTCTCATTTGTTTCTTCTCTCTCACCTTCTTATATTTTTCCTCTTCCCACTCCTTAGTATTTCAAATAATAGTGTGGTTCAAAATCCTCCTTTTCTCACCTTGCATTATGCATTGAGTAATAATGATTTATGTTGTCATTTTCTAAGAGGTTTGATTTATCTTACCATTCTCCTTATGTTTATCCATATCTAGAATATTCTAAATTCTCTTCTCTTGTCCATATAATATATATTTATTATTCATTTCTGAATGAATAAAGACATCTGAAGAAGAAAATTTGAGTCCTATCTTCTATATTTTTTCTGCATTAATGCATTTATTGTTTTCATTTCATTCTTTCTTTTCTTCATTTATTGTAGGGCAATTTTATTCTATGCATAATCCCAGAAACATCAATTTATGAGGAAAAAGTTGAGGCATAGAAGGAATCATTCTGAATCATGAAGTTTCATCCTACTCCCTTGCTCTTATTATTCACATTCAACCCTCCTTAGACCATTACAGCTTTCTTCTAGGACTGTCTTTCCTTCCATTCTGAATATTGATCACTCCCAAGTGTCAATGTACCACTTTTTTATGGTGGATTACAGTTCTTGGAAGCTTGGTCTTTGTTTTGTAAAGGTATTATACTAAGATGACCATTCCACTCAATCAAAATTGCCATGTTTATTAAGCCATCAATGAACTCCCTAAGAAAAACTTTCCAGTGTCAAATGGATTCATAAGTGAATTCAACCAAAAATTCAAAGAACAGTCAGTTCTAATTCTATATAAACTATTTGAAAAAATAGGTGAGGAAAGAATTCTACCAAATTATTTCTATGACACCAATTTGGTTCTGATACCTAGACCAGAAAGAGTCAAAACAGAGAAATAAAATTATTGACCAATTTCCTTAATGAATATAGATGCCAAAATTTTAATTAAAATATTAGTAAAGAAATTAAGGAAGATATCAAGTAGAATTTGTATCAGGAATACAGGGTTGGTTCAATATTAGAAAAACTATCAGAATAATTGACCTTATTAATAACAATCCTAACAGAAATCATATGATTATCTTAATAGATGTTGAGAAAGCTTAAAATACAGCACCAAAAACACTAGGGAGCAGAGAAATAAGTGGAATATTCCTTAAAATCATAAGCATTAGCTATCTAAAACCATAAACAAGCATTAAATGCAATGGGGATAAACTAGAAGGATTCCCAATAAGATGGGGGGGGCAAGATACCCATTTCTACCACTATTATTCAATATTATGTTAGAAATGTTAGCTTCAGTAATAAGAAGAAAAATAAATTGAAGGAATTAGAATTGTTAAAGAAAAAACAAACCTCTCACTCTTTGTAGCTGATATGATGGTATACCTACAGAATCCTAGAAAATTATCTAAAAAACTACTGGAAACAATTATCAACCTTAACAAAGTTGCAGAATATAAAATAAACCCACATAAATTATCAGCATAACAGCAGTAAGAGACAGAAAAAGAAATCTCATCTAAAATAACCGCAGACATCATAAAATACTTGGAAGTCTACCTGCCAAGGTAGACTTAGAAACTATATGAAAACAACTACAAAATACTTTTCACACAAATAAAATCAGAGTTAAATAACTGGACAATGTCAACTGCTCATGAGTAAGCTGAACTAACATAATAAAAATGACAATTCTATCTAAATTAAATTACTTTTCAGTGCCATAGAAATCAAACTTCCAAAAATTATTTTAGTGAACGAGAAAAAATAGTAACTAAATTCATATGGAGGAACAAAAGGGTCAAGAATATTGAGAAAATTAATGGAAAAATGCAAAGGAAGGTAGCCTAGGCAAAACAGATCTAAAATTATATTATAAATCATAAGTCTTCAAAATTAGTTGGTTCTGGATGGCTAGGAATAAATCAGGGGCAAAAAAACTAGCAGTAAATGACCATAGTAATCTACTGTTTAATAAACCCAAAGTTTCCAGTTTCTGGGATAAGAACTCATTCTTCAATAAAAATTGCTGGGAAAACTGGAAGATAGTATAAAAGAAACTTAGACCAAGACCAACATCTCACACCCTATACCAAGATCAGATTGAAATGGGTATAGAATTTAGACATAAAAGGTAATATCCTAAACCAATTAGGAGGACAAGAAATAGTATACTTGTTAGATCTATGGAAAGGGGAGTAGTTTATGATCAAAGAAGAGATAGAGAACATTATAAAAACAAACTGGATAATTTTAAAATATCAAATTTTTTAAAAATTGCACAAACAAAACCACTGCAATCAAGATTAAAGGGAATATACTAAGTTGGGAAACAATTTTTACAATGAGTGTTTCTGACAAAGGACTCACTTCAAAATATATAAAGAACTTAGGCAAATTTATAAAAAAAAATCACTGTCCAATTGATAAATGGTCAAAGGATATGGCAAGGCAATGCTCAGAAGAAGAAATCAAAACTACCTATAGTCACATGAAAAATTTCTCTAAATATTTATTGATTAGAGGAATGCAAATTAAAACATCCCTTAGGTATCTACCACCTCATATCTTAAATATTTGATAATATAACTAGAAAAGAAAATAATCAATGTTGGAGGGGATTGTGAGAAAACTGGGACACTAATGAACTGATGGTGCAGTTGTGAAATGAGTCAACCTTTCTAGAGAGCAATTTGTAATTATGCCCAAAGGACAATAAAAAGATGCACACCTTTTGTTTCCAGAAATACTGCTACTGGCTTTGTATCCTGAAGAAATGAAAGAGTAAAAATACCACATGTACAAAAATATTCATAGTAGTTCATTTTGTAGTGGCAGAGAAATGGAAATTGAGTTGATGCCAATCAACTGGGAAATGACTGAAAAAATTGTGTTATATGAATGTCATGGTACATGTTGTTCTATAAGAAATCAATGTAACATTAGAAATGCTAACTGTAGCAATAAGAGAAGAAAAAGAAATTGAAGGAATCAGATTTGGCAATGCGGAAGCAAAGCTTTCACTCTTTGCAAATGATATAATGGTATAATTAGAGAACCCAAGAAAATCATCTAAAAAACTCCTGGAAACAATTAACAGATTCAGTAAAGTATCAGCATACAAAATAAACCCATATAAATTATCAGCATTTTTATATATGAACAACAAAGCCCAAGAGTAAGAGATTAGAAAGAGAAATTCCATTTAAAGTAATTGTATGAACACAATTAAAAAGCACTTCTCACCCAAATAGTCAGATCTAAATAATTGGAAAAATGTCAAATGCTCATGTTTAGGTCGAGCTAATATAATAAAAATGGCAATTATATCCAAATTAAATTACTTATTAAGTGCTATACCAAACTACCAAATAACTACTATAGCAACAAAATTCATCTAGAGCAACAAAAAGATAAGAATAAGGGAACTGATGAAAAAATGTAAAGGAAGGTAGCTTAGCTCCATCAGATCTAAAACTATACTATAATGTGGCAGTCATCAAAACTATCTGGTACTGGTTAAGAAATAGAGTAATGGATCAGTGGATTAGGATAGGTTCAAAAGAAACCACAGTAAATGACTATAGCAATCCACTATTTGACAAACCCAAAGACACCAGCTTCTGGGATAAGAACTTACTGTCTGAAAAAATTGTTGGAAAACTGGAAAATAGTATGGCAAAAACTTGGTATAAACCCACATCTCACACTTTATACCAAAATAAGGTCAAAATGGGTATAGCATTTAGACATAAAGGGTGACAACCTAGATAAATTAATAGACCAGGAAATACTCATCTATCAGATCTATGGAAAGGGGATAAATTTATGATCAAATGAGAATTAGAGTACATTATAAACTTCAAAATGAATGATTTTGACTATATTGAATTAAAAAGGTTTTGCACTACTAAAATCAATGCTGCCCAAATTAGAAGGAAAGCAGAAAGCTGGGAAGCAATCTTCACAACATGAGTTCTGATAAAGGTTTCATTTCTAAAATAATATAGAGAATTGCATCAAAATTATAAGGTTACAAGTCATTCCCAATTGAAAAATGATCAAAGGATATGAATAAAGTTTTCAAATGAAGAAATTAAAGCTATATAAAATCATATGAAAAAATTCCCCAAATCATTATTGATTAGAGAAATGCAAATTAAAACATCAATGAGGTATCGACTCACACTTGTGTGTTGTGGCTTGCTTCACCTTGGGGCCCTAACAGTGACGACCTCCCTCCCAAAGGGGAGCTGAGAATAAGGAGTCAAGTCACACTACCTTATGCCTCCAGCTCAATTTTATTACTGCTTAGCTTGTACATAAATATACTGTTAGGTCTTCCAGGGTAGAACAAAGAAAAATGAGTAAATGGGGGTATATGACAAGCAGTTATACATGCAGCATCTTGCATTACAGGATAAAGGAGTACATTAGGGGGGGAGGTGGTAAAACACAGCTGTGTCCTGTGCCCTTGGGCCATGGGGCAGAAAGACCAGTGCCCAAGGACTCTGGCACACCTTAAGTCTCAGGGCAGCATGACAGCTTCTGCCAGGTGGCAGTCTGTTAGAATAGCCTGTGTTCCCACACCTGTCAGATTGGTCAAGATGAGAAAAAGGGAAAATGATCAATGTTGGAGGCATTGTGAGAGATTCATGCATTCATGTATTGCTGGTGGAGCTGTGAACAGTTATAAATGAGCAGAATCAGAGGAACATTGTACTCACCAACAGCAACATAGGGGATTATCAACAATTATGGACTTGTTCATTTCAGCAGAACAATAATCAAAGACAATTTAAATACACTTATAATGGAAAATACTGTTTACAGAGAAGGAACTGTGGTGTTTAAAAGAAGAACAAAGCTTGTTACTTCAATTTTTAAAAGTTGTCCTATGCATTGTGTGATTTTTTTTTCTTTCTAATGTTTTCTTTCTTCCATTTGACTTTTCTTCTTCTCTCACAACATGATCAATATATTTTTATTGTTTGGCTTGGTTATAAATATAGAGCCCATATCACATTTCTTTCTGTCGAGAGAAGTGGGGAGGGAATAGAGGAAGGAAGAAATATGTAAAACTCAGAACCTTGCAAAAATGATTGGTAAAAACTATTGTTGCATGTAGTTGGAAAAACAAATAAATATTAGAAAATATACAAAAAGAAAAAAAACACTGTTATGTTCACCATTAACTCATGGAAATATACTTTAATATCAGCCTCTTATTTCTCCTGATGCTTGTCCTTCATTTTCAAAGAATACCATGATATCAGGAAGGGGATGACATGAGAAGCAAATGAATTGAATTTGAGTGATGGGTGGTGCTGTGCTAAGTCATCACCCTCACTTTCTCCCAGATCCATGAATCCAGTGGTCATATACGGATTAGAATGATTGGAGATGGCCCTAGATGTGAGGCAATCAGGGTTAATGACTTGCCCAAGGTTGGATTTGAGATTGGATCAGATTTGAATTTAGGTACTCCTGATTTCAGGGCCTGTGTTCTACTGTCTAGCTACCATTATTTTCTTTTAGGGTGAAATCAGTAACTCAGTTGTTCTTTTCTTTAAAAAAAATATTTTTATTTTATTCATTTTTTCTAACTCCATGTAATGGTAGTTTTTACCAATCAATTTTTTTTCAAGATTTTGAGTTTTACAACTTTTCTCCCTCCTTCCCTTCCCTCCCTCTCTCCCTGATAGAAAATAATCTGAAAATAACTCTATATTTATAACCATGCTAAACAAAGATTGATAATGAACATGATGTGAGAAAAGAATGATGTCCAAATTAAGAAAATTAGACAGAAAAAAATAGCATAATACAAAAGGCACCTATTTTTTATTGTTTGCAAGGCAATGGTGTTACGTGACTTGCCCAAGGTCACATAGCTATGTAATTATTAAGTGTCTGAGGTCAGATTTAAACTCAGATCCTCCTGACTTCAGGGCCAGTGTTCTACCCACTAAGCCACCTAGCTGCCCCCATAAGACAACTTTTAAAAATTGAAGTTTTGGTTTTTATTTAAATTCCATCATTCCTTCTCTGAATGTGGTTGATATTTTTCATCTTAAGTATTAAAATTGTTATTATTATAATACTACTGAAATGAACAAGTCCATCATGGTTGATGACATCACCCCATTGTGCTGTTAGCATGTAAAACTGTCTTCTGTTTCTGCTCATTTCACTCATCATCAATTCATGAAAATCTTTACAGGTTTTTCTGAAATCCCAGCCCTCATGATATCTTAAAGAACAATCATATTCCATCAAATACACATACCACAATTTGTGCAGTCATTTTCTCATTGCTGGGCATCCCCTCAATCTTTCAATTCTTTTGCCACTATAAAAAGAGCTACTTTGGATATTTTTGTACATGTAGAATTTAACACTTTTTCAAGATCTCTTTAGGGTACAGACCTAGTACAATAGATTAAAGGTCAAGCACAGTTTTATTGTTCTTTGGGCATAATTCCAAATTGCTCTCCAGAAATGTTAACCCAATTGTTCCTTGCTTTTGTTCTTACTCTATTTTCCCTCATTTTCCCTTCATGTTCTTCATTTGAGCCACTTCTTTCTGTTATTTCTCCCACCCAAAAATGATGATTCAAATTCTTCCTCCTCTCTTTCTCTTTACTTTAGTTTTCATTAAAGTCTTATTAAAGCTCATTCCGGACAAGATGGCAGAGAGAAGACAGGCAAAGTTCTAAAGTCTCCTGATCTCTTCCACATCTATCATATGAAGCAAACCTCTTAACAGAAATCTGACCCACAAAACCCAGAAAGAAAACCCAGGAGAAAGAACATCTACCTCAGGATCTGTCTCCGGCAACATCACTGGCCAAATTCGGGCAGGTGAGTCTGGGCTCAGAGGGAGGATCAGCCCCGGATGAACCAGATTAAGTGCTCAATTGGAACCATGAATCTGAGGGCCTGAGAGCCAGACCTGCTGGATCAGCTGTGTGGCTAGATGGCAGGGGCTTGAGTCAGCTAGGGAGCAGAGGCACTGGTGTTGGTGCTGTCCCCCTGGAGCTTACAGACAGGGCTGGAGGAAGAGTTCCAGTGCAGGAGAGCTGCGGACACCATCCCTGGGCTCTCTGCTCTGAGTAAATCTGAGTCCCCTTACAGCTCAGACCTCTTCCTGGAACAAATGCAGACTACTTCTGCCTCAGGCCCAGGTGTATGAGCAGAAGAACCAGCCCAGCTGAGGAATGACCTCAGGCCAGGGTAAAGTCCACCTTTGATTGAAGGCAAAAGAATAGCTCCAACTCCTCCCTTCAAGCAAAGGGAGAAGGCCTCAATCAAGGTCACAGACACTCCAGAAAAAGCAACCAACATCTCCTACTGGCCAGCCAGAGAAACTACACTCAGTGAGCAAAGCCTTTAGCAATCCCAAGACCCTGTGAACCAGCCCCTCCCCAACTCAAGGTCTTAGCAAAATGAAGAAGGGTCAGCAGAAAGGTGGATCCATAGAAAAATTCTTGGAAGGGAAAGACCCTAACTCAGAAAGACCTAGAGCCTCTGAGGAGAATATGATCTGGTCTTCAACACAGAAAGACTTCCTTTAAGAAATAAGGAAGGAGCTTAAAAATTTGGTCGAGACAATTAATACCTTGCAACAAGAAAACAAAACCTTGGAAAGTACAATTGGACAAATATAAAAGCAGAATAAATCTCTTAGATCCTCAACTGGACAAATACAAAATGAGAATTATTCTCTCAGATCCTCAATTGGGCAAATGCAAAAAGAAAATAATTCTCTCAAAATCTCAATTGGTCAAATAGAAAGCTCTTTCAAAAGTAGAATTGACCAAATGGAAAAGGAGTTGCAAAAGGTTAATGAAGAAAACTCCTGCCTCCAAAAATGAATGGAGTCTAAAGAAACTAATGACTCCACGAGACACCAAGAGTCAGTTAAACAAAATCAAAAAATAGAAAAAAAATAGAAGAAAACGTAAAATACCTCATCAACAAAATCACTGACCTTGAGAATAGATCGAGGAGGAGCAACCTAAAAATTATAGGACTTCCGGAAAACATTGAAGAGAAAAAAGGCCTGGATTTAATATTACAGGATCTAGTGATGGAAAACTGCCCTGATATCACAGAATCAGAGGTCAAAGTAGTTATTGAAAGGGTACATCGATCCCCACCAGAAAAAATCCTAAAATGAAAACACCAAGGAATGTTGTGGCCAAACTCCAGAACTATCAGATAAAAAAGAAAATCCTGCAAGCAGCCAGAAAGAAACAATTTAAACATCTAGGAGCCACAGTAAGGATCATGCAGGACCTGGCTGCATCAACATTAAGGGATCGAAGGGCATGAAATGAGATATTCTGAAGTGCAAGGGAGCTTGGAATGCAGCCAAGAATCCACTTTCCTGCAAAGCTGAGCCTTCTCTTCCAGGGAAAAAGATGGACATTTAACAAAATAGAAGAATTCCAAAAATTTCTGATGAAAAGACCAGAGCTAAACAGAAAATTTTTGACATCAAACAGGAGGTTCAAGAGACATATGAAAAGGTTAAAAGTGGGGGGTGGGGTGGTAAAAGGAAAAAAATGCTATCCAGTAAGTTGAAACTGGCTATATCCCAGCATGGGGGAAAAAGATTCTCATAAATCTTGAGAATTGTAACTCTAACAGAGAGAATATACCTAGCCAAAAATGATGGACATTCATGACCTATCCATGAGACTGCTATCTAAAGAGATGTAACTGACTTTAACCCCACTTGGGAGAAAGACTCTAATAACTCTCAGGAATTTTTACTCTATTCGATAGAATATACTGAACTAGAAGGGACAGACATTCAGAATTTTCTATGAATTAGATAGAATAATCTAAAAAACACTACCTCCTTAAAAAGGAGAACAGGAAAGAGATGGGAGGAGGGCGGGGATTGAATAGGGTAAATCTCTTTACACTAAGAGATACAAAAAAACTTATGGTAATAGAGGGAAAGAAGGGAGCAAATGAGAAACACCTGAATTTTCCTCTCAACAGACTTGGGTTAAAGTCAACCTACACATACTCAGTTAACTTATAAAACATCTAACCTTTCAAGTATTAAAAGGGGAGAAGGGGAGGGGGGGATGGAGGAAGGGAAGGGGAGTGGGGGAAAAAAGGGGGAAATAATAAAAGGTAGGGAAGGAAAAAGGGAAAAGGGGAGGGGGTGATATAGGAGGGCAAACACACTGAAGGGGGTGGTATTCAGAAACAAAATACAAGGGAATGTGGATAAGGTGGGAAAGGGGGGGAATACAAACAGAGGGAGGATAGCATGGAGGGCAATAAAGAATTAGTAATTATAACCTTGAATGTGAATTTGATGAACTCTCCCTTAAAACGTAAGCAAATATCAGAATGGATTAAAAACCAGAATCCTACAATATGCTGCTTACAAGAAACTCATTTGAAGCAAAGAGATACAGATAGAGTAAAAGTAAAAGGTTGGAGCAAAATATATTTTGCTTCACCTAAAGTTAAAAAAGCAGGGGTAGCAATCCTTATCTCAGACAAAGCAGCAGCAAAAATAGATAGCTTTAAAAGAGATAAGGAAGGAAACTTTATCCTCCTAAAAGGTACCATAGACAAGAAAGTCATTTCAATACTGAATATATATGCACCCAGTGGGACAGCACCCAAATTCTTAGAGGAGAAGCTGAAAAAACTACAGGAAGTCATAGACAGCAAAACTCTACTAGTGGAGACCTCAACTTCTCACCTCAGATCTAGATAAATCAAATCATAAAATAAACAAGAAAGAAGTTAAGGAGGTAAATAGATTGTTAGAAAAATTAGATATGGTAGACTTATGGAAGAAACTGAACAGGGATAGAAAAGAATATACCTTTTTCTCTGCAGTACATTTAAATTATACAAAAACTGACCATGTACTAGGACATAAAAACCTAATGATCAACTGGAGAAAGGCAGAAATAGTGAATACATCTTTTTCAGATCACAATGCAATAAAAGTCATATGCAATACTGGGCCAAGGTAATATAGACACAGGAAAAAAATGGAAACTGAATAACCTCATTTTAAAAAAATGAATAGACCAAAAAACAAATTATAGAAAGAATTAGCCATTTTTATCCTAGATAATGATAATAATGAAACAACATACCAAAACCTATGGGATTCATTCAAAGTGACTCTCAGGGGATATATTATAGCTCTAAATGCTTACATGAATAAATTGGAGAAAGAGGAAATCAATAAACTAAACATGCAACTAAAAGAATTAGAGAAAGAACAAATCAAAAATCCCCAACTAAATACCAAATTAGAAATTCTAAAAAATAAAGGAGAAATTAATAAAATTGAAAGAAAAAAATTATTGAATTAATAAATAAAACCAAAAATTGGTATTATGAAAAAACCAATAAAATTGATAAACCTCTGGTCAATTTGATTAAAAAAAAGAAAGAAGAAAACCAAATTGAGAGTATCATAAATGAAAAAGGTGAACTCACCACCAATGAAGAGGAAATTAAAGTAATAATTTGAAATTACTTTGCCCAACTCTATGCCAATAAACGTGATAATCTAAGTGAAATGGATGAATATTTACAAAAATATAAGTTGCCCAGGTTAAATGAAGAAGAGATTAAATACCTAAACAACCCTATCTCAGAAAAAGAAATGCAACAAGCCATCATTGAACTCCCTAAAAATAAATCTCTAGGGCCTGATGGATTCACAAGTGAATTCTACCAAACATTTAAGGAACAATTGGTTCCAATTCTACATAAACTCTTTGGAAAAATAGGGAAAGATGGAACTCTGCCTAACTCTTTCTATGAACCCAATATGGTGCTGTTACCTAAACCAGGAAGAGTTAAAACGAAGAAAGAAAATTATAGACCTATTTCCCTGATGAACATAGATGTAAAAATCTAAAATAAAATCTTAGCAAAACAATTACAAGTTATCACCAGGATAATACATTATGATCAAATAGGATTCATCCCAGTAATGCAGCATTGGTTCAATATTAGGAAAACTTTTAGGTATAATTAATTATATCAATAACATTACTATCAGAAATCATATGATCATATCAATAGATGCTGAAAAAGCTTTTGACAAAATACAGCATCCATTCCTATGAAAAACACTGGAGAATGTAGGAATAAATGGACTGTTCCTTAAAATAATTAGCAGTATCTATCTAAAACCATCAACAAGCATTATATTCAATGGGGAGAGGCTAGAGGCATTCCCAATAAGATCAGGAGTGAAACAAGTGTGCCCATTATCACCACTACTATTCAATATTGTATTAGAAATGTTAGCATCAGCAATAAGAGAAGAAAAAAGAAATTGAAGGAATTAGAATTGGGAAGGAAAAGACAAAATTCTCACTCTTTGCAGATGACATGATTGACTACCTAGAGAACCCCAAGAAATCATTCAAAAAACTACTGGAAACAATTAGCAATTTTAGCAAAGTTGCAGGTTATAAAATAAACCCTCATAAATCCTCAACTTTTCTGTATATGTCTAGCAAGATACAGCAGGAAGAGCTAGAAAAAGAAATCCCATTCAAAGTAACCCCAGACAATATAAAATACTTGGGAGTCTATTTGCCAAGACAGACTCAGACTCTTTTTGAAAATAATTATAAAACACTTCTCACACAAATTAAATCAGATTTAAATAACTGGGCAAATATCAACTGCTCATGGATAGGTAGAGGTAATATAATAAAAATGACAATTCTACCACAACTAAACTATCTGTTTAGTGCCCTACCAATCAAAGTTCCAAAAAAAAATACTTTAATGAGTTAGAAAAAAATTGTAAGTAAATTCAAATGGAGAAATAAAGTCAAGAATTGACAGGAGCTTAATGAAAAAAAATGCAAAAGAGGGTGGCTTAGCCCTACCTGAACTAAAATTACATTAAAAAGCATCCATCATCAAAACTGGTTGGTATTGGTTAAGAAATAGAGTGGTGGACCAGTGGAATAGACTAGGTGTAAAAGCAGGAGATGATTATAGTAACCTGCTGTTCGATAAACCCAAAGAGTCTAGCCATTGGGATAAAAACTACCTCTTTGATAAAAACTGCTGGGATAATTGGAAGTTAGTATGGAAGAAACTTAGATTAGACCAACACCCAACACCCTTTACCAAGGTAAGATCCAAATGGTTCCAGGACTTAGACATAAAAAACAATACTATATGCAAATTAGAAGATTAAGGACTAGTTTACCTGTCAGATGTATAGAAAGGGGAGCAGTTTATAACTAAGGAAGAGTTGGAGACATCACCAAAAACCAATTAAATGATTTTGATTCCATTAAATTAAAAAGCTTTTGCACAGATAAAACCAATATAACCAAGATCAAAAGAAATGTAGTAAATTGGAAAACAATATTTACAACTAATGATTCTGACAAAGGGCTCATTTCTAAAATATACAGAGAACTGAGTCATATTTTTAAAACAAAAAGCCATCCCCCAGTTGACAAATGGTCAAAGGATATGCAAAAGCAATTTACAGATGAGGAGATCAAAGCATTCCATAGCCATATGAAAAAATGTTCTAAATTATTAATTATTAGAGAAATGCAAATTAAAGCTTCTTTGAGGTACCACCTCACACTTCTCAGATTGGCCAATATGACCAGAAAGGATAATGATCGTTGTTGGAAGGGTTGTGGGAAATCTGGGACACTATTACACTGTTGGTGGAGCTGCGAACTCATCCAACCTTTCTGGAGAGCTATTTGGAACTGCGCCCAAAGGGCAACAAAAATGTGCATACCCTTTGACCCAGCAATACCACTACTGGGTCTATATCCTGAAGAGATGATGAAAAAGGGTAAAAACATTACTTGTACAAAAATATTTATAGCAGCCCTGTTTGTGGTGGCAAAGAACTGGAAATCAAGTAAATGTCCTTCAATTGGGGAATGGCTTAGCAAACTGTGGAATACTATTGTTCTATTAGAAACTGTGGAATAATATTGTTCTATACATGGAATACTATTGTTCTATTAGAAACCAGGAGGGATGGGATTTCATGGAAGCCTGGAGTGATTTGCATGAGCTGATGCTGAGTGCGATGAGCAGAACCAGAAAAATACTGTATACCCTAACAGCAACATGGGTGTGATGATCAACCTTGAAGGACTTGCTCATTCCATCAGTGCAACAATCAGGAACAATTTTGGGCTGTCTGCAAAGGAGAGTGTCATCTGTATCCAGTTAAGAAGCTGTGGAATTTGAACAAAGTTCAATGACTATTCCCTTTAATTTAGAAAAAAAAACAGATGATATCTTATTGTCTGATCTTGTTACCTCTTAGAATTCTTGTCTCTTCACTAAGCATATGATTTCTCCCTCATAACACCCAATTTGGATCAAGGTACAACATGGAAACAAAGTAAAGACTGGCAGATTGCTTTCCATGGAGGGGTGGGGGGAGAGAAGTAAGATTGGGGGAAAATTGTAAAATTCAAATAATATCTTTAATAAAAATTAATAAAAAATAAAATCTTATTAAATTAATATTTCAAATTCATTTATACTTTGATTCTGCTTAATTTTAATGATTTATTTATTTTCACATTATTGTAACCTATTTGCAAATATACATTAAACCCTCTTCCCACCAAAAACAATAGAGAAACCTCAAGTAAAATGAAGTGAGACAAAAAAATAGTTGTATTTCAGTCTCTGTTCAGGTATCACTGAGTCTGACACTGGGATGGGTTTCCATGTTTATCATAAGTCCTTCAAACAAGTTGCTTCAATTATTTCTCCCCCCCAACAATTGCTATTGTTAACTATGTCATCTACTACCCTCTCCCCCTCCCCCGTCCCCCTTCTCCTATCCCTTTCCTCTCCTTTTTACTCTGTGGTAAGATTTCTATACTATATTGAATGTGTACGTTATTTTCTCTCAGCCATTTCTGATGAGAATGAAGGCTCCCTCATTCCTCCTCACCTTGCCTTCCTTCCACTCCATTGCAAAAGCTTTTTCTTTACCCTTTTATATAAAATATCTTAGCCCATTCTAGCTCTCCTTTCTCTTTCTACCAATACTTTCCTTTTTCACCCATTAACTCTGTCTTTATACTATATTATACCATTTTATTCAACTCCCTTCTCTGCTTTGTCAATATATGTTCTTTTTAACTGCTCATAAATGAGAAGGTTTATATGAGTTATCTATATCATCTTCCCATGCAGGAATAAACACAGTTCAGCATCATTAAATCCCTCATAATTAGTCTTTCCCATCCACGATCTCTGTGTTTCCTCTGAACCTGTACTTGGAGATTAAACTTTCTGTTCAGTTCTAGTCATTTCAACAGGAAAATTTGAAAATCCCCTGTTTCATCTAATGTCCATCTTTTCCCCTGAAAGAGGAAATTCAGTTTTGATGAGTAGTTGATTCTCTGTTATAATCCAGGCACTTTTGCCTTCTGGAATATCATATTCCAAACTCTATTAGCCTTTAATGTAGACATTGCCAAATCCTGTGTAATTCTGTCCATAATGCCATAGTAGTTGAATTGTTTCTTTCTGACTGCTTTATTTGACTTGGGAGTTGTGGAATTTGGCTCTAATTTTCCTGGTAATTATTTTTTTGGGGGGTATAGGGATTTCTTTTGGGAGGTGATCACTAGATCCTTCAATATCTATTTTACCCACTGCTTCTAGGATCTCAGGGTAATATTGCTGGATTATTTCTTGTAAAATGAAATTTAGGTTCTTTTCCTAGACATTACTTTCAGGTAGTCCAATAATTCTTATTTATCTCTTCAGGATCTGTTTCCAGGTCAGTTGCTTTTCCAAAGAGATAATTCACATTTTCTCCAAGCTTTTCATTCTTTTGGTTCTGTTTTACTGTTTCTTGATTTCTTACAAAGTCACCAGCTTTCTTTAGCTTCGTTCTACATTTGAAAGAGTTATTTTCTTCAGAGAACTTTTTTAATCTCCTTTGCCAACTAGCCAATTCTGCTTTTAAGGTATTCTTCTACTAATGTGCCTTTCAGATTCCTTTGTTCCATTGGACCTAAGCTGGTTTTTGACATTTTATTTTCTTTGGGGTTTTTTTGGTGTCTCTATAATGCTGCTGACTTGGTTTTCATAATTTTCCTGCATTTGCTCTCATTTCTCTTCCAAAATTTTTATCTACCTCCCATACTTGTTTTTCTTTTCTGTTTTTTAGGGGGTTTTTTGCAAGGCAAATGGGGTTAAGTGGCTTGCACAAGACCACACAGCTAGGTGTCTGAGACCAGATTTGAACCCAAGTACTCCTGACTCCAAGGCAGGTGCTTTATCCACCACACCACCTAGCCACCCCCCATACTTGTTTTTCAAAGTCTTTTCTGAGGTCTTCCATAGTCTGACACCTTTTCCTATTTTTCGTGGAGGTTTTAGATCCAGAAGCTTTGACCATGTCATATAAATTTTGATCCTCATTGGATCAAATAATTTTCTATATTCAGATTCTTCTTTTTCTATTGTTTGCTAATTTCCTCAGACTATGACTGACTTACAGAACTTCCAAGAAATGGAAGGTTTTGGGCGACACCCACCCAGGGACTTTAATTCCTCCAATGTCTTATGAGACTCTCTAATTGTTCTCCTGGCCTGTGCTCTAGTCTCTGGATGACCACAAGCTCTCCCCTTCCCCTGGAGCTATGAGGGTCCCTGGTCCTCTATGGTAGTATGGGGGCCCGGACTTGGTCCTGGTTCTGAATATGTACAAAGTAGCAGAATCCAGCCCAATGGATAGCAGAGAGACCTCTGCAGTCTCTCCCCACTCCATTACCATCTGTGGACTGAGCAACTACTGGGTGACTCTATTGGTTCCCATGGTACCCTGAGACCAGCACTGGCCTGGCCTGCATTGACTCCACGCTCACTCTGGTACAACAGAGTTGTTACACCAAACCTCCAAATTGTCCCCAAAGATTCCCCAAGAGGTCTGGAAAGCACTCCCACTATTACAGAACCAGGTACCCTCAGAGGCCCAGGCATCTCATGGGCTGTTCCTAGAAGAGTGGAGAGGGTTTGCTCTGGTGCAAAACAGTTGGTTCCTGGACTGTGCTACAGCTTTTTCCAACCTCTAGTCTTCATGGAATAGACCTTTCCTGTTGTGGCTTGCTTCACCTTGTGGCCCACAGTGGCGACCGCCCTCCTGGAGGGGAGCTGAGAATAAGGAGTCAAGCCACTACTGCCTTATGCCTCCTCTTTCTGTAAGTTCTGCCCCTCTAAAATGAGGTTAGAGTCATACTTTTATGAAGTTTTGGGGGAAATAGTTTCTGGAAATTCCTGCCTTCATTCATTTTTCTTAGCTCCATCCCCACTTGTTTAAATTTTTTAATGAAAAGAATCTTTTCTAAATTTTAATGAACTGGTACAAAGTGAGAAGAATGAGGGGAAAGTTGTACATAGTAACAGCAATGTTATATGATTTTAAATCATGAATGACATGGTTATTCTCATCAATACAAGAATCCAAGACAACCTAAGGGATTAATGGTGAAAAAAATGCTGTTCGCTTTCAGAGAAAGAATTGATGAACAGAATTAAGCATAATTTATTCACTTTATTTTTGTTCTTTTTTGTTATATTTATTTGGAGATATATTTTATATGATTTCATTTGTATAATTGAGATCATATTTCCGAGCTCTCAGTGAATAGAATAGGGAAGGAGAGGATTCAGAACTAAATTTTTTAAAATAAGTAAGTTATAAATTAGATTTTTTAATTCTTCTACCAAAATAATAAAATGGTTGATTATATTCCTTAGGGTTTTTTTCATGATAACAGTATTTATTTGCCTTTCTTGTATTTTTTGGTGTTTTTGCAAATCAAATATTGGGCTCCTTTTTGGTTTTTCTTGAAGGAATAGTCCAATTGCTTTTCTTTTGATGAATGTTGTACATAATGTTACCTCAGGGTATACACTAATTTCCATTAGAAAAAAATCATATTTTTTGACTAAACAAGAATTAGAGCATATTATAAACAGTAAAATGAATGATTTTAACTATATGAAATTTAAAATGTTTATACTAAAAAAAAATCAGTGTTGCCAAAATTAGAAGAAAAGCAGAAAGCTGGGAAATATTTTCCACAACTAGGAGTTCTGATAATGGTCTCATTTCTAAAATATAGAGAGAATTGCATCAAATTTATAAGGTTACAAGTCATTCCCCAATTGATAAATGATCAAAGGATATGAACAGATAGTTTTCAAATGAAAAAATTAAAGCTATATATAATATCATATGAAAAGTGCTCCAAATCATTTCTGATTAGAGAAATGCAAATTAAAACAACGATGAGGTATCACCCCACACCTACCAGGATGAGAAAAAGGGAAAATTATCAATATGGAGATATTGTGGGAGGATTGGGACATTGATGCATTCCTCATAGAGTTGTGAATGGATCCAACTTTTATGGAAAGCAAATGGAATTATGCCCAAAGAGCAATAAAACTGTTCATACCCTTTGACCCAGCAATTCCAATTCTACATCTATATCCAAAAAAAAATTACAAAAAAAGGAAAAATTCCTACATGTTCCAAAATATTCATAGCAGGTCTTTTTGTAGTGGCAAAAAATTGGAAATTGAGGAGATGCTCATCAATTGGAGAATGACTAAACAAGTAATTAGTATGTGAATAGTATGAAATTTTATTGTTCTATAAGAAACCATAAATGGACTTATGGGATCCAATGCTGAGCAAAAGGAACAGAACCATGAAAACAATGTACACATTAAGAACATCATTAAGAGGTGAACAAACTTGATGGAAGAAGCTCCTCTCAGCAGTTCAGAGAGCTATGACAACCATATTAGACCAGCTATGAACAATATTATCCCCATCCATAGGAAGAAAAAACAAAACACAGACACAAACACACACACACACACACAAATAACCCTTCAGATTCTGATGAACACTTTATAAAAATGATCTCTTCTATATCTCTTTCCCGTAATCCTAATTCCTCATACTGAAAATAACTAATATGTAAACATGTTTGTCAAAAATATGTAGGTACAATGCTAATCTGACTATTCACCATTGAGGGGAGGGGAGTGGGAAGGGAGGTTAGAAGGAAATTTTGTAACTTAAAAATATATATTTGCATATGGATGAAAATAAATTTTTAAAAAAATCATATTTTGGGCACAGTTAGGTGGCACAGTGAATAGAGCCCTAGAATCCTAAGGACTTGTTTTCGATTCCTACCTCAGACACTTGATACTTGCTAATTAGTCATGTAACTTTGGGCAATTCAATTAACTTCATTGTATCACAAAAAAAAATCATATTTCAATACTCTCTTTGATTTATCATGGATGCAGAGTAGTCTTAAACTATTCAGACTAATTTTTATTGATAACTACAGGACTTTTCCCTCAACAGTTTATAAAATCTGGTTTTGTGAATTCAATTTCAGTGATATGATTATTATATGGTTTGAAGTTTAGAGGTTTTTCTATCAATAATCTGTGTATTCCATCACTCAGTATCTTGCTATCTGGTTTTACATGTTCTAGGCAAATCAGTTGTACTTCTTCAAGTTTTATATTCAGGATTTAAAATTGCAATTTTTTTGTTTGGGGGAACCCTGTTATTCTTAAATGTCTTCTTTGAATTATAAGGATTTTATGTTTCATTTTTTAATTATGTTAAATTTTCTTCTACTTCTATATTTTTAATTCTAAGACTATTATTTTTTCCAATGTTTTTTATTTTGCAAAAATTTTCTACATCATATCCTAAGTTTTCTGTACTAATAGTTGCATCACTTACGAAATCTCTGGTTCCTGTAAAACAAGAATTCAAAATTGTATTTATCTTATTAATTCTTGAATTTTTCTTTTTCTTTTTATATTATCCAAAAGGAATTTGCAGAATTTATCATCTTGACATTTATTTTTGGATAGTTTTTGATTGTTTGTTTCTTTTATTTTAAAGTATAATAAATACTTGCATTGTACATTTTTCTATAATTTTTCCCTAAACTTTTAGTGCAAATTTACCTTCAAAACAATCTATCACTTTTAATTCATTTTCAATATAACTATCATCATAATATAGTCTTATTTATTCTAGACATATTGACCAAGAAATCTCCATTTCCTTCAAATATTCCATATATCAGTAAGTTAAGATAGACGACAATGTGAGGGAAGGAAAGGGAAGTATTCCCCCCCAGTAAATTGACCTTGTTCAGTCTATACAGTTTTATTCAACTGACCATTTTTAGGACATCATGATTATCATTACTCAAAGAATTGATTAACTTGTGACATTGCTAATCCAATTTAATTGTGTAAGAGTCCAGATTAACTAGAAATACTTCTAGAATTTAATTAACATATGGTAACTCCTTTAATTCTATTGAATAATGGCACAAACTTGACTCATAGTTTTGTGCTGAATCTAAAGCCAGCTTTAGAGCCCCCACAAATAATGAAACTTCCCATTTGAAAGTGGGAGGGATTCCAAAACTCCTAAGTCAAAGAGAAAATATTACAAGCAGTCAGAAGGACACAATTCAAATATCGTGGAGCTGCAGTCAGGATCAAACAGGACTTAACAGCAACTACATTAAAAGCTCATAGGGCTTGGAATATCATATTCTGGAAGGCAAAAGAGCTTAGAATGCAACCGAGAATCACCTACCCAGCAAAACTGAACGTCCTCTTCCAGGGAAAAAGATGGACATTCAATGAACAGGAGAATTCCAAATGTTCCTGTTGGAATGGACAGAGCTGAACAGAAGGTTTGATCTTCAAATACAGGACTCAGGTGAAGCATAGAGAGTGGAGGAGAAGGGGAAAATATGAGGGACTTAATGATTATGAACTACATGTATTCCTGAATAGAAAGATGATACTGATAATACTCATATGAATACTGATAATACTCATATTAACCTTCTCATTTAATAGAGCAGGTAGAAGGAGTTTTTATAGATGAAGCACAGGAGAAAACTGAATTTGAAGATATATTGTAGTGTAAAAATGGAGTCAATAGATAAAAGGTAATTGTAATGGGAGAAAGAAAAAGGAGAGGAGGACTAGACTAAGATATTTCATATAATAAGATATTTCTTTATTACAATGAGCTATTGCAATGATATGGAAAGGGGAAAGGCAAGGGGGAATGAGGGAATCTTTGCTCTCATCAGAGTTGGCTAGGAGAGGAAACAGCATATATATATAATCATTGGGGTATAGACATCGGGAATAAGAAGGAGAGAAGGGCAACAGGGGAAGGGTGGGATATAAGTGATGGAGGAGAGGATGGACGGTGGGGGGGAGAGTGGTCAGATGTAACACATTTTCTTTTATATTTCTTTCAAAGGGCTGGGATTGGATGGCCTGTCCAGGACCATAGGGCCAGGGGGATGCTGAGCCTAAGGGGTGGTATGTGGACTCGGGGCCTCTTGGCCCCAGGGCTGGGGATCTTTCCACTGCACCACTCAGCTACCCTACAGCAGAGACAGAGTGAAAGGAGAGAGAAAATATAGTACATGGTAATGGAGACGTACGAATGGAGGGAGCTGCGATCAGCAATGGCAACAGTGGAAAAATATGGAAGTAACTTTTGTGATGGCCTTATCATAAAGAATGTGATGCACCTGTGACAGAGCTGGTGGTGTTGGAACATAGACTGAAGCACATTTTTTATTGTTATTTTTTTTGGGGGGTTACAGGGCAAATGGGGCTGGGTGGCCTGCCTAGGGCCACACAGCTGGGTGATTTTTGGGTGTCTGGGGCCAGATTTAGACCCGGATGATCCTGGCTCAAGTGCCAGTGCTCTGTCCACCACCTAGCCATCCCTACTATTATTATTACTATTTTATCTTATGGGGGGTCTTCTTTGGTTTTTTGCAGGGCAATGGGGTTAGGGTGGCTTGCACGGGGTCACACAGTTGGGTAATTGTTGGGTGTCTGGGGCTGGATTTGGGCCCAGGTGCTCCTGGCTCCAGGGCCGGAGCTCCATCCACTGTGCCACCTGGCCATACCTACAATTATTATTATTTTTTATTTTTATTTTTATTTTTTTTTACTCCCTTTTACTTTATCGCTCATGCAAGTCTATATTTTTTTGGAGGAGAGAGAGTATTATGTTTACTGTTTAACAAGAATATTTTAGTAATGTATACAAAACATTTGTACAAAGTAAGAAATAAATAAATGGGGAAAAAAGATTAAAAAAAGAAAGTGAGAGGGAGCAAGGAAGGAAAGAGTGAAAGGGAGAGATGGAGGGAGAAGGGAAAAGAAAGTAAAAAGAAGGAGGAGGAGAAGGAGGCAGAAGAAGAAGAAAGAAGAAAGAAGAAGCAGGAGGAGGAGAAGAGGAGGAGGAGGAGGAGAAGGAGATAAAGAAGAAGAAGAAGAAGAAGAAGAAGAAGAATCAAATAACTTGGGCATGTTGACATATGGGAGTTTAAATACATATAGATATATACATACATATATATATATATATGTGTGTGTGTGTGTGTGTGTGTACATATATATGTAGACATATACAAATTCATGTATATAAACCTACATATGCATGCATTTATCCACACACATACATATACTCATACATGGACAGACACACACACACATTGCCTCATAGTATAGCTATAGAATGTGCAGAAAAAAGGGTGCATAGAATATATTCAAGTATGTCTAATGCAAAGAAACAGTGCTTTTTAATCAAATATGAATCACTCAAATCTCCCTCAATACACTCAAATTCTTGATCAGTTCCTGATCTCCCATTTCAACTATCTTCCTGGACCTCTACACCCATGCAGTAGATTTTATGACTTCTTGGGAAAAATGCTGGCAGCACAACTGAATCTGGTGCTAGAATTCTACTCAATCCTGAGAGCAAGTCACTTTTTTTTTTATTTTACCCACTTGAGCCAAGTATAAGGCAGGACATGCCCATCTTACAGGAATATTCATTTTCATATTTACTCTGTACTGTATATGTAGGGAAGGTTTTATTCAAAGGAAATATGCCTCAATTTGGGGAAATGTTGGATAAATAATTATGAATAAATAGTTCAAGTTAAATTTATAAAAACTTTAGTGCATACCAAAGGTAACATTTAATTCATCAAACAATTGTCAAAGGAAAAATGACACGTGTTGGAGGGGATGTAGGGATACTATGTCAATGATATATTGTTGATAGAGTTATAAATTGATACAACCATTCTGAAGAGAAATTTAGAACTGAGCCCAAAGGGTTATAAATATTTCCACATCCTTTGACCCAGCAATACTACTAGTAAATCTGTATCCCAAAGAGATCATAAAAAAGGAGAAAAGGGCCCACAAGTATTTACAGCAGCTCACTTATGGTGAAAAAGTATTGGAAATTGAATGGTTGTCTATCACTTGAGGAATAGACGAACAAGCAGTATATGATTGCAATGGAATACTATTTTTCTGTTTTATTAATATTTTGTTTTCCAATTATATACAGTACTAGCTTTTTGTAAGGTTTTGAGTTTTACAATTTTCCCCCACCCTTCCTTCTCTCACCCCATTCCCCCACAAAAGGCAGTCTAATAATTTTTACATTGTGTCCATGCTATACAGTGTTCAAAATTGAATGTGTTGAGAGAGAAATCATATCCATGTGGAGAAAATAAAATATTAGAGATAGCAAAATTATGCAGTAAATAAGACACCTTTAAAAAAATTGACCTTTGTTTAAACTCCACGATTCTTTCTCTGGATACAGATGGTATTCTCCCTCTCAGGTACTCTAAAATTTTCCCTGATTATTGCATTGATTTAATGAGCAAATCCATTAAGTTTGATCACCAGCCCTATGTTGCTGTTATAGTGTACAATGTTCTACTGGTTCTGTTCATCTCATGCAACATCGGTTCATGCAAGTCTTTTTAGACTTCTCTGAAAACCCATCCCTCTTGGTTTCTAGTAGAAAAATAATGTTTCATAACATACATAAAGAACAATTAGTTCAGCCATTCCCCAATTGATGGAAAATCACTCAATTTCCAGTTCTTTGCTACCACAAACAGAATTGATATGCATATTTTTTGGACAAGTGATGTTTTTATCCTTTTTCTTGTTCTCTTCAGTAGTGGACTGCTGCTGGATCAAAGGGTATATATATTTTTATTGCCATTTGGGCATAATTCCAGATTGCTCTCCAGAAAGGCTGGATGAGTTCACAGTTCTACCAACAATGTATTAGTGTCCCAGATTTCCCACATCCCTTCCAACATTGAACAGTGTCCTTTCTGGTCATATTGTCTAATCTGAAAGATGTAAGATGGTACCTCAGAGCTGCTTTAATTTGCATTTCTCTAATCAGTAAAGATTTAGAGTAATTTTTCATGTGACTATGGATAGCTTTGATTTCCTCATCTGTAAATTGCCTTTGCATATCCTTTGACCATTTGTCAATTGGGGAATGGCTTATTTTTTTTTATAAATTTGACCCAATTCTCTGTATGTTTTAGAAATGAGGGGGAAGAGCCAAGATGGCAGCATGAGAACAGGAGCTTTCCTAGGAGCTCTCTCAAAAATATTCCAAAAACCTTAAAATTGTGGTTCTAACTAAATTTTTGAGAGACAGAACCCACAGAAAGATCCAATGAGGCAATTCTCCAGCCCAAGGTAGCCTGTAAAATCATGGGGAAACTCTGTTCCACAGGGTAGAGGGAGCAGAAGTACAACCAGCATTATCACACCAGAATGAAGGAGCTCTGGTCTTCTAGGAACAGCCCTGTGGGAGTCTGGACACCTGGGTCATGGGGAGCTCTGATGCCCAGCAGCAGAAGCAGTTTCCTGACCTGGCAACCCAGGGAACACAAAGTATAACTTGGAAGATCAGCCGGCAAACCTCTGCCAGAATGAGTGGGAGCCAGTGTGGCCCTCAGCAGCCACCAGCATATAGCTTTGGCCCTCAGGGCAGTCCAGATCCCAGGAAATGCAAGCAGGCACACAGGGCCACCCAGCAGCTGCTCCCAGAGCACTCATGCCACAGAAGGTAAGGAGGTACAGGCAGTCTGTAGATATCTCTCCTCCTGCCCTGAGACAGGACTCTTGTGCTTTGTTCATATTCAGACCCTGGCTGCAGTCTGGGAGCCCCCTATTGCCATCCACAGACTAGAGCACAGGCAGGAAGGAGAGCAGTCAGAACCTCACTTTCTAAAGTCCTTGGAAGGGTGTCCCAATAACACTAAAAAGCTTAGGAAGTCCCCAAAACCAAGGGACAGGCTGGGGAAATGAGTAAACAGAAAAAAAGGAACCTGACCATAGACAAATACTTTGGTCCCAAGGAGGACCAAAACACAGATTCTGAAGAGGAGAAAGTACGAGCTTCTGCATCTAAATCCTCCAAGAAATATAGAAGTTGGTCTCAGCCTATTTCAGAGCTCAAAAAAGATTTTGAAAATCAAGTAAGGGAGGTAGAGGAAAAATTGGAAAGAGAAAGGAGGGAGATGCAGGAAAAACATGAAAACCAAGTCAACAGCCTAGTCAAGGAGATCCAAAAAAATTCTGGAAAAAATAACATACTAAAAACTAGTTTAGGTCAAATGGAAATAAAAACAGTTCAAAAAGTTAATGAAGGGGTGGCTAGATGGCACAGAGGATAGAACACCTGCCCTGAAGTCAGGAGTACCTGAATTCAAATCTGGCCTCAGACACTTAATAATTACCTAGCTGTGTGGCCTTGGGCAAGCCACTTAACCTCATTTGCCTTGCAAAAATCTAAAAAAAAGTTAATGAAGAGAAAAATACCTTAAAAAAGCAGAATTGGCCAGATAGAAAAGGAGGTGAGAAAGCTCTCTGAAGAAAACAAATCCTTCAAATGTAGAATGGAGCTAAAGGAAGCTGATGACTTTGTGAGGAATCAAGAAACAATAAAACAATATCAAAATTATGAAAAACTAGAATAAAACGTGAATTATCTTGTTGAAAAAACAACAGATCTGGAAAGCACATCTAGAAGAGACAATTTAGGGGCAGCTAGGTGGCACAGTGGATAGAGCACTGGCCCTGGAGTCAGGAGTACCTGAATTCAAATCCAGCCTCAGGCACTTAATAATTAACTAGCTGTGTGGCCTTGGGCAAGCCACTTAACCCCATTGCCTTGCAAGAGAGAGAGAGAGAGAGAGAGAGAGAGAGAGAGAGAGAGAGAGAGAGAGAGAGAGAGAGAGAGAGAAAATTTAAAAATTATTGGGCTACCTGAAAATCAAGATAAGGGAACAAGTCTTGACTTCATTTTTAAAGAATTTCTACAACAAAATTGCTTTGATGTCCTAGAAGCAGAGGGAAAAATAGAAATTGAGAGAATCTACCAATCTCCTACTGAAAGAGATAAAAATAATAACTCCCAGGAATATTAAGGTCAAGGTCCAAAACTCCGAAGTCAAAGAGAAAATACTACAAGCAGCCAGAACAAAATTCAAATATTCCAGGATTACCCTGTATTTAGCAGCATCCACATTAAGGGCTTGTAGGCTTGGAATATAATACTCCGGAAGGCAAAAGAGCTTGGCATGCAATCAAAAATCAATTACCCAGCAAAACTGAACAACGTCTTCCAGGGGAAAAAATGGAATGAAATATTGAAATAATGTTCCTGTTGAAACAACCAGAGCTGAACAGAAAGTTTGATCTTCAAGTACAAGGACTCAGGTGAGTCATAGAGAGGGTGGATAAGAAGGGTAAATTATGAGGGACTTAATGATGATGAATTGCATGTATTCTTGCATGAGAAGATGATGCTGATAATATTCATATGAACCTTATCTTTTATTAGAGCAGTTAGAAAGATCTTTTATACTCAAGACATGAGAGAGTTGAATTTGAAGATATAATATATTTTTAAAATGGAGTCAATGAGTGAAAAGGAAATGTACTGGGAGAAAGGAAAGGAGAGGTAGAATAGACTAAGAAATTTCATGTAAAAGAGTCAAGAATTGGCTTTTGCAATGGTATCAAAGGTAGGAAGGTGAGGGGCAATAAGGGAGCTTCATTTTTACTTTTTGCAAGGTGGTGGGATTGGATGTTCTGTCCAGAACCATGGGGATGGGTGGGTGCTGGGTCTCTGGGATAGGATGTTGGCTTGGGACCTCTTGGACTCAGGGCTGGTGCTCTGTCCTCTGTGCCATTCAACTATACCACAACGCACTTTTTATGAGGGATAGATTGAAAGGAGTGAGAAAATATAATAATTGGTAGTGGAGAGAAATAGATGGAGGGAATTACAATCAGCAACATCAATTGTGGAAGTTACTTCTCTGAAGAACCTATGATAAAGAATGTAGTCCACCTATACCCCATTGAGAGAGAGCTGATGGTATTGGAATACAGACTGAAGCACATTTTTTTCTATCACTTTATTCTCATGAGATTTTTTTTATTTTTGTTGGGAGAAGGAAGATTATTTTTACTCTTACAATAAGAGTATTTTAGTAATGTATGAATAAATAAAAAATTAAATTATAAAAATAATGAGTCCTTTGTCAGAAATACTAGTTGTAAAACTTGCTTCCCAATTTACTACATTTCTTTTAATCTTGGTTATAGTGGTTTTGTTTGTGCAAATGCTATTTTTTTCTATTTAGAGTGGTTTTTATTTTTTTAATTTTTATTTATGTATTTATTTATTTATTCTTATTTTTGTACAAATGATGTTTTTATACATTATTAAAATATTCTTGTTCAACCCCCTCCCAAAATATATAGACCTGCATGAGCAATAAAGTAAAGAGAAAAAAATTAAAATTAAAAATAACAATAATATAATAATAACAGGGGCAGCTACGTGGCACATTGGATGGAACACCGGCCATGGACCCAGGAGCACCCAAGCCCAAATCCGACTCCACACACCCAGCAATCACCCAGCTGTGTGACCCTGGGCAAGATACCCTGACCTCACTGCCCTGCAAAAGCAAAAACAACAACAACAACAACTAATAATAATAATAATAATAATAATAATAGTAGTAGTAGTAGTAGGGGCGGTCAGGTGGCGCAGCAGACGGAACACCGGCCCTGGAGCCAGGAGCACCTGGGTCCAAATCCAGCCTCAGACACCAAACAATCACCCAGTTGTGCAGCCCCAAGCAAACCACCCAAACCCATTGGTCCTACAAACCACGCCCCCAAATAATAATAATAATAATAATAATAATAACAATAATAACGAAATGTGCTTCGGTCTGTGTTCCAACACCTCCAGTTCTGTCGCGGGTGGATCACATTCTTTATAAGTCCATCACAAAAGCTACTTCCATATTTTTCCACTGTTGCCATTGCTGATCACAACTCCCTCCATACATACTTCCCCATTACCATATTCTCTATTTTTTCTCTCCTTTCACTCTGTCCCCCTTCTTAAATGTGCTTTAGGGTAGCTGAGTGGTGCATCAGGCAGATCCCTGGCCCTGGGGCCAAGAGGCCCTGAGCCCACAAACCACTCCTTAGGCCCAACATCTACCTGGCCCTGTGGTCCTGGATAGGCCATCTAATCCCAGCCCTTTGCAAGAAGTAAAACAGAAAACATGTTATATCTGACCAATCTCCCCCCATGTTCCACCCTCTCCCCCCATGGTCCACCCTCTCCTACATCACTAACATCCCCCCCTTCCCCTGTACCCCTTCTCTCCTTCTTACTCCAGATATCTATACCCCATTGAGTATATATGATGTTTCCTCTCCTAGCCACTTCTGATGAGAGCGAAGATTCCCTCATTCCCCCTTGCCTTCTCCCCCTTCCATATCATTTCAATAGCTCATTTTAATAAAAAAAATTATTATATGAAATATCTTAGCCTATTCCACCTCTCCTTTCTCTTACTCTGATTACATTTCCCTTTTAACCATTGACTCCATTTTTACACTAAATTATAACTTCAAATTCAGTTCTCTCCTGTGCTTCATCTATAAAAGCTCCTTCTACCTGCTCTATTAAATGAGAAGGTTCACATGAGTATTATCAGCATCATTTCTCTACGCAGGAATATATATAATTCATCATCATTAAGTCACTCATATTTTACCCTTATCCTCCACTCTCTAGGCTTCACCAGAGGCCTGTATTTGAAGATCAAACTTTCTCTTCAGTTTTGGCCATTTCAAAAGGAACATTTGAAATGCCCCTGGTACATTGAAAATCCATCTTTTTTCCCTGGAAGAGGACGTTAAGTTTTTCTGGGTAGTTGATTTTTGGTTGCATTCAGAGCTCTTTTGCCTTCCAGAACGTTATATTCCAAGCTCTATGAGCCCTTAATGTAGTTGCTGTCAAGTCCTCTGTGATCCTGACTGCAGCTCCACAATATTTGAATTGTGTCCTTCTGGCTGCTTATAATACTCTCTCTTTGACTTGGGAGTTCTCGAACTTGGCTATAATATGCCTGGGGGTTAGTTTGTGTGGATATCTTTCTTGGGTAGATTAGTGGATTCTCTCAATTTCTATTTTGCCCTCTGTTTCTAGGATATCTGGGCAATTTTCCTGTAGGAATTCTTTATAAATGATGTCAAGGTTTTTTTTCCTGATCATGACTTTTTGGGTATCCCAATAATTTTTAAATTATCTTTCCTGAATTTGTTTTCCATATCAGTTGTTTTTTCAATGAGATGTTTCACACTTTCTTCTAATTTTTCATTTTTTTGGTTTTGAAGTATTGTGTCTTGATTTCTCATAACCTCTGCAGCTTCCCTCAGTTCCAGTCTACATCTGAAGGATTTGTTTTCCTCAGAGTTTTCTCATTACTTTTTACATCTGGCCAATTCTGCTTTTTAAAACATTCTTCTCCTCAATAACTTTTTGAACTGTTTTGTCCATTTGACCTATGGTAGTTTTTAACATGCTATTTTCTTCAGCATTTTTTTTTTTGGATTTCCTTGACTAAGCTGCTGACTTCTTTTTTTATGTTTTTTTCCTGGATCTCTCTCTCATTTCTTTTCCCAATTTTTCTTCTAGCTCCCTCGTTTGATTTTCCAAATCTTTTTTGAGCTCTGTCATAGCCTGAGCCCAATTTCCATTTTAGTTTGAGTCTTTGTACTTCCTCATCTTCAGACTGAATATTTTGATCCTTCTTGGGATCATGGATAATGTATTTCTCAATGTTGTTCCTTTTTTTCTCTGTTTACTCATTTCCCCAGCCTGTGCCTGGTTTTGGGGTGCTTCCTGAGCTTTTGAGTATTATTGGGACACTCCTCCACAAGGATCTCCATGTATGAAGCTCTCTCTGTCTTCCTTCCTGGTCTGTGAATGACCACAGGCGCATCCCTCTGCAATGGAGCTGAGGTCAGGGGTGGGGGCTGCTCTTCTATGGGGGGCCTAGGCTGTGATCAGGATCTGAATGTGGTCAGAACTCCAGAGTCCTCTTCCAGGTACAGAGGACAGACCTTGGAATTCTCTCTGCGCTCCCCTACCTAGGCTAAGCACTCAAGCATTTTCCTATATATTGGGATGTATCCTTTGTGCAGTTTCAGTGGGGATAGTGGATATATTCTCATAGTTCACCAGTACAAAAGCACAGATGGCCAAGAAAATTAATATTCAAATCACAACAGAACCTTGATTTCCTTTATCCTCTTAGGATGTGTTCCTGATAGTTCACCTGGCTCCAACATCTCTGCTGAACAGGTGACTTGACTAAATTTCCTGGTCTGTTTCTATGTATTATTCAATTTATGAGAATAGAGTTAATTCCCTCTTGATTTCTAAATAACTTCTTATTTTCTGTCTCTTGTTTTGACTAAAGGGAAGTATTTCACTTTAATGTCTCCTACTAAGTTAGTATCTCTTTTGAAAGATACCATAACTGATGTAGGCTAAGGGAGAAAGAATAAAACCCTCTATTCTAAGAGGAAAGAAATGATTCCCTCTTGGGAAATGGGTTCTTTCCCCAAATCAGGCTTTCTTTTTTACTTCTAGAGCTCACATTGCTAACATCTTGTCTGCAGGATTTATTCCGTTTATAGACTGTGTTGTATTTTTTAAAGTTTTATTTATTTATTTAAGGTAATGGGATTGAGAGTGACATGCCTAAGGTTACATAGTCAGGCAATTATTAAGTATCTGAGGCCGAATTTGAGCTTAGGTCCTTTTTCTCCACTGTGTCCAGTGCCAGTGCTCCATCCATTGTGTCAACTAGCTGCCCCACTGTGTTGCATTTTTTAAAACATCCTTGGAGAGGGGAATGCATAACTTCCCTATCATTCTATCAAGGAGAAATTTTTTTCATTTCTCATATAGTGATAAGACAGTTTAGACAAATCTTTGCATCTGTTTATGAATTCTGTTGCCTGCTCTTATTTCTGTGATTTCATCTACTGATATTAGATGAAATGAATTTATAGGGTATCCTGTTTACCACCATAACTACAGAGCAGATAATCATTTTTGTGTAACATTTTATAAGTGTATGTATATGCATATATATGTACATATATATTTTTATATAATATATGTATTTTTGTATGGGTACATGTATATGCCAGAATCCATAGAGTAGTATTTTGTTAAACCTATATCTTTTATGAGGATATATGTATGTATATATATATATGTATGTATGTATGTATGATAAGAATAGCTGACATTTGTCTTCAAAGAGGACCATGTCACACATATGTTATGTTTATTATAATAAGGGGAATGTTGTGCAAAGATGCTTTCTCACTGCCTTTTCCAGAACAGATTCACCTTTTGGTCTGATTGATGGGAAACAAGACTTCCAGTTATATCTAGATGCTATAGGAGTTCTTGGACTTATAATTATGACTTCTCTCCCATATACAGCAAGATATCAAGCAAAGCGCAAGTTTATGATTTTCCAGCAACAAACTGACAACTTCAGAGTATATCCAGACTTGAATCTTGATGGTCTAATCATTAGAATAATGGTTTTATACTCAATGATATGGTATGATTAGCTATAGGCTCCCAAAAAACTTTCAACAATAGGACAAAACTAGCTTGCCACTGGCTGCTCTGCTCTGAGAGTACACTCCCCTGAGTTGGAACTCACTAGACATTTGAAGAATCACAATGTTTTCTAAGATAAAAACCCCCTTTATCAGGGTGAACCCAGTCCAGGATATCCCTGCCCTTCCCAAAGAAAAGAGAATTCTCCTAGGAGCTCCCTTGAATCGGTGGTGTTTTTACACTGGACTCCATGAGGTGCCACATTCACCACCCCAGATTTGGGGATCTGAACCTCACTCCCTTTCAATCAGCTGAGAACAATGGAGGCCATATCTCATCCCTTCAGAATGTCATGAGTTTGTATCTCTAGATTGATTGACCCATTTTTAGATGCTACTCATGTGGAACCCTTCTCTACTTTGTTCTTCATACACACATTTGTATGTGTGTGCATGTATATGTATGGGTGTACAGAACCAAAAAGAGAAAATACTACAAGTAGTCAGAAAGAAATAATTCAAAAAGTGTAGTCATAGTCAGCATTACATAAAATTTAGCAGCTACCATATTAAAGAAGTGGAGAGAGAGAGAGAGAGGGAAGATTGTGGGAAAGGGCAGTCAGAAACAACACACTTTTGAGAAGGGACAGGGAGGAAGGAGAGAGAGAACAGAATAAATGCTGTTGGGAGGAATAGAATGAAGGGAAATACAACTAACAATAGCAACAGTGTGAAAAATAATGCAGCAATTTCTCTGACAGACTTATGATAAAGAATGCTATACAAATGCAGAGTTGATGATACAAGACCAGAGGATACTTTTTTCTTTGTCACTTTATTTTTCTTGAGGTTTCTCTTTCTTGGTGGGGGTGGGGGGTAATTCTTACTTTTACAACATGATTATTGTAGTAATGTGAAAAAAATAAATAAAAGTATAGTGCTTAAAAAGAAGTAGAGAGGTTCCAATATCATATTCTGGAAGGCAAAAGAACTAGGAAAACCTAATTAAAATCCTTTGGGAGGGAAATAGGCATTTAATGAAATGTGGGATTTTCAAGCATTCCTGATTAAAAAAAAGACTAAAGAAATATATAAAGTTTGATTTTTAGTTATAAATTTCAAGAGAAAAATAAAATGTAAGCATGAAAAAATAATAAAGGGATTCCACAAAGTTAAACTATGTACATTCTGATATTGGAAGATAATGTAGGTAATGCTTAAGAACTTCATCATTATTAGGGTACATAGAAGGTATCTGCATAGAAAAAGACAAACTGATAATGTTGGAATTACCTAAAAAATATGCATGAGAAAGAGAGATGAAGGGAGAAGAGCAAAGAAAAATAAGAGAAATTCCATATAAACAGGACATTCAAGGAAAATTTTTTACAATGGAAAGGAAAATAGGGCATGCATAGCATTTAAAATTCATTATCATTTGAATTGCTTCAATGAGAGAAAAGTAGATAGATAGATAGATAGATAGATGTGTATACATAGATAGATAGATAGATAGATAGATAGATAGATGCATATATATGTAAGAATGTATAACTGATTGAGCACGGAAATCTATCATTCCCAAGCTGGAAGTAGGCAATAAATGGAATGAGAAGATAACAAAAGGAAGAAAGAATTAGGAGGAAGTAGTCAGAAGCAAACAGATTTTTGAGGAGGAACAGGGTAAAAAGAGAAGGAAAAGGATAAGCAGATTAAAATAAGATAGAATATAATACATAATTAGTAATCATAACTGTAAATGTGATAGCAAAATGGATTAGAAACCAGAATCTAACAAAGAATGCACAAGAGTTAAAATACTGGTGGGAAGAGAAGTTATTACACCATCTAAAGTTTAAAAAAAAATGACAAAGGTATCAACCATGATCCCAGACAAAAGAAAAGCAAAAATTAAAAGGATAAGTTGAAAAACAAAATCTTGCTAAAAGTTACAAGACAATGAAGTAACAACAATATTAATCATATGTTCCTCAAATGGCATAGTACCCAAATTTCTAAAGAAACTTTCCCATCTGAGAGCTAGATAAATTCAATAATGAAATAAATTTAAAAAGAAGTTGAAGAGATGAATATAATACCAGAAAATTGGATGGGCATAAAAAGAAGTTACCTTCTTTTTCAACTATACATGACATGTTCAGAAAAACTGAACTGTATTAGTGCATAAAAACACCACAAATAAATGAACCAAAATCAGAAATGCTAAATGAACATTTTAGGCCATAATGTAATAAATTTATGTTTAATAATAAAATTAAATTTAAATTTAATAATACAATTAAAATTAAAAAATAAAAATTATATTTAATAATAAAACTAAATGCTATAGAAGCATAGTTTAAAAGTTAATCAGAAAATAAATACTACATTTCTAAAGAATGAAAGGGATAAAGAGTAAATCTCATAAAAACAAATAATTTCATTTAAGATAACAATGATAGAATATACCAAATCTGTGGGATTCAGTCAAAGCATATATATATATATATATATATATATATATATATATATATACATATATATGTATATATATATGCATGTGTGTGTGTGTGTATACTTAAAGAAGAGAAAGAACAAATCAATAAATTAGGCATGCAACTAAAAAACTAGTAAAGAAACAAATTCAAAATTTCCAATTAAACAACAAATTGGAAATCCTGAAAATCAAAGGAGAGAGTAATAAAATTGAAAGAAAAAAATCAAGTCATTGAACCAATAAAAAACTAACAACTTATAGTTGATTTTATTTAAAAAAAACAATAAGAGGAATGAAATAAATTCTGGAGGTGAAAAGTCAAAACAAGTTTAAGTGAGACATTTCTCTAGCCTAAGACAACTTAAGAGGTTGACATTGACTCCAGAGGGGGGCACAGGCCTATAATGATGTGGCAACGGTTGCAGCAGTGGACCATAGGGGCAATTGCAATAGTTGAAAAAGCAACAGTCTCTTGCAAAGCTCTCAGCAGAGATACTAGATAACTGAACAGAAAGACTACACGGGATTCCTGGGCAATGGGAGCAGGAACAGTAAGTATTTGGCAACTCTGTGCTAAGATGGAGAGAAAAAACTGTAAGTAGGTAAAACTGAAATTTGATTTTAATTCAATTTTGTTAAACTTTAAGCTTGATTTAATATTTCCTTAAAGGTAAAGTTTTTGTCTTGTGATTTTCTCCACCATTTAACCTCATCTGCCACCTACCTTCAGAAAAACTTGAATCACATTTCTTGGTTTTTAAGAAGGGGATTTCAGAAGGTGAGTTCCAAATGATGTAATATCAATTCTGACTAAGGTTTTGATTAGCTAATCAGAAGAAAACATACCTATGTTGCTCAGTAATTATTTCTGTCAATTTGATAATAATTATAAAAGACCCTGTCATACCTAATTCAGGGTCATTAGTTTAGAGAATCCATTGACCATATTTAGTGGTAATTGCTAGCCTTACTAATGGATGGATCATGCTCAGAACTCTCAGAATTTCTATTATGTAAAATTGTAACCGTTCACAAGGGACAGGAGCCCTGACCAGAGTTCCATTGACTAGAATTTCTGACTGAAGTGGAACAGTAGCCATTCTTTTTTTTACTTTAAATTTATTTTTATTAAAGATATTATTTGAGTTTTACAATTTCCCCCCAATCTTACTTCCCTTCCCCCCAACAAAAAGCAATCTGTCAGTCTTTACATTGAAAGTACCTTGATCCAAATTGGGTGTGATGAGAGAGAAATCATATCCTTAAAGAAGAGACAAGAAGTCTAAGAGGTAACAAGATCAGACAATAAGATATCTGGTTTTTTCTAAATTAAAGGGAATAGTCATTGAACTTTGTTCAAATTCCACAGCTCCTTAACTGGATACAGATGGATACAGATGTCTTTGCAGACAGCCCAAAAATTGTTCCTGATTGTTGCACTGATGGAATGAGCAAGTCCTTCAAGGTTGATCATCACACCCATGTTGCTGTTAGGGTGTACAGTGTTTTTCTGGTTCTGCTCATCTCACTCAGCATCAGTTCATGCAAATCACTCCAGGTTTCCCTGACATTCCATCCCTCCTGATTTCTAATAGAATAATAGTGTTCCATGACATACATATACCACAGTTTGCTAAGCCATTCCTCAATTGAAGGACATTTACTTGATTTCCAATTCTTTGCCACCACAAACAGGGCTGCTATAAATATTTTTGTACAAGTAATGTTTTTACCCTTTTTCATCATCTCTTTAGGATATAGACCCAGTAGTGGTATTGCTGGGTCAAAGGGTATGCACATTTTTGTTGCCCTTTGGGCGTAGTTCCAAATAGCTCTCCAGAAGGGTTGGATGAGTTCACAGCTCCACTAACAGTATAATAGTGTCCCAGATTTCCCCACAACCCTTCCAACAATGATCATTATCCTTTCTGGTCATATTGGCCAATCTGAAAGGTGTGAGGTGGTACCTCAGAGAAGCTTTAATTTGCATTTCTCTAATAATTAATGATTTAGAGCAGTTTTTTCATATGGCTATGGAATGCTTTGATCTCCTCATCTGTAAATTGCCTTTGCATATCCTTTGACCATTTGTCAATTGGGGGATGGCTTTTTGTTTTAAAAATATGACTCAGTTCTCTGTATATTTTAGAAATGAGTCCTTTGTCAGAATCATTAGATGTAAAGATTGTTTCCCAATTTACTATATTTCTTTTGATGTTGGTTACATTGGTTTTATCTGTGCAAAAGCTTTTTAATTTAATGGAATCGAAATCATCTAATTGGTTTTTGGTGATGTTCTCCAACTCTTCCTTAGTCATAAACTGCTCCCCTTTCCATACATCTGATAGGTAAACAAGTCCTTGATCTTCTATTTTGCTTATAGTATTGTTTTTTATGTCTAAGTCCTGTAACCATTTGGATCTTATCTTGGTAAAGGGTGTTAGATGTTGGTCTAATCTAAGTTTCTTCCATACTAACGTCCAATTATCCCAGCAGTTTTTATCAAAGAGGGAGTTTTTATCCCAATGGCTGGACTCTTTGGGTTTATCAAGCAGCAGATTACTATAATCATCTCCTGTTTTTATACCTAGTCTATTTCACTGGTCCACCACTCTATTTCTTAGCCAATACCAAACAGTTTTGATGACTGATGCTTTATAATATAATTTTAGATCAGGTAGGGCTAATCCACTTTCTTTTGCACTTTTTTCATTAAGCTCAACAATAGCCATTCTTGAAGAAAAATCAGAGCAGAAACCAAGGGAGATGTAAATATTCACCCATTTAATTTAGATTGTCAGATTTATTGGCATACTGTTAAGCAAATTAGCTCCAAAATATTGCTTTAATTTCCTCTTTATTCACCCTTTTCATTTTTGATACTGTTAATTTAGTTCTTCTTTCTTTTTTTAATCAAATTACCCAAAATTTTATGTATTTCGTTAGTTTTTCATAAATCAATTATTTATTTTACTTTGTTGAATAGTTTGATTACTTTAAACTTTATTAATCTCTCTATTGATTTTCAGGATTTCTAATTTGGTATTTAATTTATAATTTGTTCTTTTTCTAGATTTTTTTAGTTGTATGACCAATTCTCTTTCTCTATTTCATTCATGCATGCATTTCAAGATACAAAATTTCCCCTAAAAATGGCCTTAACTGTGTTCCATAAGTTTTGATATATCATTTCATTATTGTCATCTTCCTGAATGAAAATATTGTTTCCTTGAGTTATTGTTTGATCCACTCATTCTTTAGGATTAGGCTATACAGTTTCCAATCAGTTTTTAGTTTATCTTTATTGCATGTAATTCTTATTGTATCATGATCTGAGAAATGTGAATTTGATATTTCTGGTTTTCTGCATTTGATTGTGAGGTTTTTATGCCCTAATACATTTTTGATTATTGGTTAGGTGACATGTGCCACTGAGAAAAATTAAATTCCTTTCTATTGTCATTCATTTTTCTCCAGTCTGTCATGTTTAACTTTTTTAAGATTCAATTTGCCTCCTTAATTTCTTTCTTATTCATTTTGTTGTTGTTTTATCTAATTCTGAGAAAGGAAGATTGAAATCTTCTACTGGTAGCATTTTGTTGTCTATTTCTTCTGGTCATGTTCTTAACGTCTTCTCTCAGAATTTGGATGTTATAGCACTTGATGTATATATGTTTAGAACTGAAATAACATCATTATCTATATCTTTTATCAAGATGTAGTTTCTCTAATCTCTTTTACTTAGGCCTTCTTTTGCTTTTACTTTGTTTAAGATTAGGATTGCTATCTTTGCTTTTTACCTTTACTCTACATATGTTTCTGCTTCAAATATATTTCCTGTTAATAGTATCTTATAGCACTGGGGGTTTTTTGGTTTGTTTTTTTAAACTTTTTTTGCAAGGTAAATGGGGTTAAGTGGCTTGCCCAAGGCCACACAGCTAGGTAATTATTAAGTGTCTGAGGTCAGATTTGAACTCAAGTAATCCTGACTCCAGGGTCAGTGCTCTATCCACTGTGCTACCTAGCTGCCCCAGCACTCTGGTTTTTAATTCACTCTGCTATTCACTTTTGTTTTATGGTAGAGTTGATCCAATTAAGGTCACAGAGGTGATTACAAAATTTATATTTCCCTCCATCCTATTTTCCTCAATTATACTATTCTCTCTCATTTTACCCTATTCTTCCTCACCAATATTTTGCTTTTGACTATCAACTCCCTCAATCTACCATCCCATCTATCATACCTCCTTCTTCTTTCCTTTCCTTTTTTTCCTTCTACATTCCCTAAAAGGTAAAGTAAATTTATATATCCTTTTGGGATCTTATGCTATTGCTTCTTTGAGCCAAATTCAATTAGAGTAAGATTAAATTAGTGCTCACCTTCCCTTCCTTCTTTCTGTTATAATAGGTCCTTTCTAATTCTTCATGTAATGTGGTTTACCCTATTCTTCCTCCCCCTTCTTCCTGTACAATCCTTTTTATGTCTTGCTTTTTTAATATCATCACATCAAAATCAATTTATCCTTACATCTTCTGTCTCATTGTATTCCTCCCAACTATGCTAATAGAAATACAGTTGTCAAGAGTTACAAATATTATTTTTCCCAAGTATAGAAGTTTAAACTTATTGAATAATGTGTTTTTCTTTCTTTTTTGTTTTCCTTTTTATGTTTCTCTTGAGTTATATATCTGAGTATCTGAGGAATGAATTTTCTGTTCAGTTCTGGTCTTTTTATCAGGGAAGTTTGAAAGTTCCCTATTTTGTTGAATATATACACAAAAATATATATATATATATATATATATATATATATATATACACACACACACACATATATATATATATATATATATATATATATATATATATATATACATATATACCTTTTCCTCTGAAAGATCATGATCAATTTTGCTGTGGTTAATTCTTAGTTGAGATCCAAGTTGCTTTGACTTCCTGAATATCATATCTTAGGCCCTTTAATCCTTTAATATTGAAGCAGTGAATTTCTGTATGATCCTGACTCTGATTCCTTGGTATTTGAATTGTTGATTTCTAGTTACTTGCAGTATTTTCTCCTTGACCTGATTGGAATTTAACTATAATATTCCTTGGAGTTTTCATCAAGGGATTACTTTCAGGAGGTGATTGGTGAATTTTTTCAAGGACTATGTGACCCTCTTTTTCTAGGATATTAGGGTAGTTTTCCTAATAACTTCCTGAAAGATATTGTCCAGGTTAATTTTTTAATCATGGATTTAAGATAGTTCTATAATTCTTAAATTATTCCCAGGATCTATTTTCCAAGTCAGTTACTTGTCCAATTTACATTTGCTTTTATTTCCAGGCTTTTGATTTTCTTGATAGAGTCATTATAGAATCTTACAGAGTCATTGGCTTCCATTTGTCTAATTTTTATTTTTAAGGACTATTTCTTTAATAACTTTAATATCTCATTTTCTATTTGGCCAATTCTACTTTTAAAAAGATTGTTTCTTCAGTGGATTATTTTTTTTCTATTTAGCAAATTCTATTTTTTAAGAAATTGCTTTCTTTAGTCATTTTTGTGCTTCCTTTTCCATTTTTTCATAATTCTTCTGTTTAACTCATTTCCTTACAAAATTTTTCTTATACCTCTCTTACTTAATGTTTGATAATTCTCTTTGATTTCTTATAAGAGGACATTTTGAACTTATATCTCTTCTAAGAAAACTTTTAGTACATAAGACCAGTTCATAATCCCCTTTGAGACTTTACATGTAGGTATTTTGTCACTGTTTTTCCCTTATAAGATAGTATTTTGATCTTCCCTACCAGCATAGTGGCTTTCTATGATTGGGTTTCTTTTGGGTATTGTTTTTTGTGTATTTTTTTAAAAGTTGAGATATGCTCCCGGAGCACAGGGGGAAAATGCTATTTTTTTTTTACAGGATATTAAGGTTAATCACTGACTTTCAAATTCTGGCAGCTTGCCCCTGCACTGGTAGCCCAACCCAACCAAGTCTAACCAGTTTCACAAGTATTCTGGGGCCCTCAATATGCCTTCTCCTCTGGGTCTGGGGTCCTCATTTCTGGCCTGCCATTTTGGGACCCAGGGACCAAATGATTTGTGTGGCTAAGAGACTCCCATTGGCTTCCCTGCAGCCCAGCCTGAGCTGGGCTGCACTTCTCTTTTACCCAAGTGAGAAAGACTTTTCCTGAAGTCCCTCCAAGAAATTTTGAGCTGAAAAATTGTTTCACTTTTGTCTTTTCTTGGGTTCTGTTGCTCCAGAATCTGTTTAGATGCTTGATTTAAAGTTGTATCAGAGGTAAACTAGGATAAGCACAGGCAGCTTCCTGGCTTCTCCCCTCCATCTTGGCTCCACCTCCAACAATATGTTGTTATGAGAAACATGGTTGAAGGAGAGAGATACACACAAAATAAAAATAAGGAACTGAAGTATAATTTAATATGCTTCAGCTAAAGTTAAAAACATTCCAGGGTAGCAATCATGATCCTAGACAACGCAAAAACAAAGATAAACCTAATTCTAAAAGAGAAGCAGAGAACCTACAATTTGCTAAAAGGTACTACAGATAATGAAATAATATCAACATTTTAATAACAAGTTTCCTCTGAAAAATACTTCTTTTTCAAATATGCAGGGAACTGAATTAAAATTGGAAAAATAAGAGTAATTCCTTAATTGACAAAAATGTTCAAAGGATATAACTTTACAAATCTATCTCTCCTAATAAAAATGCTCTAAATCACTTCATTGGAGACATGTGAATTAAAACAGCTCTAAGGTACCACCTCATACCTGTCAAAAATGAAAAATACTATAATGGAGGAAGGAAAATAGGTATATTAAGGAACTATTGCTTGAGTAGTGAACTAGGTCATTGATTCTGAGAATCATTGGAACTAGACCCAAAAAGCTATAAATCTGTGCATGATCTTTGACACATCAATATCACAACCAAGTTTGTATTCCAAAGGGACCAACTCAAAAACAAAAGAAACTATATGCACAAAAATGTTTATAGCAGCTCTTTTATTGATGGCAAAGAATGGAAAATTAAGGGTAAGATCATCAACTGGGGAATGACTAAACAAGTTTGACATACAATTATGATGGATTACTGTGGTGTTATAAGAAATAATGAGGGTGATGGTTTCAGAAAAATATCACAAGACCTATATGAACTGATACAAATTGAAGTGAGAACTAGGAAATCATTGTGCACCATATCAGCAATTTTTAAATAATGTTCTACTGTGGAATATATGGCTACTCTGATTCAATAAAATATCCAAGACAATTCCAAAGGACTAGGTATTCATTCATTCTTTCTTTTCATTTTAAATTTTGAGCTCCAGATACTCTCCTTCCCTCCCATACCTCCCTCATACACTGAGAAGGCAAACTACACATTATTGATTATATATATATATATATATATATATGTATGTATATATATAGAATCATGCAAAACATATTTCCATATTAGTCATCTAACAAAAAATAAAGCAAGAGAACATATTTCAATATTCTCTCAGAGTTCATCAGTTCTCTCTCTGGAAGTCTACATTTTTTCATCATGAGTACATCAGAACAGTTAGCAGTTAGCTATGACAGGACTAGAGAATTTAACTCCCTATAATTCAAGGAAAATGAGGAGAAATTAAACTGGAATCTAAAATGATCTTCTCATTTGTGCATGAAGAAATGAACAACATGCATGTAATCCAGGAGACACATGCTCAGACACATCCTGCCCAGTACACCAATTATAGGACAGATCTGGAGGTTTGTCTCCTGTCTTTTGATTCTTTAATTCAAGAGAGATCAAAGAAATACTGTCATACAGAAGCTTTATACTGTCTTATTGTACAACCTTGGTGGCAGAAGGCTACACAGTCAAGTCAACACATAAATTCACATGTCTGCTGGTCTCTAGTTCACTAGTTCCAAGTGCACTTATCCATTTTATTTCTAGTCCACTTCTCCCCTCACACTTCTCATATATACTTTCTGCATATTTCAAGTCTACAAGTTCTATTAGCCTGGCCATTTAGAGAGGTATACAGCAAAACTGGCATCAGACCAATTTTGAGGGTTACATAACTATCGTAAGTATAAGCAATGTCATGTAACTATGGCTACATTCGAATTCCATATAAGGGCCTTACATTAGATCAAGCTTCAAAACTGTGACTAAGGGAAAGTCATATCCACATCTGGCCAACTGACTTGTGCTCTAATACAGAAGAGGGTAGTTGGTGACTATGAGGTTTTAACGAACATTAGATTATCCAGGGAGAGAAAAGTTAAGGGAGTACAAGTATACCAATATGGGGTTGTCAGAAAGTAGATCTCCTGCTGACTTGCCATTAGGCAAGCTGTTATAAGTTTGGAAACAGGAAAAAAAGAACATTATTTTAAAAGGGAAGGTACAGTACAGACAGGACTCAGTTACAGAGATTTATAATTCTAAGAAACAAATCTGTCCAGATAAATACAGGACTTTTAACAACTTTTAACTGTGCATGTTAAAATAAAATACCACTTTGTAGTTAATAATCAGAGAAGGAAGTAAAGATTTTGCTGAGTCCCCAGGAAGAAGGTGACAAGCAATGAGATGGCCTTGGGATGACTAGGTGGTGCAGTGAATAGAGCACTGGCCTTGGTTTCAGGAGACAGGACTTTGAACGCAGCCTCACATATTTGCCACTTACTAGCTGTGTGACCTTGGACAAGTCATTAACCCTGATTGCTTCACATCCACGGTCATTTCCAGTCATCCTGATTCTTATTGGGCCACTGAACCCAGATGCTCCAGAGGAGAAAGTGAGGTTGGTGACTTAGCCCAGCGCCCTCAAATCCAATTCATGTGCTTGTCATGGCATCATCTCCATGATGTCGTGATCTTCTTTCACAATGAAGGACAGGGACTTCAAACCAAGATGGCAGAGAGAAGCCAGACACTGTCCTAAGGTCTCCTGGCTTCCCCTTAGAACTAATATGAATCAAATCTCTTAACAGAATTCAAATCCAAAAATCCAGAAAGAGCTAAGGAGAAGTAGGTCTACCAACAAGGTGTGCCTCAGGGGAACATGGGTGAGCTGGGGACAGAGAGCAGAAAGCCAGTACAGGGGCAGTGGGGTGAGATCCCATACTAACCTCAGAACAGCTACAGAAGCTTTTGGCTTTGTAAGAAGGCAGGACAGTTCCAGTGAAGTTGGAGGGAGAGTTCCAGTGCAGAGGGCAGGAGAGCTCTAGGACAGTGGCTAGATATCAATCTGGTCAGCTCCACTGGCTGGAGTCCACATACTTCCTGTTCAGCCGCCTCCCCCCCCCCCAATCCCTGTGAGAGAAAGGGTCTCTTCCTAGAGAAAACATAGTAACAATATCCCACCTCCCACCAAACTCAGGTTTGTGCAGCAGATCTCTCTCAGTATTGAGTGAATAATAAGATTAACTATATAGCCAAGGGTCCAACACACATTGTTCAAGGATAATTCAGATCCTGCTACTCCCATCCCATCCCCCACCTCCAGCCTTAGGGAGTGCACCACAAATCAAGGTCATAGACACTCCAGAGAAAGCCTCTAGCACTCCTTACTGACCAGCCCACTTGGAGTTACCTAGTACATTGAGCAAAGCCTCAGGGGTTTTCAAAACCAAAGGTCTGAGAACCAGCCCCTCCCCAACTAGAGATCCTACAAAAATGAAGAAAGGCCAGTGGAAAGAGAGGTCCATTGACAGCTACTCTGAAAACAAAGCCCCTAACTCAGATAGAGCTAGAACTTCTGAGTAGAATATGAATTGGTATCCAGCCCAGAAAGACTTCTTAGAAAAAATTAGGAAGGAGTTTAAAAATAAATTGGAAAAAATGGGAAAAGAAACCCATGAGAAAATTAACACCTTGCAACAAGAAAAAATCCTCAGAATATACAATTGGACCCTTTCAAAACTGAATGGGGAAATGGAAAACTTCTTCAAAAATAGAAAAAACTAATAGGAAAAGGAGTGGCAAACGTAAATGAAGAATATTTTCCTCTTAAAAAATAAGAATGGAATCCATGGAAACTAATGACTTCATGAGACAATAATAATCTGTTAAACGAAACCAAAAACTCAAAATAATAGAAGAAAACATAAAATACCTAATTAGCAAAACTACTGACCGAGAAAAATAGATCCAAGAGAGACAACTTAAGAATCATTGGGCTTCCTGAACACATTGAGGATTAAAAAAAAAAAGGCCTGAATCAATAATTCAGGATCTAGTGAAGGAAAATTTTCATGATTATCATGGAACCAGAACCTGATATTGTGCCCTATGAGAGGACAAAATAGTTATTGAAAAAATACATAGATCCCCTCCTGAAAGGAATCCCAGATGTAAACACCAAGGAATATTATGGTCAAATTCCAGAACTATCAGATAAAAGAGCAAATGTAGCCAGAAAGAAACAATTTAGATATCAAGGAGTCACAATAAGGAATGCACAGGACCTGGCTACATCAACATTAAGGGATCAAAGGACCTGGAATATGATATTCCAAAGAGCAAGGGAGCTTGTATTGCAGCCAAGAATTCACTCTCAACAAGTGAATTCTATCAAGCATTTAAGGAACAACTGGTTCCAATTCTATACAAACTCTTTGGAAAAGTAGGTGAAGATGTAACTCTGCCTAACTCCTTCTATGACACCATTATGGTGCTGATACTTAAACCAGAAAAAGTCAAAACACAGAAAGAAAACTATATACCTATCTCCCTAATGAATATGGATGCAAAATTCTTAAATAAAATCTTATCAAAGTGATTACAACAAGTTACCACTAGGGTAATACACTATGACCCACCAAGATTTATCCCAGAAATGCAGGTTTGGTTCAATATTAGGAAAACTGTCAGTATAATTAATTATATCAATAACAAACCTATCAGAAATCATATGATTATAACAATTGATGCTGAAAAAGGCTTTGAAAAAATACAGCAACCATTCCTATTAAAAACCCTGGAGAGCATAGGAATAAATGAATTATTCCTTAGAATGATAATCAGTATCTATCTGAAACCATCAACAAGCTTTATATGCAATAGGGATAAGCTAGAGGTATTCCCAATAAGGGAATGAGGGGGTGAAACAAAGGTGCCTATTTTCACCACTACTATTCAATAATGTACTAGAAGTGTCAGCTTCAGCAATAAGAGAGTATAAAGTAATTGAAGGAATTAGAAAAGGAAAGAAAGAAAAAACTCTCATGCTTTGCAAATGATGTGATGGTATACCTACAGAATCCTAAAAAGTCATCTAAAAAGCTACTAGAAACAATTAGCAACTTTAGCAAAGATACAGGATATAAAATAAACCCACATAAATTCTCAGCATTTCCATATATCACTAGCAAGACACAGCAGCAAGAGCTAAAAAGAGAAATTCCATTCAAACTAATTTCACACAATATAAAGTACTTGGGAGTCAGGCAGGTTCAAAAATTCTATTAAATCAACTACAAAACACTTCACACAAATAAAATTACATTTAAATAACTGGGTAAATATCAACTGCTCATGGATAGGCTGAGTTAATAGAATAAAAATGTTGATTCTACCTAAAATAAACTACTTATTTAGTGCCTTACCAATCAAACTTCCAAAAAATTACTTTAATGAGCTAGAAAAAATAGTGACTAAATTCATGTGGAGAATCAAAAAGTCAAGAATATCCAGGGATATGATAAAAAAAAAGTACAAAAGAAGGTGGCTTAGTCTTACCAGATACAAAATTACATCATAAGCTATCAGTCATCAAACCTGTCTAGTATTAGTTAAGAAATAGAGTCATGGATCAGTGAATAGATTAGGTACAAAAAGAGACAGCAGGAAACAATTAAAACAATCTGATGTTTGATAAAGCCAAAGAGTCCAGCTTCTGGGATAAAACTTTCTTTTTCATAAAAACCATTGGGAAAACTGGAAGTCAGTATGGCAGAAACTCAGATTAGACCAACATCTTGCCTTGAAAAAAAATCTTAAAAAAAAAGAAATGATATGGAAGGGGGGAAGGCAAGAGGGAATGAGGGAATATTCAGTTTCATCAGAGGTGGCTAGGAGAGGAAACTGCATGTATATTCAATGGGGTATAAACATCTGGAATAAGAAGGAGGGGGGGGGGACAGAGGGAAGGAGTGGGGATGTCAATGATGGAGGAGAGGATGGACCATGGGGGGAGGGTGGTCAGATATAACACATTTTCTTTTTTTACTTCTTTCAAGGGGCTGGGATTGGATGGCCTGTCCAGGACCACAGGGCTGGCTAGATGCTAGGCCTAAGGGGTGGTATGTGGGCTCTGGGCCTCTTGGCCCCAGGGCCTGGGATCTGTCTGCTGCACCACTCAGCTACCCTACAGCACAGACAGAGTAAAAGGAGAAAGAAAATATAGCATATGGTAGTGGAGAAATATGAATGGAGGGAATTGTGATCAGCAATGGCAATGGTGGAAAAATATGGAAGTAGCTTTTGTGATGGACTTATCATAAAGAATGAGATCTACCTGTGACAGAGCTGGACTGAAGCACATTTATTATTATTATTATTATTATTATTATTATTATTTGGGGGGGGGGGTTACAGAGCAAATGGGGCTGGGTGGCTTGCCTGGAGCCACACAGCTGAGTGATTGTTGGGTGTCTGAGGCCGGATTTGAGCCCAGTGCTCTGTCCACCACCCGTCCATCCCTACTATTATCATCATCATCATTATTATTATTATTATTATTTTATTTTGGGTCTTTTTTTGTTTTTGCAGGGCAATGGGGTTGGGGTGGCTTGCCTGGGGTCACACAGCTGGGTGATTGTTGGGTGTCTGGGGCTGGATTTGGGCTTGGGTGCTCCTGGCTCCAGGGCCAGTGCTCTGTCCACTGAGACACCTGGCCACACCTACTATTATTACTTTTTTTATTTTTATTTTATTCTCTCTCCTTTACTTTATCACTAATGTGGGTCTATATTTTTGGGGGGGCGGGGGTATTATGTTTACTCTTAAACAAGAATATTTTAGTAATGCATAAAAAACATCATTTGTACAAAATAAGAATAAATAAATAAAGTTTTTTTTTTTTAAAGTGTGCTAGGGATACAAAGACAAAACTGAAACAGCTAAGGATGTCAGAGATAAAAAGGAAACTGCCATACATGCAAAAAATGTTTATAGCAGCAAATTTTTTTTGGTTGTAGCAAAGATTAAATTCTTCTATGAATATCCAAACAAATTGCTATATATAAGTATAAAGAAATGTGTTACTATGCTTTAAGATACAGTAAGTATGAATATTTCAATGAAACACAGGAAAATGTATGTAAACTAATGCATTTATCATGCTGCCTGTGAATAGGCTTTCCCCATGCCTGTGGATGTGTACACACACACACACACACACACACACACATACACACACATGCACACACATGCATGCACACACACGCATGCACACACACGCACACACATAAACAGTTAAGATTCCCTAGCTTCCTTCAAGTATCAGAATCAACAATTGAACTTGAATCCTTTGAAATTATAATGATCAAGTTTGGTCCCAGGGAAAGATGAGAAAGCATCTTCTTGTAGAGAAGAGGGACTACAAATGTAGAACAGTGAATATAATATTTTATTTGGTTGATGTGTTGATCACTTTTGCTGAACTCTTTTTACTCTTTATTTCTTTTTTTACTCTTTATATCTCTTTGCTACTCTTTTTTTAGAGTTGTTTGCTCTTCCTTTTGAAGATATGTCATCATATGGTGATTTTTTTTCACTCAGGTCTTTCTGATAACAGGCCCAGCACTCAATCCACTGCTTCAACTAGCAACCTTTAGAAAGGCTATGCATTTAATAAATTACTGTGTTTCTGTGATTCTGGAACAGTGAAAGAATGGCATCATATTGGCAGCTAGGTGGCGCAGTGGATAAAGCACTGGCCCTGGAGTCAGGAGTACCTGGGTTCAAATGCGATCTCAGACACTTAATAATTACCTAGCTGTGTGGCCTTGAGCAAGCCACTTAACCACATTTGCCTTGCAAAAACCTAAAAAAAAAAAAAAGAATGGCATCATATGGTGATTCTTAGTATGCCCATGAATTTAACTCTTTCAATGCAGGAAAAAAGTTTCCTTTCATCCCATTGATGAATATTTTGTGTCAAATTTGAGCCAAAATACAAATTTCACAAGAGATCTATTATAGCTGCAGTTAATGTTACTTTTTCCTAACTGCCCTATAAACAAACCTAAAACAAACGAATAACAAACAAAAGTCACAAGAGCCAAGGAACAAATTTAGAAACTATATTCTACCTGGAAATTAAACAGGTTTAGAAATTGGATCATCTGATCAGAGATAAAGAACTAGAAGAGATCTTAGAGTTCATGTAACTCAATCCCCTTATTTTATGTTTGAGGATAGAAAAGCTAAATAACTTTCCATAACCTTTACTGCATTAAATAACAGAGTCAAGATTTGAATTCCAAGACTTTAACTCCAAGTTCAGCACTAAATTTGTTGTAGTCACAATGTCAAAGGAAAGAATTCAGTTGAGTTTGGTAGGACATATATTTGATGAACCTAGGTTAGTTTCTTTGGATCAATACTTCCTCTTCATGATCATAAACCATCAACTATTACTTTAAAAGCATAGCTTAGAATTTTTTTAAGAATCAAAGGAAAGTCAAAATATCTGTGTTTCTCCTCCATCTTTCAAAGGTCACTGAACAGTGGTTCAACAATCATAGAATCAGCTGATAGAATTTCCTAGACAGAGTCTGTATTTCTTCAGATCCTATTCCAAATCTTGCTAATCTATTATAATTAATTTTCATTGTGTTTGACAAGGGAAGAGTTACCCTAATGAAGGAGGAACACTTTTTTTTCTCAGAGGTTGGGGAAAATAAGGAGAAAATGGAAAATTATATGGAAGAGTTTTGAAGTGTACATTTCAGGAAAAGAGGGAACTTATAATTAAAGGTTTTCAATAAAAAGGAGGCAAAATTCTCTGCTGAGAAAAAGATAGGCAAATGGGACAGAGGAACAGGAAGACAATGGTCACAATTCTCAATTTTACCAGAGTTAAACTGATGAAATTTGCATTGAGAATAAGGTTAGCTATGAATATCTTCAAGTAAAATATTTACTGTTTACAGGAATTTTCAAAGAATATTGAAAAGAAATTATTATTATGTATTATATATAAAAATTATTATTAGAACAGAAAAACACTTGAAATATCTAACAAGCTTCACAGCAGAGGAGAAAACAAAGCCTTCTTCTTGCCACTCAATAACAAGATTTAGTCCAGAGTTGGACAATTCAGATGGTATACATTGCCCTTAAGAAATACTCTCCCTGGTCTGCCAGGGGTCAAGAAAGTCTAGTAACAAATTTGAGAACTTAGCCTGGCACAAGTTACACCAGAGAGAGGAAAGCATTTACCAAAAATGGTTTCACTAATCAAGAATGAAAGTTAGAGGTTCAAAGACAATTAGATACTTGTGCTAGTTTTGACCACAAATCATGATGACTAGCAATCCAGAAGTGCTATTTCCATGACCGATTGGGCAGTTTCTGAGAAACCAAAGTCTTTGGGTTCCAAGAGAAGTAAGGTTGCAAGACTTAAATAAAAAAGACCATGCTGAAGATTAGACCACTGAGAATCAGGTTTGTATATACTGTGTTGTTACAGCCTTGTGTTGCTGGAATTCTACAATGCCTCACTGATATGCCTCACATTCAAAAGACCAAAGACTCCTACAGCATCCAGACTATCACCAGAATTCCTGTTTCCATCAAATCTGGCCATAGGGTGAGATGGTTCTGGAAAAGGCATTAAGAAAAATGTTTTCACATAAAATTTCTTTCACTATAAGAAACATAATGTGCAAGTGATGCCATCATATATATGATATCATGGTCCTCTTTGATTACAAAAGACAATAAAAACAACAACAACTACTACTACTACTACTATTACACTACAAATATACAAAAGCAAAAGCAGAATTACTACTTTCTATTAGAGCAAAAATATGGAACTCAAATATTTAGATATAAAGAGACTCTAGTCCTGCATTGATTTGCCCAAGTTGGTAGTGGTGGTGATGATGGTAGTGGTGATGATGGTGGTAATAGGGGTAGCAGTGGTAGAGCAGTAGCAGTAGCAGTAGTAGTAGTAGTAGTAGTAGTAGTAGTAGTAGTAGTAGTAGTAGTAGTAGTAGTAGTAAAAACATAGCATTTTATATGGGAGGCAGTGTGGTATGGTGGATGGAGTTCCAGGCCTAGAGTCATATTACTTAGTTTGAAGCTGGCTTCAGACACTATGTAACCCTGGGCAAGTCACTTAATCTTTTTTGCTTCAGTAATCTCTTCTATAAAATGAACTAGAGAAGGAAATGGCAAATCAGTCCAGTATCTTTGCCAAGAAAAATCCAAATAGGATCACATAAAGTCTGACATGACTGAAATGACTTAGTAACAAAAAATATTTATATTGCCTACAAGATGCTAGGCATCACTGCTATTGCTTTTAACAAATAATAGCTCATTTGGTTCTCCCAACAATGCTGCATATTAAATGCTATTATTGTTCTCATTTTATAGTTGAGGATATTGAGGCAAAGGGATGCCAAGTGAATTGCCCAAAGTCACACTATTAGAGTTTGAGTTCAGTTTTGAACCTAGTTCTTGACTCCAGGCCCAGCACCCTACTTACTGTGTAGTCTAGCAACCAGTGTCACATACATCAGTTATAGTAGTAGTAGAGGAAAAGTTGGAATGCAGAACCTTTGATGTTACTACAGCATCCTTTACCAGGAGCTACCTTGGTGTACTTATGAACATGCAGCTGAAGACTAGAAAGGGAATTGGTGATTTCAGATTTTTTCTGGATATAACTAATAACCATTCAGGAGTCATAATGTATGTTTAAAATTTCTGATTCCTTGTAGTAAGTGTATTCTAATTAATAATTTGAATATATTTTAGTACTTTTGAATGGTGAAGGGTAGGAGAAAACAAAATTGGGAAGAAGATAAGAATCACAATGGAATGGGGATTTGTAATTTTGACAAAATTTTATAAAATTATATATACATACATATATATATATACATATATATATATATATATGTATATATATATATATACTAAATTTTATATCAAACAAAACAAGATGAGATCAGACTGGGCAATATGAAAAGTAAGGGGCCAGGAAACTGGCAAATTAAAGGCCAGGACTCACTGGAGCTCTCCGCTAAACCACTACAAATAATTTTAAATAATGATGTTAAACAAATTCCAGAGTAGCAGAACCCATAAAAAGACTGAGTGAAGCAATTTTTCAGCTTAAGACAACTTGGAAGATTGGCAGAAAGTGTCTGTTGCACCAGTGTGAAAGAGCAGCACAGCCCAGTATGGACCATATTGGAGTGACCTGTTGCCAGCAATTCAGGAACATACACAGCAGGGAGACTGGATCAGTGGCAGCAGTGGTGATTTCCAGATTGCTCAGCCCAAAGATTACCCAGGACAATTTGGAAGATCATCAGGAAAAGTCTGACCCACCAAGGTGAGAGTTGAGCACAGTCCAGCAAAGGCCTCAGCAATGCAGACCAGAACCCAGTCAACTGAGAGGAGTCCTTCAGAACCACTGAATCAGCAGAGGCAACTGCTTTGAGAGGTCTCAGTCCACAGATGGTAAACATCAGAAGGAGATTGACAGGGATTTCTCTGTATTGCTGAGGAAAAACTCAATTACTTTGGTGAGAATCTGATCTGGGTGGCAGTTCCAGGTCACAGCTCTAGGAATAGGAGGAGTATTATTGCAACAGCTCTTGCTGCTCCGGGGGAGAAAGGGGGGGGGGGGAGAACCTACTCACAGAAAAGAGAGCTTGTGGTTATCCACAAACCAGAGCCCACATCAGGAGAGTAGTAAACACATCTCCTTAGTCATACCTCCTTGGAAGAACTGAAAACTTGCAAAGAAGTATCTCTGAAAAGATTTGCTCAAAACCTCAGAAGTTTGAGATAGTGTGCCCTTCTCACTGAATGTGGAGTCCTAACTTAATGAAGAGTTAAAAGCAAGTCTTGGCTAGGGAAATGAACAAACAATAGAAGAAAAATATTGACCACAAGAAATCACTATTGTGATCAGAATGATCCAAACACATACTCAGAAAAAGACAATGAAGTCAAAGTACCTATATCCAAAGCCACCAAGAAAAATATGGATTGGTCCCAGCTCATAGAAGAGCTCAAAAATGATTTTGAAAGTCAAATAAAGGAAATAAAGGAAAATTGGGAAGAGAGATGAGAGTGCTGTGGGAAAAATCCTGAAAACCAAGTCAGCAGAATAATGGAGACACAAAAAATACTGAAGAAAATAAGATATTGTAAACCAAACTGGGCCAAATGGAAAAAAGAGATCCAAAAAGTCAATGAGGAGAAAAATGCCTAAAAAACAGAAGTGGCCAAATGGAAAATGAGACACAAAAAGCTCCCTGAAGAAAATAATTCCTTAAAATATAGAATAGAGCAAAATGGAAACATGATTTTATGAGAAATAAAGAAAAATGAAACAAACCCAAAAGAATGGAAAACTAGAAGAAAATGTGAAATATCTCATAGGAAAAAATAATTGACATGGAAAGATAATTTAAAAATTATTGAACCACCTAAAATTCATGATAAAAAAGAAATTGAACCTTCTTTTAAGAAATCATCAAGGAAAACTGCTCTGATATTTTAGAAGCAAAGGATAAAATAGAAATTGAATGGATCTATCAATCACTTCCTAAAAGAGAGCCCAAAATTAAAATGCCCTGGAAAAATATAGCCAAAATATCCTGGAAATTGAGGGGATGTCTATCAGTTAGGAAATGGTTAAACAAGTTATAGTATATGAATATTATGGAATATCATTGTTCTATAAGAAACAATAAATGGTTGGGCTCTATAGAATCATGGAATGATTTATAGAAACTGATGCTGAATGAAGGGATCAGAGTGAAGAGAACGATATGCATATTAACAACAACACTAAGATGATCAATCCTGATGGATGCAGCTGCTCTCAGCAGTTCAGGGAGCTAGGACAACCCTATTAGACTGCCTATGAATAATGTTATCCCTATCCAGAGGAAGAAAAATGAAACAAAACAAAACAAAAACCCTTCAGAATCTGATGAAAACTATATTCACTTTTTTTTTGAAATCTCATGAATTTCTTTTTGTTAATACCAATTCCTTTTCCTTTTTTTTTTAGATTTTTTTCAAGGCAATGGGGTTAAGTGGCTTGCCCAAGGCCACACAGCTAGCTAATTATTAAGTGTCTGAGGTCAGATTTGAATCCAGGTACTCCTGACTCCCAGACTGGCGCTGCTCCAATACTAATTCCTTATACTGAAAATGACTAACCTGTAAACATGTTTAACCCAAACATGTATGTAATCTGACTGTTCATCACTGAGGGGAGGGGAGTGAGCAGGGAGGGTGAAAGGAATTTTATAACAAATATATACATATATGCATATGGATGAATGTTGAAAATCTTTCATAACATGTATTTGACAAAATAAAACATTTATTAAAAAAAGAAAATTATAACCAAGTTTCAGAACTCTCAGGTCAAGGAGAAAATATTGTAAGCAGTCAGAAAGAGACAATTCAATTATCATGGATGCACTGTCAGGATAACACAAGATTTAGGAGCTTCTACATGAAGGAATAATAGGCCTTGGAATATATTCCAGATGTCAAAAGAGGTTGGATTACAACCAAGAATCAACTACTCAACAAAATTGCATATATACTTTCAGGGAAAAAAAGTGGACATTCAATTAAATAGGGAACTTTCAAACTTTCCTGATGAAAAGACCAGAGCTGAACAGAAAATTTGATCTTCAAATATGAAACTCAAATGAAGCATAAAAAGATAAACAGGAAAGGCAAATCATAAAGGACTTAATGATGTTGAACTGCTTATATTTCTGCATGTAAAAATGATACTAATAACTCATATGAATTTTCTCATTTATTTGTTGAATAAGTTGTATATATATATATATATATATATATATATATATATATAAGACACAAGTAGGAGTTGGAATATGAAGGGTTAATATTTTTGAAAGATGGAGTTAAGGGGTGAGAGAGGAATATACTGGGATAAAGGGAAAGCTGGAAGCAAATGGAGTAAGCTATTTCACAAAAAAGGCAAGAAAATATTTTTGCAGTGGAGTGGGAGTGGGGAAAGTTGAGGGGCAGTAAGTGAGCCTTAGTCTCATAGAAATTGACTCAGAGAAGGACTAAAATAAACATTCAATTGGATGTAGAAATTTATCTTACCCTAGAGCAAAGTAGGAGGGTAAGGGTGGTAGAAAGGGGAGAAGGTAATAGAAGGGAGGGAAGATTGTGGGAAGGGGTAATTAGAGGCAAAACATTTTTGAGGAGGTATAGAATGAAAGGAAAGATAGAATAAAATAAATAGAATAGTGGAAAATAGCAATAGTAACTGTTGGGAAAATATTAAAACAAGTTTTTCTTATAAAGACTTTATTTTGGGGCAGCTGGGTTGCACAGTGAATAGAGCACCAACCCTGGAGTCAAGAGGAACTGAGTTCAAATTTCCTTTCAGACACTTAATAATTACCTAGTTGTGTGACCTTGGGTAAATCCCTTAACCCCATTATCTTGCAAAAATCTTTTTAAAAAACTATTTTTTATCCATAGAGAATTGAGACAAATTTATAAAAATGAGAGCCATTCCTTAATTGATAAATGATCAAAAGATATGAATAGTTTCAGATAAGGTTACCAATGCCATTTATGACATTAAAAATCTATTAATTCACTACTACTGTTAGTAGAAATGGAAATTAGAACAATTCTGAGACACTACCTTATACCTTATATTGGTTTGGCAGATAGAACAGAATGAGAAAAATGACAAATGTTGGAGGGGATATAAGGAAAATAAGTCATTAATCACTATTGGAGGAGTGGTGAAATGATTCAACAATTCCATAGAGCAATTTCACACTATGCCCAAAGTACTATAAAACCATGCATTACCTTTGATCTAGCAAATTCACTACTGGATCTGTATTACAGAAGAGATGAAAAACAAAAAAGGAAAAAGACCAATATGCATAAGAATATTTATAGCAGCTCTTTTCTTGGAAATTGAGGGGATGTTGGGGAGCGGCTGAACAAATTGTTTTATGTGACTATGATGGGATGCTATTTTGCCATAAGAGATGATGAGCAGGATGCTCTCAGTTAAAATCTGGAGTTACATGAGCAGATGCAGTGGGAAATGCACTGTATACAAAGTAAAGGCAATTATTGTAGGATGTTCAGTTGTGAATGATTTACCTTTTCTCAGCAATTTTGTGATCCAAGATAACTCTGAAGCACTTAATGATAAAGAATACTATCCATCCTCAAAGACAGAACTGATGGTGTTTGAATACAGATTAAAGCATACCTTTTTTTAACTTTATATTTTTCATAACTAAACATTTTTAACCTTATCAAATAACTTGCTTTCTGAATGAGGAAGAGTGGAGTTGGAAGGGAAAGAATTTGGATCTCAAAGTTTGTAGAATGAACAATAAAACTTGTTTTTACATGTAAGAGGGAAAAATAAAAGTGCCCATAGAATATTGTGACTAGAAAAAAGAAAAAAGAAACTAGGCACTGAGTCACAACTAGTCTTCACATATGCAAGTCATGATAGAAGAAGAGCTAGAGCAGCTCAGTCTCAAGAGTATCACCTTTTGGCTCACATAGAGATTGCATTCTGAGTAGCTACCCACTTGCTTTTCCATCTCCTTATTAACCATGATTGCACTGACACTTCTGGTTCAGTAGTCATTCTCTTAGATAGAGAAAAAAGTAGAATAATAATTTTGTGGCACTGTGATCTCTACATTATCCACCCTAGTCATTTGTACCACATTTTCTCCTCTTTCTCATTCTATCAATTTAAATTTAAAAAGAAGGAAACATGCTTTTGTTGCCTTTCTTTCTTTCATTAACACATGTGAGTTGTAATATTAGTGTCATTATTTTCACAAGGGCATGTCAATCTTAGGTTCATTCCCTCTTGCTTCTATCTTCTATCCATATTCTGTCCATATTGTTTATAATCACCTAAAATCTGACTTTTTTTCATACCTTTACACAACTGAGAACAAAAGAAAAGCAAAATTCCTTTTAAAAACATGCACAGTTCAGGTGACTCTCTAGGGTTCCTCTAAGGATAGCATTATATCATCTACAAAGATAGTTATGTTGACTTATTGCCTATGCTTATTCCTTCAATGTCTTGTCTTATTGCTATAGCTAGTATTTCTAGTTTAGATTAGATAGATAATGGTCATCCTTGCTTCACCCCTGATTTTATTGGAAAGATTTATAGTTTATTTCTAGTTCATCCTCCTTATAAATAATGGTTGCTTTTCATTATAACTTAAGACCCTAGGCCCAGAAAGGAACCCTAAATGAAAAAGTCTAATTCCAGATTACAAGAGCATTTATTGTCTGAAAAAAACTTGCAAGGAAGTGAAGACTTGTAAGGGAACAGAGACAAAGAAAGTTCTCAACTGCACAAGGCAAAGGGACAAAGAGGTGAGATATTAAAAGTTTCTAGAGGTTTTCAGGTGGAAAGTGGGGTCAAGGCAAAAGGCATCTGTAGACCAACTAAATCAGGAGCAGAATTTTTAGTCTTGAGTAAGATTTCAAGTCTGAAGCTGGTCCTCAAAGTAGTTTTTGAGCTGGTTAAAGCTGGTTCTTTGGTTTCTGGCAGTTTCAGGTATCTCCAAATTTAACTAGGGTTCAATTGCAAAGGTGCACTGGTATATAAAGCAATTTTAAACCTCAGAAATTCTTCTGATATTTTGTGTTGTTTACTGTAAAACCCTACTGCATTGTTTCCCTGTAATGAAAGGAAGCTCTAATATATCTAATAGCTTAGTGTAGTTAGTGTAGTCCTAAAAGTCATATTCGTCTCTGTCTCTGTCTCTCTCTCTCTCTCTCTCTCTCTGTCTCTCTCTGTCTCTCTTTGTCTCTCTCTCTCCATATATATAGATAATATATACATACTTTATCATTTTAAGAAAAGTTTCATTTACTCTAAAGCTTTCTAATATTTTTTAAAAAGGCATATTTTGTCAAAAAATTTTTCTATACCTATTAATATAACAAGATTTTTGTTATTTTTTTTATTGATATTATTGATTATGTGTATAGTTTTCCTAAAAATGAACATGCTGAGCATTCCTGGAATAAATCTATCCTGGTCATAGTATATGACTTTTATGATATAATTATAATCTTGCTAGAAATTAATTTAAAATTTTTGCACTACTATTTTTAGGGAAAATGATCTATAGCTTTCCTTTTCTGCTTTTGCTTTTACTGGTTTAGGAATCAACATTATATTTGTCATAGAAAAGATTTTGTAGGGTTTTATCAATTTTTTTAAACATAGTATTTGGATTAATTGCTCTTAAAAGTTTTAGTAGAATTCACCTGTAAATCATCTGGTCTTGGATGATGTCTTGTTTGTGTTGTTTGGGAGTTCATTGGTGGCTTATTCAATTATTTTTTTCTGAAATAGGATGAGTTAAATATCCTATTTCCTCTTTCAATTCTTATTTTTGTAAATATTCATCCATTTTATTTAGATTGTCAATTTTTTTGGATGAAAGTTGGACAAAACAGTTTCTGGTTTAATTTAATCTTCATTAATCATACATTCACGCTTTTCATTTTTGATAGTGATAATTCGATTTTCTTCTTGAAATCACATTAGCAAGCAGTTTAATCTACTTTATCGCTTTTAGTTTTATTTTTATAGTTCTATTCAATGACATTTTTTACTTTCAGTTTTATTAATTTCTACTTTGATTTCCAGGATTTTCATTTTGGTATTTAGAGACTTTATTTTTTTCTCCTTTTGGGGGTTTTTTTAATGTGTTTGTTTAATTCATTGATCTGCAGTTTAATTCATTTATTGACACAAACATCTGGAGATATAAATTTTCTCCTTAAGCATTTTCCCCTAAGCTTTGCTTATATTCCCCAAATTTTAAAATATTGCTGTGATTATTAAATTTCTAAATTGTTTGTGATTTGTCTATGTCCTTCTCATTCTTATTAACTAAGTTACTTAGTTTCTAATTAATTGGGGAGAATGGGGAATTAGTAATCACTCACTGTCCTAAGCATTTTTCTGTCTTTTAAGTCCATCTACTTTTTTTCGTAGCTCAGTCAGGAAATCTCAGTCTATTTTCAATACTTTCAATATGGTGTGATCTGAAGAGAAATCTGTTCACTGACTTTTGATTTGAGCTCTGATTCTTACACAGGTAGGGCCCCTGTTGGTGACCTCAACTACTCCTCTCTGGCCTGGTACTGTGATCTGGAACTTTGGTCACACGGCTGCCAAACAGTATGTGATCCTGCAACCATGCTAGTACAGAATCCTTTGTGATGTCTTTCAGCACAGGTTTTCAGTCTCTTTACCATCCCTAAGTACTGGGCTGTTTCCTGCTGCTGATGTCACAGATCCCTGTTGTAACCATTGTCCTGTGCCTTTTATATTTTACTATGCTCCCAGTCAGTGACCACCCCAGGGTTCATAGAGCTCTCTCTGTTTTCCAGAGCTTCTCTAAACAGGAAAAAATGAATCACTTTGGCTTTTTCTTGACTTTCCAACTCAGAATTCAGTTTGGTGCAATTTTATTGTCATTGTAGAAGAAATTTTGTGGGAATCTTTTGCAGTTATTAGTTACTATATTGATTCCCTTCTTCATTAAAGAAATTTTCACATTGCTCTTGTGAACCTTCATAAAAATATATGTGAGTATTCTTTTGGGCAAGTATAATATAAAATTTTCTTTTACTTTGCTATATAAACATAATTATGCATATTATATATTACATTGTTATATATAACTTTATATATATAAATAATACATACATTACACACACATACATATATATATATATGTACTATATCTCTCATGTCCTCTGTCTTTCAAAGGTCACTGACAGTAGCTCAACATAACATATACATGAATGCATGAATGCATGTGCATACAGTCACACATACATATCTAATTATTCACTGAATCTTTCATTTTTCTATCAGGAGGGTGATTATATCACCATTCATTACTTCTCTGGAATTCTGGTTAGTTGTTATGCTGATCAAAATTCCTAAGTCTTTTAAAGATGTTTTACTTTGAAATATTGTGGTAATTGCATGAATTCTCTTCATTCCATTCACTTTAGTCTGCATCAATTCATATAAGTCCAGGTTTTTCAGAAATCAACTTTCATCACTTCTTACAGCCCAACAGTATTAATTATATTAACATATTTAAAGTATTCATTCATTTCCCCTGGCACCCCTAATCAGACTGCCATTTCTTTGCCACCTGATTAAAAGCTATAAATCCATTTGTACATCCTTAGAGTTTGTTTTGGTTTACAACTAATTGTAATTTGCCCACCCTCAAATTCCTCCTTCTCTATTCTCTTCCTCTCCGTGTTTCACGTGTTGAGTGAAAGAGATTTTGGGTACCCAGTTGCATTTATTCATCATTCTTTCCTTTGATCAATTCAGGTGCTAGAGAGGTCCATGTGACAGCAACTTCCCATTACTTCCTGTTTGAACAAATTTTTATTTGTACAATCTGGTTATATGAAATAATTTTTACGAACTTTTCTTTCCCTACCCCTTCCTGCCAGCGTATTCCCCTCCTCTCTCACTTTCCTTTCTTCTTTTAAGATTATCAAGACATAAGAATGGACAAAGATGATGCTATTTCTCTATATTTGAATATGTGCTACTTATTCTTGTTTAGTCCCTTAATGATTATTCATTTGTTTACCTTTCTATGTTACTCTTAACTCCCAATCTTAAAGCCCTTATTCTGCTTTGTTCTTTTCATCAACAATGCTTAAAAGCTATCTATTTCATAAAAGATCCATTTCCCCTCAAATATAAGATATTACTCAGTTTTACTAAGTTATTCATAATCATATGACTAAGTTCTTTGCCCTTGGGAGGATCATAGAGGATCTTCACTTATTAATAGTGATAGCTGCTAAGTTATATGTAATTCTGATTGTGGCTACTTGGTCCCTGATACTTTCTGGTTGACTGTAGTATATTTTTTCTTTGACTGGTACACTGAAATATGGCTATAGTGCTTTTGAGAGCTTACATTTTGGGTTTCTTTCAGAAGGTGACTGATGACTTTCTATTTCTTAAGGTATAAGAAATCTGGGAAGTTTTCTTTCCAAGTTTCTTGAATTATAATATCTATGTTCTTTTTTACTATGTATTTTAAATATTCTAAAAACTTAAATTTTCTCTTTGATATGCTTAATAGAAAGTTTATGCTATATATAATGCCTTATATTTTCTTCTATTTTTCAGTATTTTGATTTTATTTTAATATTTCTTGATCTTTCATTGTATCATTGACTTCCATTTGTTCCATTCTAATTTTCAGGAATTGCTAGAGATATAAAACTCTTTTTTGCCAAGTTTTTAATTCCCTTTCCAATTTCCTTTTTCATGGCTCTCATTACTTTCCTATTTTTCATATATAAAGTTATTCAATTAAAATAAATTAAAAATTAAAATTATTTCACCTATAAAGTTAAAATTATTTTTTAAAAAGCCTTCTTTTCTAGGAATTCTAATAGAATTGTTTTTCTTTAAGGCCCTGCTTGAATATGTTTTGAAGTAATTATTTTCTTCCTGGTCAGCATTTTGACTATCCCTATCACTATAAAAACTTTTTTTATAGTGAGATTCTTTTTTTGTTCTTCTACCCTACTACCTAATTTCAAATTTCATGTTAGTACCACATTTTGCAAACTTCTAGAGGAAAGGTCTAGGCTATTTTTTTTTATTTCTTTCTTGGGGTACTGAGTGTTTTGATATGCTAGTATCTGAGGAACAATTCAGATTGGAGATCTTCAAGCTTTCAGTGATCCCAAAGTAGTATGATCTAGGACTAAGTTTGATTGATATCCTCCTGATCTGAGCTCTGCTCATTCCTTATCTGGGTTTGTTTCTGAGCAATAGCAGACTGCTGTGCAACAACAGACTGCTCAGTTACTATCAGGCAACTGGAAAGCTTTGCCAGTTGAGTGACAGAATTGTAGTCTACTCTTTGACCTGTGATTTCTGTTTTGTTATTCTTCTGCAGGCTTCAGATTGAACAACAAGCTGAAAGTGAAAACTCTACTCCTTAGATATGAACCAAAATGCTGCTGCTTGCTTCTGAGCTTATCCTTATATTGTTATAGGACCTCAAGCCTGAAACTAGTACTGAAGGCCACTTCTACACTTGGGAAGGCTCCTTAATGCACCCTGGATCTGTGATCTATAACTGTGTAGTAGGCAACAAAACTGTCAGCACCTGTTCTTGCACCTGAATGAGATTAAGGTTCTATCATATGGATCTGGAACTTGACCTTGTTCTGATGCATGTCCTTTCTCCATACAGGAGTGTTCCACTTATTACACTGTTGGCCCCTGTGTCCTCTCTGTTTGTCTTCCTGAACCAACTTACACTAGAAAAATTATTGACTGTAATTTTTCTGGGACTTTTCTACCAGGACTTAGTGTGGTTTATTTTCTAAATCAGTTTGGAGGACTTGGGGTGGGGCAGGATAGAACTAGATATATTTCCTTAACATCTTGGTTCTACCCTTCTATAAATATCTTTTAATATTATAAATTGATTCATGAACTCCCTATGAAACCACCCTGGTCTTTTTAGAAATTTTGTATGTTTCCTATTCTTTTGATTTGTTTTTCTTTGTGTCTTCAGAATTTCATTAGTTAAGAGTTACAATTTCTTCTGAATTCACTTTCCTTACAGAATTCTAGTCCATGGGATACTACCAAGTCTTCCTATAATTTTGTTATAATAATATGCTTTCCCAATGTATGTCAGGTTATGCCATCCCCTCTTATCTTCTCTATAACAAACTTAAATAAGGATATTCACTCCATTTCCAAAGGGTTTTCATCTTTTTTTTACCACAGAAACCATTTATTTTCTGTTAGTGAGAATCAAATGCAAAATAGAATTTCCCTCTGTTGATTCCTTCACCTTTTGAAAGATGAAATTATTATTAATTCAAATCAAAAAGTTATTACCTGCTATGCTTTTGACAGGAAGAAAACTCAAGCAAATGTCTGAGTAATTGAAGTCCCCAACATGATTACAATATCTCTCTCTTTTAGGCTTATGTAATAGAGATTTGAGAAGTGACTGGAAGTCTAGGATTTATAATTCCAATGGACATGTATTCCTTCTCAGTCATGAGAGTAATTTAGTATTATCATGACCATTGAGCCAGAAGGCAAAAATGAGATATACCCAAGTTCTTTCTTAATTTAACATTTTATTCCTCCCAATTACATGTAAAATATTATTTTACATTTGTTTTAATTTTTTTGTGTCCTTGACTTTGAGAAGTCGAGCAAATTGATAAAAGTTATAAATGTTCAGTCATGCAAAATATATTTCCATATAAATATGCTTCCATCTGCATTCAGACTCTATCAGCTCTGTCTCTAGAGATGAATTGTAGTTTTCAGCATAAGTCATTCAGGATTATCTTAGATCATTGTATCGTTGAGAATGGTTGTCTTTCACAGTTGATCATCCTACAATATTGCTGTTAGTATATACAATGTTCTTCTGCTCTGCTCATTTCACTTTTAATCAGTTTATATTTCTTTCAAGGATTTTTCTTAGAGTAGCCTTCTCATTCTCTCTTATAGCATAACAGTATTCTAATGCGATCATATAAAACCACTTGTTCAACCATTCCCCAATTGATAGACATCCCCTCAATTTCCAGTTCTTTCCCAACACTAAAACAGCTGCTATAACTATTTTGCACATATAGCTCCTTTTCCTTTTTTGAGAAAAAAAAATCTCTTTGATATCCAAAAGTCCTTAAAGGAAACATATTTTTCTTTTGGTACCTCTAGTCCATTATTTCTATGCAAAAGGTGGAAAGCTTACCTCATCATCAATCCTCTGAGGTCATGTTTTGTTATTTTATCCACCAGAGTTCTGAAGACCTACCTTTTCAGATATAACCAGTGCTGATTTTTAATATTGATTGTACTTATTTTTTAATAATGGAAGTGTGTGGGATGAATTTCACTTAAATAAATTTCAGAGATCTCTCAAATCAAAGTATGAAGAGAAAGTTTTATTCATTTCTCAAGGAATGGGCCCCAATCAATTAGAGAGAGAGACACTGAGGTAAAGGCAAAAGACCCAGGAGTCATTTTTATCCTAATGCAATCCCCTCACTGACCCATTCTCTTCAGTTAAGAATGTGGCCTTTACAATCTAAATGAGTAAGCTAATTTAAAAAGTCCAAACAGAGACAAATGTCTCCTTCCAGAAGACTCAGTAGATAAGGAACAAAAGTCAATTTGCCCTTCACATTCTGGTTCTAATAACATTCACTGCTATCCCACAAGTTGTCTGTCAGGGGAAGAGGGGCAGAAGAAACACAATTCTAATCTATAATATTCTACTGAAGAACTCTCAGACTTTATCCCACTCAAGAAGGCTTCTTTTTGAAGAAAGAGGGTATTAATTGTTTGGCAAAAGAGACCCAAACAAGAAAGAATATAATATAAATATTTTAAATTATTTATCTCCTTTTATTTTTAAGAATGGCATTATATGGTTCTCTTATTATTTTTTTCAAAATAATTGTCATGTATTCATTTCAATTTCCCTTCCAGAGAGCTAGTTCATATGAGAAATAGAATTTTTGTGGAGAAAACAAGTCAACATGGTTGGTTAATATAGTGAAAAATATCTATAACCATGTGCAATGTGTAACATCTATAGACCTATCACTTTTATGAAGCAGCAGGTTGGGGATATCTTTTAAAATCTCTTCACTTGGGTCCCATTTGATCTTAATATTTTTGTTACATTTATTTTGAGGTTTTTTGTATGTCATTCTTTCCACTTCCACTTCCATCTATATGTATGTGTAGATATATATATATATATATATATATATATATATATATATATACATACATATATTTTTCTTGGTTTTGCTCACTTTACATCATTTCATATAAGTCTTTCCATACTTCTATATATTTATCACACATCATTTCTTATAGAATAGAAATATTCTATTACATTCATGTACCACAGTTTGTTCAGGCATTTTCCCAGTTGATGAGCATCTACTTTCTTTTCAATTCTTAGTTATCATAATAAGTGCCCTGTGACAATGGTCAGATATATAATCATTGTGTGCAGACTTCTGTTCTGCTCCTTGTATTTCTCCTGGAGTTGTCATACAGTAAACACCATATTGATCAATCCTCAGCCCTTTTTGAAGTCATCCTGGCTCTCAGAGAGAGATCATCTTCCAGGAGAAGGATCAACATATTAAAGGGCACTTTGGCAAGAACCCTGACAGCAATGATGAAAAGAGACCCTTCCTCCTCCATGATTGTCACAGGGCAATCTATTTCCTTTATCTTTATAGATTTTGCACAGTGGAGGCTTCCTTGAACTCCTGGGGGATAAGCTCCTCTTGCCAACTAAAAAACTTTAAGTTAGCTTTTATATGAACAATGGATCCCCACCTTGTAAATCTCAGCTGGAATAGAATCTAGCACTAGGTATTTTGCCACAGAAAAGGAGCCTAATGGCATTTAAAATCTCTTCTTCAGTTGTAATTTCAGTTAGGAGGTGATTAACTTCAACATGACCTATTTGGGTCTGAATTGTGATGGAATTTTCTGAGCTCTTATTGGTCTTAGACCTACCATAACTTGACTCTAACATAGTGATATCATTATGGTTCTCTTCAAGAATGAATGACATCAACCAATCTATATATTTATATTTATATACCTTCATACTTATCATACTTATATATGCAACATGCACACACATGCATACACATACATACATATAAACACAGTACACATGTATACACATAAACATGTACATATGCATATCTATGTACACATATCTTTGCGGACATACAATTTGGTATCATATATTATATACATACATGTCATATGTATGTCATGTGATATATAATGCAATATATAATATATTATAACAATAATATGCAAATATGTATAATATATAATGTATTAGATAAACATATATATGAAAGATAGAAAATCTCAGAGAAATCTGAGTTTTGTTACCATTTGTTCCTTTCCCTTCTTCTACTAGACTGAATAACATTGCCTGTGCAAAAGTTTTTTTGTTTCAAGTTCTTATTTCTACTATAGACACATTATTAAGTTATTTGTTACTTCAATTTTTTAAGGTTCCCATTGGTTCTATTTACTTCATACTTGATTCTATCTTCTTATTTGCCACTCCCCTTTTTTCTTCTCCACTTTAACTAGACCTGCTTCATAGTTTTTTTACTTATTTTTCCCCCTTCCAAAAAGTATTTCTCTCACTTTCTTCATTAACCATCTTCTTTCTATTACTTTCCTAGATCCTCATTCAAGTCTCTTGTCATTCTACTGTCACACTGCTATTACTATTCTTGCCTGAGGCAATCACTCCTTAATTTCTGTTGTTTGGGTGTTTAAGAGGTAAATAATCACTTCAATTCTGGTTTCTTTTGTAAAAATAATTCAAACTCTTCTTGATTATTTAATGTTCATCTTTGTTCTGCATGATTAAATTCAGATTTGTAGGATAGGCATCCTGATCTCCATTGTTCTTCTAAATACATTCTTTTATTTCCTCCTCACTTTTCTAGTGGGTGGGGAATAGTTTTGTTCAAATATATTTTTCATTATATTTAAAGGTTTTTTTTTTTTCCTTAGGGCTTGCAGAATTTGTTATTTCTGAATTAAATTGTTAAAATTAACCACTATATGTCTTGGAGTTTTCAATCTTAAGTTTTTGTCAAGGTTTTGCTTTTTCTGGAGGCAATCTGTGAATTCTTTCAATCAGAATTTCCTTTTCTATGTTTTGATGTTCTAGGAGGTTCTTTTCTATTATTTTCTCCATTATAGTGTTCAAATGTCTTTGAGTGCAGTATGTTTTCTTTGCATAGTGAGGATATTTTTCTTTTAATGATTTTTTTCTAGGTTGCCTTTCACTTCTGTGTAATTGCATTCCCAACCTATTATTCTTTCTTCACTTTTCTTTGATGATGATTACCATTGTAGATTCAAGTTTTCTATTCTGCTTATTGTTTTGACCATGAAGGACATAAATTCTGCTCTTATAATTTTCATTTCTCTTTTAAACTACTCAGGAACAATATGCTGTGTTCCCATGTTCTCAAATGCTACAGGATCCTTTGTTTTATGAAATGTTGTAATATTTTACTTTATTTTCAAGTTTTTTTCATAGATTTCTGAACTTCTTCCCAGAATCCTTATATTACCTTCAGTCTCTTGCCCCTATATTTTTCCTTATTCACTATCAGCCTCAGTTTCTGGTTGCATTTTCCTTGGTGGCTGGATCTCAAAAAGTTTCAGTTTCCTCCCACTTAAGGCAATTCAAGCTTTACTAACAGACTTTTGAGCCGTCAGAATTGAACTCAGCTTCCAGACACACACACATGTACATACATTTATGCATGTACACATATTCACACACACACTCAAATGGTATTATTTCCTAGTGACCTGTCTCTTTTCCCCTGGTTTTTTTGCCTGACTCTAGCAATTCAGAAATTGTGCTTCTCCCTACCTCCCAGTCCCTGGCCCTAATTCAAAGATTTGTAGCACTGATATTTTCAGATTGCAACCACTGGTAGCTTTTTGCCCCTGAAGAGTTGTGACCAAGCTAGATATAAAAGGCTTGAAAAAACTCCCACATGTTAGAGCTGGAGTAACCACAACACTGGAAAGTGGGATGAGAACTAGGAGGGAGGAATGAGTTTTGATATAAGACATTATATTGTTCTTGGTATGCTAATGTAACCTCATTGCTGATAGTATGAGCAAATTCCTATGATTTGAGGACGGGAATTTTTTAACCTTTTTCTGTGATATTATAATGATAGGAATATTCAACTATTCAGGCATTTACTGTAGTTCATTTATTGATTTGCCTTATTGATAAAGGAAAAAGAACTAACATAGGGAAATTTTACTATAGATATAACTCTATACAAGAAGAAACTGGTATCTATGTATAAATGATGTTAATCTTCAGAACAGTGGCCACTAGCCTTAGAATTTGTGGTAATGATGAGAAGTAAAGCTCTAAATATCTGAAAAGTAATATGAAAAATATAGAATTTCAAGGAACAGAGATATAACTTTACATTCATTTGATCTAACTTTAGAATTTATAATGCACTTTAATCAGACATGAAAGAAGGTTAAAGAAATTATGCATACACTTGCTTCACTATCACACAACTTTGTCTTGTCTAAAGAAGTCATACCCATCACTGCATCTGGAAGGTCAATTCTATCCAAAATAACACAACCCTACCATCAATTGCCTACAGATGTTAGGGGTTAAACAGTTATGTATTTGAATAGGCAAAAATAGATAGATGTTCCTATATAGGATAAACAGAACTCATCTACTTTGAAATTTACCAATTATGTTCAGGTAAGATAAGGATAAAGAGTGTGACTTTTTTTTATAAGGATAGAGTGACATTTTTTTCAATTAAAGACATTTATTTTGGGGATCACATTTCCCATGAGTGAATGATTTCCCAAAGCAGGACCAAAAGAAGAAAGTGTGAGGAGAGGATGAGCTTTTAAAGGGGCAGGAAGATGAGGTCATCTGAGATCTGTACATGGATATGCATACTTTTTCTATTGTCTTTTTCTGAAATGGCATTGTGCTTTTCATTATCACCATAGTATCTTTCTATGGTCAGGGCTTTTTTTCAGTTTTTGTTTCTTGCTTATTTTGAACTATGCTACTGTGCCACAGACAGGGAGCATGTTCACATGCTTATTGTACTGGAGGTCAGAAGCCTTCTAGCAGACTTTCTATTACTGGTGCCTCAGGCATTAGTTGCTTAATTGTTAGTCATCATTGCTAGTTTTTAGCCTGATCCATTTCATCAAAAGGGACCAATTCCTCAGAATGCCTATATTTTGTAGAGTAAATACTGAAGAAAAACCAAGCTCTCTCTATTGTACTCAAGGATATTGGTCTAATTACTTTCAATATATTTTATTAAATATGTCCCAGTTACATGTAAAAATAACATTTTTTTTAAAAAAATTTTGAATTCTCTTCCTTCTCACTCCCTCATTTCCATTGCCAAGACAAACAATTTTATAAGAATTTAAGATGGGAAGTAATACAAAACATATTTCCATATTAATCATATTGCAAAAGAAATTTTTTTTAAAAACCATGTGCTTTATAATACTTTCAGAGTTCAACAGTTCTACAATTATCTCTCTCTCTCTCTCTTTCTCTCTCTCTCTCTCTCTCCCTCTCTCTCTCATTGGATGGCATTTTTCATTTTGCATCATTTCATTGTCTTGATCAGAGTAGTTAAATCTTTCATAGTAGATCATCTTTACAATATTGTTGCTGCTGTGTAGAATGTTCTGCTTCTGAACACTTTGTATTGATTCATATAAGACTACACAGCTTTTTAATAATTATCCTGTTCATTCTTTCTTTTTTAATAATAATATTCCATCACAATCTTATGCAATAACTTGTCAGTTATTCTCCAATTGATGGATATACCTTCAACTTCCAATTCTTTGTCATCATGCAGAGCTGCTTTAGCTATTTTTGTAAAAAAGTGGTTCTTTTCTAATTTCTTTGATTTCCTAGGGAATAATAATGGTGATGAAAAATAAATACTAGGAAGACAGGAAATAGTCAATTGTCTATATACTGATTTTTCTGCCTACAAAAGCCCATCTTATCTAACTGAAAAAATGCTATATTTTTGTTACATCTCTGGAAAAACTTGTTATTCTATGCCTCTCTGTACTGCCATTGAACTTACAGGGACTATCACACTATCCTGTATCTGGTCAGAAATTTTTGCAACATAACACATATTATATAATTTGTAAACATTTCTCTATATTATGTCAAATCTATCATGCTCCAGACACAGACCAGAATCAACTGGCCCCTAGAAGGAAGATTGAGTACACGAAGAATGTTGAGATAACAAAATGTTGCTCAAGTAATGAACTAATTGTCCTTGACTATCTCTGATGTGATTTCCTAAACCACACTTGTACTGATCCTTCTGTAAACCCTCCCCTTACCTTTTATTTTTTTTTTATTTATCAGCACACTCATTTAGTCTACTATCCTTATTTATAGAGATGAGAAAAATGAAGTACAGAGAGATTGAGTGATTGGTCCAACAACACCATAGAGCAGATAATAAATGTCAAAGTCAGGACTTGAATTGAGCTTTTTTAAAGTCCTTCTCTTTAAATGTTTCTGCCTATCTCGTCCTACTTGCTAATTCTTTCCTGGAACTCAATCTATTTGGAGAAATGTAAGAAGTTATTATATCCCTCTTTTCCTTCATCATTGAGTCTATGAATTCTTCACTTCTGCTCAAATCCTGAATTACATCATTTGGCTGCATGGGCCAGGAAAACATTAACTCTAACTACAGAAGGCCCTCATATCTCTGGGTCATTGAGTCTGAATTTTTTCAAAATTCTTTGTCACCATGCAAAGTCCAACTTCATCAGTGGTACTGCTGGGTCATTTGGTAAGCACAGTTTTACAGCCCTGGGAATAGTTCCAAATTATCCTCCAGAATGATTGGACTAATTCAAAACTCTACTAACAGTTTGTTAGTGTACCTATTTTTAATATAGCATTTGTCATTCTCCTTTTTGGTCATGTTACCCACTAAGATACAAATTATTTTAATTTTCATTTTTCTCTTCTGTAAGGATATCCTTCAGAATTTGATTTGATGAATTGTTTTAAAGTTTTTTTAATAGGATTATTTTGGAAGAGACTGAGTACTTCTTTGATTTTCCTTTCTTAACTCTGTTTCCAGTCTTCTAATTTTATCTAAAAACAGGTAGATTTATAGTGTATTTAACTATATAGAATCAGTTCAAAGCTCCCAAAAATTGTAAATTCTGACACTGCACCTTAGTCATGTGTTCTTCTCCTAATGGAATCAGCTCAACCACATAAATAAACAATCATTATATTCAATAATTAGTGTTTTCTTCCTTTGGCATTAAATTCAATAAAAGGAATTCCAAAAGGAATGGTAATAATTCTAATTCTTTTAGTGTATCTCAGGATTGTAGTGTTTATAATTGCATGATATTTTTTGAGATCACTTAGTCCCAAGGATGCATTAGATCTCTCAAGAAATGATTATTAAATATTTAATGTTGGTATTTGCACCAAGAAATTGTCAAATGCTACAAGCCAGGGTATGATTTTTTTTTCTGTTGATTGTTTAGACTTAACAATGTGATGACAAAAATCTTAATTATATAGATTAAACAAACTATTTTGTATGCATTTTCCCCAAAGAGCAGGTTTTAAACATTTATCAGCACACTCATTTAGAATATTCTCCTTGTTTTTAAGATGGGGAAAATGAAGTCCAGAGAGACTGAATGATTTGTCCACCATCATCCATAGATCAGATACTAAATGTCAAAGTTAGGACTTGAACTGAGCTCTCTTTAAAGTCAAAGTATTGTGCTTTTACCCTCCATACCACACTACTTCTTAGTTTAATAGTCTATGTTGCCCCCCTGTAAAGTTTTTTTTCTTTTTTCCCCTCCCAAAAGAAACAGGGGAATGATTTAAGACCAATAGAAGCATTTCTAAACACAAAGACCTGTGTGTATATATACTATATCTAGGCCAATTAGCTCTAAGATTGGAAACTAGACTGCAGGGAAGAAGAATTCACTTTACTGACAAGATGAAGTAATAAGAATCAACCACTGTTCTCTGTCTCATTTTATCAGACACCTGACACTGCCTTAGAATGTCTGGTTGCTGAGAAACAGGAGATGGAAGGGTTTGTGAAAACCTTGCAGAGAGGAAACATCTTTGAAGGCTGTACAATCTTTGAAACCCATCTGCAAGAGAGATATCAAGACAGAAGGCCAGTAATACTTGCAGCTGTAAGAGAAGTATTTTGGGGGCAGCAAGGGAATATGAAAAGATTATTGATGCAGCATAACATTCCAACTGATGTATCCATGGCAAGAAGAGATATGAGGACACAGGGAGATTTGAAGAGTCAACTTTTTCACTCAAATAAAAGAAGGGAGAAACTAACCTTGTCTAAGTGTTAGGAGAGAGGAGTACACAGGACACTGAAAGCCTTTAGCTTTCACTAGTTTTTTCATGTGTCAGCTTAGGTTTAGTTCAAAAAAGCTCTATAACATATTACAAAGAAGTTTGTGACAATTAGGAACGTTTTTTACAAATTGACAAAACTTCTACCTTTTGCACCCTCTAGGCTGAAAAATTGTCATATTGTCTTACTGAAAATTGCAGCAGATTGTATGCAAAGATGGCAAAGACCTACCCTGAGACTTTCCGGGGATCCCAGCTAGTTCCTGAGATAAGATCCCTTTCCACATGCTACACGTTTTCTCACTTTAGATTGAGAAAAAGAGTCTGTCAGCTAAACTCGTTTTTTGTTTGTTTGTTTTAGAGGTGGGGCAGAAGAAAAGTTGAAAATGTTTAGAATATTTGATTTAGATATTTATGGGTCCTTGAACTTTTCCACTCTCTTCTAGGGTTGGATACAGTAGTACTTCTGTATTGAGGAAGAAGACACTCCCACAATACTTCTAGCCAGGATTAAAAAGAGAAAGGACTAAATTTCCTGAGGGAAAAATTCATCTTTGTAAGATATCTAGCCTGATGCATTTTAGACTGAGAGACTATGCTTCTGCATTCTAAATGCTTCCTGAAAACCCATACCCAGTACAATTTAGAATCCTAAGAAAAAACAGTCTGTTAGGCATTTTCATGTGAACTGATTTTTCAAAATGACAATGTTTGGATGAGCAGGAATGAACAGGAAGGATGTGAAATAATCCAGTGGCTATTTTACTGAGGCTATTTTTGTCCACCTTTATGCCCAGGAAAATTGGATGGACTTAATTTTACAGGCTTCTGCCTAAGTCGCCTGGATTTCGTGCACAAACATGCTGACCAAAACATGGAACAGCTCACTGATAAAAAAAAAAAAAGCATTTAGCATCATTCTTGGTGCTACTGTTACGGTTGGTACTAGGATTTTAGGTAATGAGTCCTTTGTTCATTTCAGAATTCCAAATAATAGATGCAACAAATTGTAATCTCATATAGTATTTCACAAGAATGCTTTCAGCCTCTTGGGGACTTTGCAGCTGAAGATCATTTACAATTCCTTAGCAAAGTCTCAGGACTTATAGACACACACACACACACACACACACACACACACACACACATATATATATATGCCAATTCATAAACAATCTCTTAAAAGAGCAGCATAGACAACCATAGACAAACCATAAATTCTCATCTATACTCACAGGTGTGGTCCACACTGGATAAACTAGTATGTGGGGATTTCAGTTACTACTCAGTCTGTTGGGTGGTCTTCCCAGTCTTTCTAGGGAATTATTGTTATAGAGTGGTGGCTAAAAGTGTATATGAATCAATCAATCAATCAGTCATAATTTATCATCTCTACTATGTTAGTATGGAAAGATCAAAATACAATAAACCCTGGCCTCAGAAGTTTACATAGCAATAAAGGATAGGACAAGAAAATAGAATAAGAGGATCATATATTTATACATACAAACTATATGCAAAAAAACATATAAGGTAATGGAGGATGGAAGAGGCACTAGTCACTAGAGAAATCAGGAAGTAGGCGTTTGAACAGTATCTTTAAAAAAGCTCAGTATTCAAAGAGATGAAGGTAAGTAAAGATTTAATTTCACCATGAGAACTAGGCAGTACAAAATATAGAAATTGGAGATTAGGTGGTGTTTTCTTTAAAGAAAAAAAAATTTCTTTAATTGTAAATGGTAGTTGGTGGTAGGATATGGTGACTGGATTGTAGAAAGTGTGAATGTATAGAAAGTAATTGTGATACAGGGCTTGAAAAGTAGGTTAAAGTTAGTTGTAAAAGATTTTAAATAAACTATAGTTTATTTGACCAGAAGGATGATGAAGCATCACTAGAATTTATTGAAAAGGAAAATAAAATGGTGAGACTGAACTTTGGGGAAATGATTTTGGCAGATATATAAAGGACTGATTAGAGAGGAGAGAAAGCTGAAGCAAGGATCCAGTATCCTGGATTTCTCAATGTATTTTTTGATGACTGACCTAGATCTGCCCTTATGGTTTAATCTGGATCAGTGCCTGAGGCACAGCTCTGAAGAAGACAGTTTTTACTTCCTAGGTACCCAGAAGAGTAGGTATCTCTAGTGGGGGATCCATTTATTTTCAAGAGACTGGTCAAAACTAGTCAAGCTGCTAGGGCTAGAATCAGTGGATGAAAACTAACCCTAGACTAGTCTTAGCTAGAATTGTGATTGATCATATACTACTAAACTCATATTTAATAATAAATCATAAAGCAGTAGTCTTATACTAAAGCTAACTTTTGTATCCTTAAAGTTCTGATTCAGAAACTGTTGCAGTCATAAATTCTCAGGCAAGAAACCTGATTTTCAGCAGAATATAATTTAAAAGATAGAACAAAATTCTGGTACATCAGCTTCCATTGCTTCTATTTCTGTTTATGTACCTATAAAATCATCAAATTAATGTCTCTATATAAAAGTGTAATGGGAAATCAACTTAACTAGCTGCTAATAATCTCAAGTATTAAAATTTTTTCCTGGAACATTTGGCATACATTCATTTAATTTTAAAACCAAGACTACTATTCATGTAGATCTCAAAAATTAAGAGGCTGAGGACATAGCAATTGAAATAAAGGCATGACAATTTAGTATCATAGGTTCAGCTATGATTGAAAGAATCTCAGCTATTAATACTAAAAACTGCATTAAAATTTTTGGAATACCTTGTATTTAAAATGTGATGTGAATTTATACAAATGTTCAAACACTCACTAGCTATGTGACCCTAGGCAAATCACTTAACCCCTTTTGCCTCAGTTTCCTCAGCTGTAAGTAAAATGGAGAAGGAAATGGCAAACAATGGGGTCATAAAGACTGAGGCACAACTGAAACACCTGAAATCCTGTGTGATATTTTGCAAGGCACTTTGCAAGCTATTTAGGCCTCACGTTGTCCTTAAAATGAGGGGAATAAACTACTTCATCTCTAAGGTTTCTTTTGGATCTGAATCTATTGGATTATCTCATGATTCAATATACACAACAAGAGTTCTCTCTATGGAGCTAAATAAAAACATCCAAGTTCCCATTATAGTCCTTTGGAATATTCCTGTCATAGTTTGAGAATCTGGTATATGTCCTAAAAGGAATTTCATAGTTTCTCTTCCAGGTGAAGCCCTTTTCCATTGGTTGCCTTATGGAACTATTACCTTATTTGGAAAAGTCATATATTTGTGGAAGCACAGACTAGAAGGTGTTCAGCTTTCATCTACTCCAATTCCCTCCCAAAGTAAGATTCCCACCTTATGAAATGCTTGACTAAACTTTGCACAGAACATTAGACATAGGTAATATGCTCTTGGTCCTTACTGACCCAATAGATCCATATAAGGTTTAGTAGTTGCTCAGCATCTAATGAACCTAGTGTCATGAGGACATTACTGATTTCTCCTAATGGTGCCATTTATGCCTAAATTTTGAGGTACCTACCAACCTGATTACAGGTGAACAAGTCAGTAAAAGAGAATAAAAAGATACCACTCACTCTCCTAGTTGCCTTCCCTGAGAATCGGCTTACCATCAGAGCACATTAGTACAAAGGGGAAAGTCAACATTAATCTGAAACCACTGCAACATGGAGCAACTTAGAATGATTCCTCCCTCTTTTTTTTTCTGATTTTATGATCATAGGATAATAAGATTTTCATCCAGGGAAGAACATAGAGGTTATAAAGTCCAACTGCATCATTTTAAAAATGAGACTCCCCAGAGATTGTACAGTTTACAAAATGATTGAGCCAAAATGTGAACTCACTGCCTATGACTCTAAATGCAATGATCTTTCCACGGTACCATTACTCTGTTTTCTCTACTAGGAAAGGAAGTGATATCACCTTGGTCCTTTTCCATCTTCATGACCCACCAAGAATCATTCTGCATGAGTCAATTACTAAGCTGCTAACTTTAGTCATCAGTAATATCAGTATTTCTGTATCCTTCTAGATATCTTGCCTGAGTACAAGTTCATGTGTGAGCAGTTCCAAAAGCCCATTCCCAATGAAATAGAAATAGCTAATATTGATGCAATGCTTTTATTTTTGCAAAGCACTTCATATATATTATTTCATTTGCTCTTCACAACTACCCTGGAAAACAGGTACAACTATTAACTCAATTTTCCAAATGAGGAAACTGAGCCTAATAAAACTTAAGTGACTAGTCCAGGGATCTGCAGTTAGTAAGAATCTAGAAGCAGGAGCTACAGTCTTCTTAATGACAAGAGCTACCACCCACTTTTTCATGTCCTGTTAAGGGGAATTAAGGAACCCTGAGAAAACCATACCAATATTTATATTCTAAGATAATTATTTATTTAAAATAACAAAACATAAATAATTTATTTTTTTTACTCTCAAATAGAAATAGATTTAGAAAAGTGAACCTAAGACTAATTAGAACAAGGTGGAAGGGAACTTAGCCTGTAATTGGCTAAATGACTCAGCAGACAGATTTTTAAATGAGTTAAATATTTTAAAACCACAACAGATAATAAAGCATTTAACACATTTATAAGTTAAACATAAACAGATGCTTTCATACTCTCCTGGATGTGCTGATAGCAAAAAGAATAAACAGTTTTCATATAATGTCTTTTCAAATCCAGAACATCAGATAAATTAAGCAAAGGCAGTTTGTGGGTTTTTAAAATAATATTTTAATAAAATATCTGGATGATTCAATATTTAATTGGATTAAATCGTTGGCTATTTACAGGCCTGGGTCCCATGACCATCTTTCTCTGATACCTTGTTGTGGCATGGAGATGAACCCATGTTCTCAAAAGTTATTCAACTTTAGGACATTCTGTCAAGGAGGAAAGGCTTTGATTAAGACCCTTATGGATCTGGTGACAAGATATAGTATTGCCAGCTGAAGACTAGATGTAATAAGCTAGGATGACCTTGGGGTAATGAATTTTTTAGCCCCATGTAGTATCAAAACTCTCTACATGTCAAAAAATATCTATAACAAAATTGTGGAGGAATTGTTAATTATGTCAGTGGAAAGTATAACCACACCAAAGAAATCCCAGGTGCTTAAACTGTATATCTTGTGGTAAAGAAGTGAATACATAGTTGGAATCTTATGTTATTTTTAAAAGTATTTAAAATAATTATTTTATGCTATCCATCACTAGGAAAAGAATTGATGGGGTCTAAATACTGATTGAAACATACATTAACTTTATTTTTCTTGCGTTTTTTTAGGGGGGTGCTATATTTTCTTTCACAACATGAGTATTATTGAAATATTTTCCATGACTACATATGTTTGGTCTATATTGAATGCCTTACCTTCTTAAAGAAGTATGGTAGGGAGGGAGGGAGAGAATTTGGAACTTAAAAGTTTTAAAAATGAGTGTTAAAATTGTTTTTACATGGAATTGGGGAAAAATAAAATTCCAAAAAATGAAAAAAGGAAATTAAAACAAAATAATATAATTTTTTTTAACCACTAAGAATGAGGAGAACCAGAAGAACATTGTATACTCTAACAGCAACATAGGGGTGATGATCAACCTTGATGGACTTGCTCAGGGCAACAATCAGGCCCAAATTTGGGATATCTGTGATGGAGAATGCCATCTGTATCCTGGGAAAGAATAGTGGAGTTTGAACAAAGACCAAAGACTATTACCTTTAATTTTTTTTAAATGTTATCTTATTATGTAATTCTGCTATATCTCATACTATATGTTTCTTCCTTATGGATGTGATTCCTCTCTCATCACATTCAATTTAGATCAATGCATACTATGGGAATGATGTAAAGACTGCCTTCTGTAGGGGGTGGGGGAGGAAAGCAAGATTGGGGGAAAAATTGTAAAACTCAAAATAAATAAAAACCTTCTAAAATTAAAAAAAGAATGAAAGGACATGATTAATTTGTAATGGGTAGATTTGTGTATTTTTGGATAAATAACTGAGTGACACTAGGAAGTTAATCAATATTTCATGCTTTAATTATAAAATTATTTTCTTAGGCACATAACACTATTAAATATAATTCTGAACCCCATGATCCAATTTAATCTCCATAAATTTTCTCTAATTATTCCAATAATGATATGCCTCTAGCTAGATTTCAGTACATTTCTAAACTGTAGCTGAGGTAAAATAATATCAGGAGTTAAATGACTGGATCATATAAATTATATGCAGTAAAGCCCAACACAATTTGAGGCCTATATCCATTAAGAATTGTAATGAAATTATATAGGATTAAATGATAAAGAAGAAAGATAAAATACTTATTCACTATTCTAGAATTTACTCAACCTATCAGGCTACATACCTCTGGCTAGGCTTCTTCATTAGGCTCCAGGAAGATTACAACAGTCCTGTAAATCATACCTCCAAAGATCCCTGTACTTTTGGAAAACCTCCCTCTGGTTTGAGGGTCATGGATTCTTCCCAGAACCTCTATTTAAGAAGAATGCTCTGGTCAATCATCTCTTCATTGACCACCAGATTACTCTCATCTACTCATGATCCCTGCCAATTTTTCTTTTATATATTGATTTTCCATGAAAGTATAAACTCCTTGAGGACAGGGTTATCATTCCTTTTGCTTGTATTTTCATATACAGTGCTTGGCATCATATAAACTCTTAACAATGCTAGTTGACTGATTGATACTTCTCCCTTCCTACTCTTACTGAACTATGCCAGGTAAATGGAAGACCTGGGTGCTGAGGCAGGATTGAATTGCAAAGTTAGCTGGTCAAGGCACTGGGTGATGTGATAGGCGGTGTTAGATGAGTTAGCATAAACAAGGTTCAGAAAAATAGAATGAAGAAAGATATTAGATTAAATCAGACACAGTATCTCAAAGACTCAAGACAACTGAAGAGTTCAAAATAAGTGAATCAGTCATTAAATATTCACCTACTAAATCCCAGAAGCTGTGCTAAGATCTGGGGAGACAAAGAGAAGCAGAATGATCAGGAATGTGTGTGTCTATGTGTGCCTGTGTGTCTATGCATCCATCTGTTTGTGTATCTATCTCTGTGTACCTCTGTGTGTCGGTGAATCTATGAGTTCATTTTTTCTTGGACTTGGAATAAGGAAAATTTAAGTCTACAGAGGTCATACTTCCTGGTAAGGAAAATTTCAATGCTCATCAGGATTCACTTTGAAGTTTGCTAATAACCTTCAAGAGTTTCATGAGAGCTTTGAGGCATTAAGCCACTGTCAGGGTCACAAAGCTAGTATGTGTCCAAGATGGAACTTGAATTCAAGTCTGTCCAACTCAAATTTGGGATCTATATCCAGGAAACTGCATTGTCTCTGTTGGATGGCTTATCCCATTAGCAATTACAGACTACTATATCATGAAGTTTTCTTTCTGTGAATTCATAGGACCATAGATCTATACATAGAAGCCCAGAAGGCTCATTTACCCCTACCCCTCAACTGAGAAAATGGAGACCCAGGAAGGTTAAGGGAATGTTGAGATCACACAGGGAGTAAAGAGTACTCAGGGTTGGAATTCTAGTCCTGGTACTCTAGGTGGCACAGTAAATACAGTGCCAGGCCTGGAGTCAGGGAGATTTAACCTTGTGAGTTCACATCTGGCCACTTACTAGATATGTGACCCTGAACAAGTCACTTCACCCTGTTTGCTTCAGTTTCCCCATCTGTAAAATGAGCTGGGGAAGGAAATGGCATCCATTCCAGTTTCTTTGCCAAGAAAACTCCACGTGGGCTCATAAAGAACTGGATACAACTGAACAACAATAACAAAACATTAGAGGTCATTTATTTCCTTCCTCACAATTTGGTAAGGATATATGATTTCACCTGTGTGAGAGCTTTCCTCATGAAAATAGTACTAAAAGTGTCAGAAAAATTCCTAAGAATCAGAGAGTTTAAATGGCTTTTCCATGGTCACACAACTACTGTTGGTCAGATGTAGTATGTAAATTTTCTTTATTCCAACTACAAGAAGTACTATACTATGCCATGCTATCTCATAGGTTTTCATAAACTATCTCTTTAATAAGGTCCAAAATTTTTCTAAGAATAAAAATTGTATTAAAGCTAGTATATTTTTAAGACCATACCTTATTCTCCTTTTCAAAAGATAGAATTTGCTCATATCCAGCTCTTCTAAATTACATTTCTCAAATTCTACAATATTTCAAATGCTAACAATTATACAGTCACCATGTCTGCAAGTTATTTTATTATATTTCCATGTGGTTATTTCATAGTATGAAAGACCTGAGCCCTTGCCTCCTGATTTTCTGAGTCTGCAGTTTATGAACTGTCCTCTAGAAAGTCAGTTGAGAACTCTTTAGGAATTGGAAGTTATAATCCCCTGCCTATTAAAGGGAGGATGCAAAGAATATATCTTTGAATTTCAGGATCCTCATTCCCACATGACTGAGGGAAGGAGAGTGAGACTTAAGGAATTTAGAAAAGTAAAAATCTCATAGCCACTAAATAGAAATTATAACATTTTACTATGCATTGTGTTCTCTGATTAATACATAAATACATAAATTTTTATCTATTTCTTAATTCTATAATAAAAGCACTATATATGTAGTATTACAATATGTGTCAATGTTTCTGGGGAGTACCAATTCTATTGTGCCAAGGTTACATGATTAGCTCTCACTGAAATACTGAAATTCAAAAGAAGTTCAAAAGAATAGAGGATCAAGAGTTAACTGTAATCAGATAGATCCACAAACCCACTGTTCCCTAAACTATGGGTAGAAACACCCTACAGAAGAAAACACTGCTGAGAAATGAGTCAAGAGCCTAAAACAGGACTAAAGAAATGTCTTATAGTAGGTGAAGGATGGTTCAAATATCCAAATGCCCTTGGCAGAAAAAAAAGGTTCCTTACCCCTGGCCTAAAGTATGACTTAAAAATAACCACAGACAGCATCATAATGATCCGACTCTTTTACCCCAGTGGGAAATGTGCAAGTCTCAAGGGTAATCATGGAAATTACTATGGAGTAGTTACAGCTTCCTTTGGTGGTAAAAACTGCCCAAGAATAATCTTATTTCCTAGTAAGCATTTAAGAATCAAACTCTTTGTATCTTTGTATCTTCTACATCTTGCAGAATACCTTGTAATTAGAAGATGTGTTACAAATGATTGATGAATAGAATTAATTTAATTATTCAACTTATCTGTCTCTGTCTTTGGGCCAGTGCATTATACATAGTTTCCATTTAGCAATTGTTCACTGAATTGTTCAATTGAATTTTGAGGGAACTTTACTAAACACAGCCTGCCCCTATCACTCTTTCTTTCATCAGATATCATCTTGTTCATAACTTATATTTATCAGCTAGTCTTATGTGTGTATTTCAGGTAGATAGTGCAGACTTTTACACTCATTCTAACAAGGTATAACTAAAAAGTGCATGATTAGAATGGAATAACTGCCAACCACAAAAGCAGATAGAAGCAAATGAAGGATTGCTGGGCTAAGCAGATTGCTTACTCTTAGCAAAAGAATCCTTCAATCAGGGAATCTGGAGTTGTGGGTTGTAGTTGGTCCACTGACCGATAAGCATCTTTGTCAGGATAGATAAAGTTTATTGTAAAGCATTGTCCAGCAAGTTCAGCTATTTTATAGAATTGAATGACCAGCCACAGATGCTTTACATTAGCACCAAGATAACTGGCTTCTGTGCTCCAGAAAAGAACATTTACTGCGTGACTGGAAAGAGCAATAAACTTCAAAATGATTTTCTCAAAAGATATATGTGTAACCAATGAGTCAGGGAACAAAGCCAAATGAAGGAAATGAGGAAAAATAAATCTAGAGAAATAACCTCCCAACATTGCCCCAAAACATCAAATGTTTCAAAGGCAAGAAAAGACTAGAAAGGATTTGGAGACTTTACTTTTGGCTGGAAATAAAAAAAATAGAAAAAGGAAAACTCCAAATTGCATCTGAAGGTTCCAAGGAAGAAAAGGCCTAAGATTATATCTGATTTCTTTCTCAAATCCTTCCTTCTCATTATTTCTAGTCCCCTCAGAGCATTGGTTTAGATTCGATGGCAGACTGTGACTGAAAACCTTTCCTCTGACAAGTCATAAATTATTTCTCTCCATTTTTGTGATTTTTAATGCTACCAGCAACAAATTAGTAATTATTTATAACTGATCACACCTGAACAGAGATATGGAAAAAATACTATAATTAGACTTTAAACAAGCTGTTTGGCTGTAAATAAAAAAGTTGGCTTCCAAATTTCCACTGATCTTCATATCTCTTTAAATGAAATAGGAGGTGGAAGGAGGATTACTACTTCAAACCTGAAGAAATCAGTAATTGAGAGCCCTCAAGAAGCACAGGGAGAAAGATATCAATATAAATGGATTACTTCATTTACAAATAGAAGATCATCTCTATGAGATATTGATCCATCCATTCAGACTATTCAGGATTCAAATATGAACTTGACAATGGTCATAAGAAAGCAGGCAGCCATCTTATCACAGTTCTTTATTTAAAGATAGTCATTAGCATAGATTAAGGGGGAAAGAGCTTTGTTTCTGATGCTTTATTTGTGGCTGGGAATAACTGACCTGATCTTATTACAAAATCAGTTGGCATTTTGGACATGGATTGGGGAACTGTAAATGAAGGCCTTCACAGCCAGCATTGTTTCACTATTCTACTAACACAGCTCTCTCCCACAGCAGGAGTCAACAGAAGCTGCGATTGAATAGGCAGTCATAATGATGATGAGGCCTGTGTTTTTATAAGTACTTAAGTATTCAAGACGTTTTAAAGCCTTAAGAAAAATGAGCAAAGTTTTTTTAAAGAAATACAATTTCTCTAAATATAGCAACATACTTTCATTTGCCTGTAGATTTCTTCTCAGGGTAAGAATGTATATAACTGTAGTTTCTAACTTTGAAAACTTTCAGGAAACCTAATTTTCTGTCTTAGATATTTTGGGCAAATCATTATTAAGTTATTTCTGTGGTAACAAAGGCATGAGGTCTCAGATATTCTCAAAACATGCAAACTTGGGACCATTTTCTGAAGGCATAAAGAGAATAAATTCATCATTTTATCTTTAATCTATAGTAGAGTTTATGATTTGGATGACTTTCTTAGTGTCTCTACCCAGTCTCATTTTAAGAATGTTCCACACATCAAAGTTCCAAAATTTTCTACTCAGTTACACAGTTAGAAGGTGATTATTTGTAATTCAAAAAGATGACTCACCTTTGTGTGACGGGGAGTAGGGAAGAGAGGGTTTTTTGACCTAGGTGAGTATAAAATCAACCACAAATATGTTCATATAAGTATAGCATGACATAATTGCAAGAAGCTATAGTAGATTCAAATAAAAATAGAAATTTTCTGATTTAGAATATGCACATAGGTATATTATGATATTTTGGCTTGCATGTTAAATCTCTAATGGTACAGCTAAACATGCATCATATACACACATATATTTATTTGATTTATTTGAATGCATAGTTTAGTATGTATAATCTTCTCAATCTGAATAGAGGAAATGTATTTTTTCTGTATTATACACATTATCCCCACATACTTGTTTAAGAGATCTATATATCCAACACTCATCTTTCTCTCCTGAGCTCAATCCTAAATTGCCAGCTGACCTTTGGATATCTCAGATTCAACAAGGTCAAAACTGAAATCACTATATTTCTGTCAAAACCTCTTCCATTCTCCCTAATTATTCTAGAAGGAACCATCATCCTTCCAGTCAGTCAGATTAATAACCTCACTGTCATTCTCTATAGGGTTCTGCTAAACTTTCTTATAGCAAGTCCTCCCCTACATTCCCTACACATATACATTCTTTATAAACTATATGTATATACAAGATAAATAGTCACCTGGAAAGGCTATGATTGCATGATCACCCTTACTATGTGTCCTGTTTAATTTTCAAAAATAAGTACAAGCCATGGTACCCTTCTCTTTGCCTCTTTCACCAGTTTTGCTCATTTGCTCAATCACCAAACTTTGAAACATAGGAGTAGGTAAGCAAAAAAGTAGTGCTTTATCTCCTCATTAACTGAAACACAAGAAACAGTGATTGAGAGAGATTGTCTTGAGATAGTCTCCTGCTATGGACTGTTGTGTATAGGAGCACTGTAAATTATCTTCACCTGGTGTCCTTGAGCACAAGGGCCTTGTTTTACTAAGTACCATGGGAGTAGGAGTGGATTAGGGACTGGATAGGTATTTAAGTACTGCTATTTGGTTCAATAAATGGAGACCTCATAGAGCTTGGTGTATAGGGAGAAACTTGTCTTTCTTGTCTCCTGCTCCCTCCAACACTCACCAAGGGAAGATTGCCAGTGTCCAGAAAGGGACTCAATAGTTTCCTCTATCCACCTTTCTTCCTCAAAATGAAAAGGAAAGAGGGAGAAAAGAAGTAAAGAAGGAGGAAAAAGGAAAAAAAAAGGAAGGGAAAAAGAGGGAAGGAGGAAGCAAAGAAGAACCATTCATTATGTGTTTCTACTATGAACCAAAAACCATCTAAAAGCTTTAAAATATCATGTTATTTGATACTCACATCGAACCTAGAAGTAGTTCAGGTATTATTCTAATTTTACAGTTGAATTAACTGAGGCAAACAAGGTTAAATAACTTGTCCATAATCCCATAGCTAGCTAGTAATGGCACAAAGACTGACATTATAGACAGTGCCTTTCCTCATGCCCATACTATGCATTGCTTTAGGAGTAGTCAAATTCAGATAAGTCATAAGAATTATAGGGAGAAGAAGGATAACACAGATCTAGGGCAAAAGGCATTCAGGCCTTTAAATAAGAACAATGGGGCCTATGCCGTTGATATGCTACTGTATTAAAGTAATACAAGGACCTGTAAGTATGTCTAGTTCCATTTCCATAATAAATGAAATACATTATTTTTCAGTGGGGAATAGATTAGAGGTACTGATTGCCCCTAATAACCTTGACAAAGACCAACCAAAAAAACTACTCTTAGTGCAATAGATTTTGTGTCAAACTAATACAACTATTTGAAGGTATTAATCATGGTGTCTTTAGAAAAGTCAAGCATCTTTTGAAGGAAAATTTGATTTATAAATATATATTGCATAGTTGCATTTGTTACCATATGGAAGAATTATTCTGTCTTCCTTGTTATTTGAAGACAAGTTTACTTCTATTCCTTCACATGTAGTACATCATTACCTCCCTCCCAAGTAAGTGGTGTCTTTTGTTGGAATTCAGTGCCCATGCTAGAGTGCCAGTAGTAGGAAACATTTTGTGATGAGTTTGATCATCATAGCTTTAGGACTGCTAAATCAAAAGCTACTATCAACCCCCGAGTACCTTCAATTTCTAAAAACTTCCAAAGGCTCAGAACAGGCCCTGTTGAGGGCAACACCATCCTCCTAGTCCATCAGGTTCACAACTTAGAGTCATCCTGGAATCCTCATTCTTCCCCACATGACAAGTAAAATCTTTCAGTTTCTATGCCTTTGTGATATCTCTTGAATGTGCCCCCTTCTCTCCTCTGACACTGACCCTAGTCCAGGCACTCACTACTTCATATCTTCACTAATGTGATAGCCTAGTGATTCGTCTGTCTGTCTTAAATTTCTCCCAATTCCAATTCATCCAGCATTCAGTCCCTAAAGTGATGTTCCTTAAACTCAGTTCCAATCATGTCAATAAGTTCCAGGTGTTCTCTATTGCCTTTAGAATTAAATATATGATACTGCCTGGTGTTCAAAGTTCCTCAATCTAAACTCCCTCCTACCTTACTTACATCTTACCCTACAACATCTGCTCTTTGATCCAAGGACTCTATCCTCCCTGTCATCCTTTAATCCAAATTAAAATCCCACCTTTTAGAGAAAGAAGCTTTCTCCAATGTCTCTTAATTCTAATATCTTTTCCATTTTATTTCCCATCTATCCCATAGATATTGTTTTGTAGAAATTTGTTTACATGTTGTCTTCCCCATTAGATTAGAAACTCCATGAAGTCAGGGGCTATCTTTTTTCCACCTTTTTATATCCTCTAAAAACTTAAAAAATGCCTAAATAGAAAAGGCCCTTAATAAATATTTCTTGAATGGATATAAGAGTGAAGTGGACAGTTCAGATTTAAAGTAATTTAGAAGACTATTTTCTTTTGTTGTTTTTGCTATTTGGTCCAATTCACAGATCAATAGTCCAATGTAATGAATTCAATTTTTAAATTTTATTATTTAATTTTATTTGTTTCAAAATTTTTATTATTTAGATTTACCATTTATTAAGAGCAAACACAATGAAGTCACTGAGGATACAAAGATAAAAGACAGGTCCCACTTAAGGGGTAAAGTAACAAGTATACAAATAAGCAAAGTCAAAATATATAAAATAAGTTGGAGGTAGCATAGTATAGTATAGTATAGCCTCTGTTAAAGGCAGTCTCGAGATAAATGCTGAATGTGGCTATAAATTCCAAGAAACCGAAGTAAGGAAAAAGTACATTCCAGTATGGGAGGCAACCCATGTAGATACACAGAAGATGGTCAGCAGAACATCACAAATGAGGAGCAACAACATGGCATGCCTGTTGGGGAAGAGTATAAAATTACCCTGTAAAACATCAGATTGGTTATCATGACAAAAAAAAAGGAAAATTAGCAATGTTGGAAGGCATATGGAAAGCCTGGGACACTAATGCATTGTTGAAGTTGTGAACTGATCCAACCATTCTATAGAGCAGTTTGGAATTACTCCCAAAGGACAAAAAAACCTGTGCTGCATACCCAATGATCCAGCAATACCACTATTAGATTTATATTCCCAAGAGATCATAAAAAGTGGGGGATTTTATGCATTGCTTTTTTAGTAGTGGCAAAGAATTGGAAATTGATGGGGTGCTCAGCATTTGGGGAATGGCTAAACAAATTGTAGTACATGAATGTAATGGATTAATATTGTTCTGGAGAAATTATAAATGGGCAGACTTCAGAAAAGCCTGGAAGGACTTACATGATCTGAGGCTGAGTGAAATAAGCATTGTGTGATAATCAGTTATGAAAGACTAGCTTTGCTTAGCAGTACACCAAACTAAAACAACTCTAAAAGACTTGTGATGGAAAATACCATCCACACCCAGAGAAAGAACTGTGGAACCTGAATGCAGACAAAAGTATGCAAAGTATGCTATTTTCCATCTAAAATTTTATTTTATGCTTTATGGTGATTTTTTTGCCCTCATGGATTTGTTTCCTTTTGTCTGATTTTTCTTTCACAACATGACTAATAGGGAAATATGTTTAACAAATATGTGTAAAACTTAGATTACTCACTACCAAGAGGAGAGAGGAAGGAGGAAAATTTGGAACTCAAAATTTCACAAAAATAGAATGTTGAAAATTATTTTTGGATGTAATTGAAATGATCAATTTTTTTATATAGAAATTACTCTGTAAGGGCAAAGTAGAGCCAGGTCAGGAAGCATTTTAAATGCCAAGTGGAGGAGTTTGGATTTCATCCTAGGGACAACAAAAAGATTGTGAAACTCTTTGCATAGGAGTGACAAGGTTAGACCTCTGCTTTAGTAATAGGGAGTTGAAAGAGGTCTTTGATTTTTACCTAGTCCAAACTCCTCATTTTGTAAATGAGGAAATCAGAAACCCATAGAGTTTAGTTGACTTGTCAAAAAATCACTTGGCTGGTTAATATCAGACAGGATTTGAACCCAGAATGTTCAGAAACACTAGACTTGGCTTCCGTTCAAATTCCAAATCAAATTATAGGATTATGGGATGTTAAATTTAAAGTCAGATAGGGCCTGAGAGTCTATCTAATAACCTTATTTGACAAATGAATAAACTAATATCCTGAGGTCTCTGACTCAAAATTCAGCATTTGTATACTGTACCTTTAGTTCCCCCTCATCTCAGCATTCTATCAGTTACCAAAATGTTTCCATTCTATCTGCCAGTTATTTTATTTTATCTATTCATACTGCCTGTACCCTTATCTTTGCCCTCAAAACATTTTTCCTGGGCTACTGCAACAGTCTGCTAAGTAATCTTCCTTCTTCAAGTCTCTCCCCACCCCCATCCATTTTGGGGTCTTTTACCTGATCTCCTTGAATGAGGCACCTTCCCTTAAGTTGGACATGTATTCTGGCCCTTTTTGTGGGATATAGACCATGCTGAGAACACAGCTCCTTATTGGTGATTCCAGTGACTATGGTGGGAAGGATTATCAAAAATGAGCAATGACTGTGCTACCTACTCTGTGAGGTAGAAGAGAAGGTTAATATGAAATTTCTGCAAAGATTCACTAAATATCCTCATCATCAGAGGCAGTGCCCTGACTCAATGCTTAAAAGCACCAGGTAGCCACAATTAAACAGGAGCACTCAGTGATTATTAGCTAACACCTGTATCTTAGTTAAGCCAGGTGGCAACCTAAATAAGTGATCCTATTAATACGAGCTCGGAGTGTCCTTAAGTGAAGTATAGGTAGAATTGAACGTGTTGTATGCCCTCCACAAAAATAAAGATCATTGGTTTTAATTGTTTCAGGCTAATGTGTCCCTGTATTCATTCCTAGTATCTTTAGAACTCATTTGAAAATATAGCCCCAATCTCTTTTGAATATACAACCAATATATTCTCTGTTCTCCAGTTCAAAGAGGCAAGAATCCCAGCCCCAGCTACAATATCAGCTACTAGCATTTGCTAACGAACAAACATCATCTAGGTCTCTGACACCAAGTATTTCGTACCAGGTGTCCTGTTCATACCAGGGTTTTCTTTATTTCAGGTTGGTATAATATGCAAAAGCTGGTGAAAAACTAAGCATCTAAGGGTGGCTAGGTGGGGCAGTGGATAGAGCACTAGCCCTGGAGTCAGGAACCTGAGTTCAAATCCAGCCTCAGACACTTCATAATTACCTAGCTATGTGGCCTTGGGCAAGCCACTTAACCCCATTTCCTTGCAAAAACCAAAAAACACAAACAAACAAAAACCTAAGCACTTGATGCTGTAAAATCTGTTTGCTGATTGATTGTCTTTGTGCCAGACCTTCTACTATGCATTGGTCATATAAAAAGAAACATTAGACAGCCCCTTCCTCATAAAGCTTACTATCTAATGGGGTAGATGATATGCAAGCTATATGATGGATAAATGGAAAATAATTAATAGAGGGAAGCATTAGAATTAAGAGATTCTCTAGATTCAGCCAATATGCCTAGCTACAATGGCAATTATTCATCTTAATTGAGTCCCTCATATGTAGAAATATCTATCCAAACATTTCAATGACCTTTTCCAAGGACAAACCAGGGACCCATTTAAAAAGTGGGGCCCTTATTCTAAGACAAAGACAGAGACAGAGACAGAGGGCTAGGTGGCACAGTGGATAAAGCACCCGGGCCCTGGAGTCAGGAGTACCTGGGTTCAAATCCAGTCTCAGACACTTAATAATTACTTAGCTGTGTGGCCTTGAGCAAGCCACTTAACCCCATTTGCCTTGCAAAAAAAAAAAAAAACCATAAAAGAGAGAGAGATTTCAAGAGGTCACCCAAAGAAATTCATGGTCAGGCTTAAGAAAAATTGTTCCACACTGATATTTTAGGAACACACTAATATCTCTTTCTCTTTTCTGTTTTCCTGCCTAGGCAAAGCTTCTAGAAACAAAACTCCTCTAATTTTAAGTAAATCAAGTACAAGTATTACAATGTAACTTATATAGGTCCTAAGTAACCTGGAGAAGAAATGGCAAGCCAATCAAGTATCTTTGGCACGAAAATCTCAAATGGGGTCATGAAGAATCAAACATGCCTGAAATGACAGAAAAATAACCTTATACTCCTAAAAAAAAGTTTCTGCCAAAGCTGCTTCTCAGATCAATGGGGGAATCCCTGTCAGGAATACTCTCCTTGTTTAATGAATTGAATGCTGAACTTGTGAAGGTTGGGATTTACATCTTCCACCACATCTCCCAATATTACCTTGGTCAAGTTACTTACTCCCTACACCAGGGTTTCAATTCTCTTGCGTATGAAGTTCTGTTCAATTTGAAACTTTGATTCTAGGATTCATATTTTCTGACCTTCTCTACAATAACGAAGATATCACTTAAGATTAATTCTTCTTGGCTAATAAGAGACTAAAAAAGAAACATTGGGTGACTAGATACTTTCTTATTCTTTTTTGTGATTCAAGGAAGTACTTATAAAACTCCTTTTAGATACATGATTATAATTCTAGGGCTGTGGTGAATAGTTTTAAAGAACAATAGAAATAACAAAAATAACCTTTAAAAATAATAAGACCAAATCATGTATTGACCAAGAAAAATCACTTCATGCATATTCTCTGTACTTGGGCTGTACAATGAGACAAGAAATTCTAGAATTCTTTTAGTGAATTCATTTCTTTTTAAGATGTGAGAACTTTTGGAGATTAAAACATACTTTTAATTAAATTTTAACATGAAATACTGATAACTGGAATATGGCTTAATGCTATATATATATATATATACACACACACACACACACACACATACACACAATATCTATTTGGACCTCACCATGAGGTCAATTTTGGTATAAGGTAAATATTATAATCCTCATTTTAAAGATAGAAGAATGGAAACTTAGATAAGTGAATTAATTCATCAGTTCCACTGTATACAGCTCTTCTTAGGAAGTTTTTCTCTTTCTAATCTTCTTTCATTTTGATTCCCACCTGCCCCAATTTCTCACACTCTACAATTCAGTTATAGTGTTGTATCTGATGCTTCTTAAAACAGGATACTCCATCTCTTGATAGCTGTCCCTTTGCATTAGTTGATCCCAAGTTTGGAAAGCTATATATACCCTTATCTCTGCCTTTTAGATTCTCTGACTTCTTTAAAACACCTCAAATTCCACCTTCTATAGGAAGACTTTCTCTTAGGTACTATTGCCTCCCCTCTAAGATTATGTTCCATCTACTCCAGATCCTTGAGGATAGAAACCACAGTGACTAACATGCAGTGAGCACTTCATAAATACTTGTTGACTGATACAATGGAATCTAAATCTACCTTTTGTAACTTCCACCAATTAGTCTCATTTCTTCCCTTTATGAAAAGGAAGAACAAGTTGTAACCCTGTAATCTCATATCAGCCACTCAAATACAATTATTATGTCAACTTCAAGCTTCTTTCCTCCAGGCTAAATATTTTTGAGCTCCTTCATGATTCTCAGGCAACTGAATCTTTAGTCTTCTTACAGGTCTGGTCATTCTCTTTGGGCCTTCCTCTAGTTTGTTGGCCCTTGCTTTTTGTTTTTGCAAGGCAATGGAGTGTTAAGTGACTTCCCCAAGGTCACACAGCTAAGTAATTATTATCTATCCCCTTCGCCACCTAGCTGCCCTGTTGGTTCTTTTTTTTTTTTTTCCTGCAAGGCAAATGGGGTTAAAGTGGCTTGCCCAAGGCCACAGAGCTAGCTAATTATTAAGTGTCTGAGGCTATATTTGAACTCAGGTACTTCTGATTCCAGGACTGGTGCTCTATCCACTGTGCCACCTAGCCACCCCCTGTTGGTTCTTTATTTTAAAAAAATCATCCAGAAGTTAACACAATGTCACACATTTATCCTTAATAAAGTGGAGAACAATGGAATTATCAGTGCTCTGGTTATATAAACTGTCCCTCTCCTCATGCATAAGGTAGCTCTAGCTTGATGGAGTTTGAGGGAGGATGAAAGTTCACAGGTTTTTCTTTTTAAATTATTGACTAGGATCATGTGACATACATAAGAGAGAACTGGAAATTTTCACTGATCCCTGTGACCCTCTGATCTTCTTGAAAACAGAAATTATACACCAAAAACAAATATCAGCTGTCTCCATGATCTAAGTACACTGTAACTATGTTTACAAAAGAAGGTTTAGGGGCAGCTAGGTGGCACAGTGGATAGAGCATCAGCCCTGGAGTCAGCAGTACCTGAGTTCCAATCTGGCCTCAGACACTTAATAATTACCTAGCTGTGTGGCCTTGGGCAAGCAACTTAACCCCATTTGCCTTGCAAAAATCTTTAAAAAGAAAGTTTAAAAAAAAAATCCCACAAACTGATGCCTACCTTGAGCTCACTCAACATCTCTTTTTCACTACTTACCATACTACCAGTAGCAAGGCTGTATGAGATAACAGCAAATACTCCACTAAAGGGCTTAAAACAAAACTCAACCTCACACTGTATAGTCCCTCATTCCTATTTCCAAATGGTGATCTAGGCTCCAATATATGGAAGTTGACTGGGACTGCTCTAGCAGCATTCTGTGTTGCATAAATTTCTTCAAGAGCGTGAAGAAACAGAGGGAAAGGGGCAAGATACATGTCTTAACCCAAACCTACCTCAGAGACCCAAACTCAAACTGGTGATTGAAATCACTCAGCAGCAATAGAACCAGTAGACCAACATTCTGAAATGTACAAGTAGAGAGATAAGGAACAGAGGGGAAACAGAACAAGAAATATTGTATGTGGTTAGGAGGCAAGGGTAGATTTGGAATTTCTAGGGGTAATTATCACCTGGAGGAGTGTAACATGGTATTTTCTAAATGGAACTACAAAAGAATATACTTACTTCCCAGCACATCAATCAAGGAATCAATGAACATTTATTAAGCACTTACTATGTGCTATTTATGGTGCTGGGAAATTTTACATGAATCCACCATGTACTAGGGCTCAGAGATATTGCAAATAAACATAATAAATACAGACTAAAATGTATTAAAAGTAACTATTAGTTCAAGGACCACAAATAAAAGATACAGACCAAATGGAGATTTAACAATGAAATTCCAAATAATGAGTGGGTTCTAGAAAAAAATTATAAAAATCCTCTAATAATTATGGGAAAGAAAATGATAATGATGAAACAACATACCCAAAATTCTGAGATGCAAGTAAGGCATTCTTGAGGGAGATAATTTCTACAAATATACATTAACAAATAAAAAAGGTCATAATCAAATAAATGTTTTTAAATAAGTCAATAAACCTAAAACAATCACAAAATAAGTTAGAAAAATTAGAGAAATGAAAATTGAAACCAATAAAACCCCAAATGAAACAAGCGAAACAAAACAGTTCTTTGAAAAGATTCTTAGCTAATCTGATTGAAGTGTACAGAAAATCAAATCAATAGAATAGCAAATGAGTGAGGGGAAATAACAAGTCCAAAGGAAATAAGAGAATAATCAGAAAATATTATGCACTAACAGAGAACGCAAAAGAAATGTAGGGATACCCTCAAAGATAAAATACTCACACAATAAGACCAGAGAGAGGAATGTTAGGTAACCCAGTTTCCGAAAAGGAAATAGAAATAGCTATAGAAGAACTACCAAAGGAAAAAAAAAATTCTTGGTCCTGATGAACTCACAGGAAAATTCTATGAAACATTTAAAGTACAATTAATACCTATTCCTAACCAATTTTTCTCAAAAATTGAGAGAGAAAGTACACTATCAAAATCCTATTATGAGAAAAATATAGTCTTAATACCTAACCAAGTGGGAAAACAAAGCACAGAAGGAAAACCATAGGCCAATCATTAATGAATACTAACAAAAAGTTTTAAACAAAATTCTTTCATGCAGACTACAAAGATTAATCTAAGAAATCATTTATGACTAAGTGGGATTTCTACCAGGGCAGCAAAAATGGTTTAACATTAGTAGAACAACATAATTAATCATATTAAAAACAGAAACAACATGATTATCTCAATGGATTTAAAAAAAGAAACAGTCTTTAACAAAGTACAGCACAAAGCCAGGACAGATTTCTGGAAAGTGACTTTTTCACTAGCTCTTGGTCCTGCTTGATTTTTTCTTGATGAAAGCTTACTGATTAGTAGTGATGTCTATTTCCTTTTTTAAATGAAACCATCCTTTTGGTCTAGAATTTTGCCAGGAATAGAAATCTCACTATTCTATTGTTTACAGGTTCCAAACTTTTCTTTTTTGAAAGGTGGGATCTTTGCCCTTCTCCTGTCCTACAGCATTTGTCCTATTTGCTACTGTATTTTAAAGGTAATTGAAAATGGCAAATCAATTGCATCTGCCAGCCCTAGCAACAGCATAAGATGTAATCTATTAGAAGTTAGTGACTTGAACTCATTGAAAGCAGCTAGGTTTTGTCTTACCATCTTTTTAATTATCTTTGGTTCCAATTGTCTAATAAACATTTTTGTTCTATCTATCACAGTCCAGAGATTATTCTCCTTGGAAGAGAAATTTTTAAATAAATATAGTTGAAAATGTCATTTTTCTGTTAATCCATTGTCATAGTTTGATCCATCCTAAATAGACGTCTAATTCCTCCTTTGTTTTGACTCTTGGTTTGGTATAGCCATAATCATCATCCCCACCACCACCTCCTTTTTAATCTTCATCATCATTAGTATCAGTTCTTTTTCTACACTATTTATAGAGGAAAGCACTACTTTTTTATGTTCATTCTCAGTTACCTGCCATTATAGTAAATTTCTAAAACAAACTAATACTATGTAATAGCTAGCATTTATATAGTACTTGAAGATTTGCAGATTGCTTTGTTTTTAAAATCTCTTTTTATCTTCACAAAAATCTTGTGCTTTGTAAGTTCTGTTATTAACCCCATTTTATAGAAGAGGAAATTGAAAAAGATAGAGATTAAGCAACTTGTCTAGGTTATATTGTTAGTATCTTAGGTCATTTTCATCTCATACCTTCCTGGCTCCAAGTCCAGTGTGTTTTATCTACTATGCCACTTACATTTGACTTAACTTACATTCTTGGCAAAATTTTAAAATAGATTGGTTTGTGAACATTTAAAAAGAGAAACTTTTTATCCTGATTTTCTGGAATTTTCCCTCTGTGACTATGTAAAAGAAGGGGATGAAGTCATTTTCCCACCCATCTCTCCACCCTCAGAACAGCAATGACTTTTTATTTATTTTGTTGCAGCAATGACTTCTTGCAAATGGTATCTTAAACCAGGACTTTGGTAGTCATTTAGTCAAGGTCTCTTTATGATGAATCTATAGGATATAGCACAGGAAATAGAATGTAAAAGAACTTTAAATAGCCATACCTATGATTTTTTTATATAAGAGGAAATTAACTCACAAACAAAAGAAGTAGATTGCCCATGGTCTCATAGGAGTTGTATTGTTGTTGTTTGTCCTTCATTCTCAAAAATATCATGACATCAGGGAGGTGTTGCCCAGATAAGCAAGTAAATTGAATTTGATTGGGGGCTTCTATACTAAGTCATCAACCTCGCTTTCTCCTCTAGAACCATCTGGGTCCAGTGGTCAGATGTGAATCAGGATGACTGGAGAGGCACTAGATGTGAGGAAATTAAGGTTAAGTGACTTGCCCAATGTCATACAGGTAGTAAATGGCAAGTGGTAGAGGCTGAATTGTAACTCAGCTCCTCTTGACTTCAGATCCAGTACTCTAGTAGAAGCAAAGATTTGAAACTAGAATCTCTGACTCCAAATTGATTTGTTCTTTACACCATGCCAAGTGGCCCCATGCTTCCCAAGGTTGACTCTGCAAGTATTCACAAAATATTTCACTATAGGGTGACTAGGTAAGGTGTTTGCTCTTTAATACATTTTTTTCTAAAGGCGTTTAAATGTCAACTAGTTTTCAAATATGGAGTTAATGCTAGGATAAAGATCTCTTCTGTGAGTTCTCATCTTCCTTACCTCTCTAGAGTCTAGATCTTTCCTGATGATAGGATTGAAAGATTTCTTGAACCCTGCTCCTCAGGATTACAAAGCAAGAGCATAGGATCCCTGCCAATAACTTCAAAATGATTTGTCACTTGGGCAGTGGAGATATGCTGAATTTTATATCATGCAGAGCTCGGATAAAGGAACACTGGGCCAGCACAAAGAAAGTTTAAACCATAATCCCTGACCTGGAGCAACTGCCACTTGTATCCCTACACTGGGGAACCAAACAAAAGGCTTTTTTTTTGAAACATGGAAAGTTGAATTATATGGAAGGCAGATTCAAGTTTGCGTCCTCAGGTGCCTGACTTCTGGGATACCACCTCCATGAATCTGAGGTTAATAATTTGTCTTGAGACTGATGGGACCTGGTGCATGGCTGCCTTTAATTGTTCCCTAATCTATGACATATTAGTGTGGAGGCAGAACTGATGGCACTCACTAATTATAACTTCAAGCCCACATACTTCTATCAATGTGTCTTTACTGCTGCCTCCTTTAAAACAGTAGAACCCACCTCTTAAGGATCTGCAGGTGAAAATCACCTACGTGCATGATACCAATTAACTGCTGGAAACACCTCTTTGCCTATAAACTTTGGAAGGGAAAAGACCTACTTTTACAATTAAGTTTGACTTCAAATTTATTTGAAAATAGAAGTTATTTAGCCTGGCAAATACAAAGCCCTGGGGTGACAATCACAGTCTCCAAGGCTACAGCAATTGAGTTCCTTTATTTTTAGAGACTTTTTGAAGACCAGTTATTTCTATTCTTCATTGAAGATGAGAGTAAGTAGTTTTAAAATGAAACATGAGGTGTTTAGGTCAGAAGTAGAAAGAATTTTCTGATCAGATGACCAAGGGAAAATTTTCAAGGTTTTATACACAAGTCATATAGTCAACAAACATTCAATAAGCATTTACTATGTGTTGGGCACTGTGTGAAATGCTAGGGATACAAATAAAATTAATATACAGTCTCTGTTCTGAAGGAGTTCAAAATGGGAGATCAACATGCAAACAAATAAGTACAAACACCCTATGGGATGAATTGGAGATCATGCACAGAGCTAAGAGGATCAGAAAAGGAATAAGATAAGAGATAGAGCTTGTCAGAAGCCAGGAGGCAGAGATTAGGGAGGAGACTGCTCCAAGCATTAAGGACAACTAGTAAAAATGCAAGGAGTCTGGAGATGGAATGTCCCATATATGGGAATAACAAGGAAGCTAGTGTCACTGGATCAAAGAATATATGAGAAGGGGATAAGGTGTATACAGACTGAAAGACAAAGTGGGGCAGCTAATGATGGATTTTGACCACCAGAGCATTTTATATTTGATCCTGGGGATGACTCGGAGCTTCTGAAGATTACTGAATAGGAGGGCAGTCAGACCTGAACTTTAGAAAAGTCATTTTGACAGCTGAGATGGACAGAGATCTGTGCTGCACAGATCCATCCTTGAAGTGATTAGGGCCTGAATCTAGGTGGTGACATTGCAAAGGAGAGAAAATGACATATAAGAGATATGTTAAGAAGGTAAATTCTACAGGCCCTAGCAATAGGCCTGTATAAGGGGAGGAGAGAGAGAGGAGTTAAGGATGTCACCTAGGTTGAGAGTCTTGGTAGCAAGGAGAGTGGTTGTACCCACCACAGGAGAAGGGAAGTTTGGAAAAGGAGCAGTATTTGGAGGGAAAGATAATGAGATCAGTTTTGAACCTGTTATCTTTAAGATGTCAACTGGACATTCAGTTCAAGATGACCGAAGGGAAATTAGAATGGATAAAAAATTTCAGAATCTTCACCAGAGATGATCATTGAAACCATGGGAGCTCCTGATGTAAAAACAAAGAAATATCAATCCAATTTGTTTAATGAAAATGAACATCACACAGAGGGCAGAGAAGGGTATAAACAGGCTGCAACATAAAATCAAAAAGACTGAGAAAGGACGAGTAAAAAAAAATCTCATTTAATAACTATATGATAGGGAAAGAAGAAGGTCTAATCAGATAAAAAGGGTGAGGGATGACAGGTAGAGAATATTCCACTGATATCCTTATGATATCAGAACCATAAAAAGAGAACTATTCAAAGATATCTGTCCTTGGAGAGAATTATACCTAAGGCAAACTTTTTAAGGAAACTATGAAGTGAGAAAGAGACTTCTAGTATTGGGGATGTGAGGAACCCCTTTACCATGTTTGTCTCTATACAGGACCCTCACTAATTTTATACTTTGTTCCCATTCTCCCCATAGTTCCTTAATATATATTTGAGAGAAGTTTGGTGAGGAGGGGGAGAAGGGGGAAGGTTTATGAGGGAGGAGGATTTATGAAAACTATTGTTATTGTTACTCAGTTGTGCCTTACTCTTGTGACCTTGTAGACCATAGCAGAGCAAAGATTCTAAGGTGGTTTGAGATAAATGGAGGTGAAGTGACTTGCCCAATGTCACACAGCTAGTAAGTTTTTGAGGTTGAATTTGAATTTAGGTCTTCCTGACTCTAGCCTGACTAGCTAACTTCCTGGTTCTTGCTATATCAGCTTCTAAAATACCTTTGGAAAAGAAACTAAATCTTCTGGCAGGTTGTTAATGGGAGGGGGTCATGCCTTTCAATACTGAAAACTACCCCCTAAGGCAGAAGTGGGGAGCCTTTTTTCTGCTAAGGACCATTTGAATATTCATAACATCATTAGAAGGCTCTATTTAGTCTAACATTTCATTAATTTACCCCTAAAAAATTCCTAGATTCATTGAATTTTGAATCCTGCCTGTCAATGTCAATGGCAGCACCAGATTGGAAGCTTTATCTACAGATCAGATGTTGCAGCCCTGCCTAAGGTTTACCCTTAGTGAATCATCTTCTAGGAACTTCAGACTATGAATATAAGTGCCCAGATGAGAAATGACCTTATGAGCAGTATTATGTTTGCCATTCACCTTATGTAGTCACCTAGATGTAATAATACATTCTCTCATGGGAACTGAAAAAAAAAAGTAATTATTCAAAGCAGAGGCTGATTATCCAGTTTGTGGATTATTCATGTTATATCTTCATCAGTTACCAAATGTTGGTTGACTTTGAGTCTCCTTTTCTTCTCATTCACAGATATGCTCCCAAGATCCCCCCCCTACCAAATCCCCTTACTCTAATAGAGCAAGGTGGTGTCAAGAAACACAATGCATTCTCAGAGACAGTGTCCTCCTGAAGTTTACAAATCACCCAGTTGAGCTCACTGCCCAGACCCCTGTTAAAAAAAATCTAATATCTGTGGGATCACTGTGCAATTATAATAGAATATTCATCTTCCTCATCTAACCAGGCCTACTCTGGTTCCTTCATCTGTAATTCATAACCAGAACTGTGCTGGAGCCACTTTGAACTGACTAGAAGAAGCAGATGTTCAGTTTTCACCTCAGAAATCAATCAATGCTACAAATCAGAGCTAGATTTTTTGTTTTTTTCATTGTCTAGACTTAAACTTTTAACAATGCAGATTAAGCACAAAGGTGTGTCTTGCAAAATTTTCCCCCTGGAAAGACTGTTAAATATTAACCTGCATACCCTTAATTGTACCCTAATGTTCTGTCCCTACTATCTGCCTAAGCAGAATAAGGTAAAAAAAAATTTCAATCATACATGTTTTCCAGTTACGATTAGATATTTCAAATTTCTGTTATTTCTTTTTAAATTTCTTCTTTACCTGTTTTTCATCTTCTGAAATATTCTGGAGGTTCTTGGAGTTCCTTAATTCTTATTTCTAGGGATTTTAAGGAATTGATTTCATTTTTCCTTTCTTTGATGTTTTGTTGACTAAGAAGTTTTTGACTTACTTCTCACAAAATACATAAACACTATGTAGATTTCTATTTTAGATTGTTCATCATTTTTCTACTAAGGCAAATTGGTGATGCAGGAAGTGAATCATTTAATTTGTAACTATGAAGACCCAAGTTAGAATCCTTCCTCAGAAGTTTACCTGTGTAATCATGGGCAAGTCTTCAGTTCAATTTATCATTTGTAAAATAATTTCATTTGAAACCAGCCTCTAAAATTTCCTTCTGGATTTACTGTGTTATCCTCTGATCATGATAGATTTCAAGGGTAGGATTCCTTTGCTATTATTTTCAGGACTTAGCATAAGTTACTTCCCCATAGCAAATATTCAATAAATGTTATTATTCTATTGTTTCAGTTGTGTCTGGCTCTTTGTGACCAGATTTGAGTTTTTTTGGCAAAGAGACTAGAATGGTATGGCATTACCTTTTCAAACTCCTTTAACAGATGAAGAAATTGAGGTAACCAGGGTTAAGGGAATTCTCTTGAGTCACATAGCTAGTAACTGTCTGAGGTCACATTTGAACTGAGATCTTCCTCTTTCCACTATACTACCTACCTGCTTCTCAATCATTGTAAGATGCATCCAAATGAAAAAGCAAAGATGCAGTTTTAGTAAGTGAATTTGAAACCAAGTTTCAATTCTACCTCATTCACTTAGATGTGTGACTATAAAAATCACTTAAACTCTCTTTAATCTTTACTTTCCAGGGGCATCTAGTCTAGGTGGCACAGTGGAGCAACAGTCCTCAAGTCAGGAGGACCTGAGTTAAAATCCAGCCTCAGACTCTTAATAATTACTTAGCTGGGTGACCTTAAGCAAGTCACTTAACCTCATTGCCTTACCCCCCCTCAAAAAGCTTCACTTTTGTTATCTGATAAAAAATTGGTATGATATTTGCACCCTCCCAACAGGTTATTGTAGAGAAAGCACTTTGTTAACTTTGTCATCATATAAATATGAATCTACATTTTATTAACTATCCACTGGTAGATTCAAACATTGTAATCTTCTGAAAATAAGCTCATAGGTGATCGATGAATTCACTCCTTTAATTCACTTTACACAGTCCCTCAAAATATTTTTTGTGTATTTAGGTACTTATATGCTTAATGAACAAAACATGGTTTTTAGTATTTCACAGACTAAAGATATACTCTGGAATTGAGTGAGAAAAAATGACTAACACAAGTAAGTCAATCATGGGAACTGATCACAAAAAGCAATTATTCATAGCAGAGACTAATAACCCAGTTTGTGGATTATTCATGTGATCTCTTCATCAGTTACCAAATATCGTTTAATATATCCATTTCTTAATATATCCATCAAACTTCAATATAAATACTTTTTTTTTTGTTTTTTGGAGACTGGGTCTCTTTATTTTGCCCAAATAGTAAGTAAAATGGCCACTCAGTTACCAGATCCTGGGAATAACTAAATCATGCACAGCTGGTCATTGTACAGTGTTAACTGTTACTGTATACAAAGTTCTGGTTCTGTTCACTTAATTTTGAATCAATTCATGCAAATCTCCCCAGGTGATTGTGAAAGCAGTCTGCTTATCTAGTCTTATAACACAAGAGTATTCTATCATAATCATCTATTGCACCTTGTTCGGTCATTCCCCAATTAATAGGCATGCCTTTAATTTCTAAATATTTTGCCATCACAAAAAAAAGACTACTATAAATATTTTTGCACACACCTGATGTTTCCCTTTTTCTTTTATCTCTTTGGATTCATATTTTGCTTTTATCACTAGTTAGTTGTAGGATTAGCTAGGTGGTCCTGAACACTGAAAGCACTGAGCCTCTAGTCAAAAAGACCTCATTCCAAACTTAGTCTCCGAACCAAGCCTACACCCCACCCCAGCCCCATCATCCTGGACAGGCCACCCAATCCCACCACCTTACAAAAAGTGAAAAAGAAAATGTGTTATATCTCCTTATCCTCTTCTATGATCTACCCTCTCCTCTATCACCTACCCCTCCCCTCCCCCATCCCTTCTCTCTTTTTTCTTCTTGATTTCTATACAAGCTGGACAGTGCACTTAATCATTATCTTCCTCAGTTCCTTCAAGTGTAGTTAAAATGGGGTTAATAATAGCATATATGTTACCATATTAAAGGGATTGGATGAGATATTTATAAAGTTCTTACATAATATGTACTTTTTTCTTTCCTTTCTTGTATGATTATAGGCAAGCCATTTAAATGATCTCTCCAAATCAAGAAGCTTTTAAGAGCTTAGTTGTTCTCTTAATTTTCAACTCATAATGTTGCTCTAGGGGAAGAAAAAGGTAATAAATGTAAAGCAATTTGCAAATATATTTCTATTACCATTATATGAAAATATGATCTCACAATATGACAAAGAACAAAGTCATTCAGAGTAGCCCAAACCACAAAGTATAGACTATGGATAAACTCATTTGGCCAAATTACTGCAGGCACCTGGTGCTGAGGTTTTTGGATATTTTCCCATCTGTTTACTGACATTGTGATCACCTGAAATGTCTGAATGTCAAAATATCCTTAGCAAAGCTCCCATGGGGAACAGAAACAATAAACCCAGAAAATTTATCTGTTGAAAAATCTTTTTAAGAATGATTTGATAATTAAAACACCCATAAAGAAAATCATTTTTAAATGACCCATTCCTGAGTCATTTGAATTCCCAGATTCATGCCCTTCATCAGAGTTACTTGTTTCAAACAGATTTTCCACTTTAACTTAAATTAAATTCACTTAGTGACAGACAATCAAAATGTTTCCTCCAGATAATTGTGTAAATACCAAATAAAAACAGCTATCTTGATTAATGATGCTAGAGCCCATTTGTTTACTCGTAATCTGGATAATTAATAGAAATGAAATGTGGAAATATTGGGAGATAGATAATGTTCAAAAAATTGTTTTATCATTCCCAGTGCCTTAGAATTTCAATTTTATTAGCAACAATATATTTTCATCAGCCAAATCAATAAGAACATCTCATAATGAATGTTTCGTGCTCAGTCTTGGGACTAATAGAAAAACTGACAATCTAAAAGCTACTGGTATTTCCTTCAGCTCAATAGGAGATCATTATTGTGCATCCTGTAGAGGATCATGTACAGGCAACTCCTCCCTCCCTTCATGAAGTCAGCTATAGTGTTTACTCTGAAGTCAGAAGACATCCTTTTCCTAGGACTGTCTTTGATTCTCTCTGAAAATTTACTCTTCTCTTTCAACAAAGGGAGATAGGAGAGACGTGTATTGGGGAACAGGCTCTGAATCTGGAGTCAGAGGATCCAATTTTATAGCTGTCTTTGATAATTACTAGCTGTGTAACTTTGGGCAAGTCACTTCTATCTCCACTTTAAGCTTCAGCTTTCTTAGTTGCTAAAAGGGATAGAGGGATATTCAACTTTACAATTCAAGATATCTTGGAGGAAGTTCAGGAAAATCTGACTCATGTGAGGAAAAGAGGAGAGCATCTCTATGAAGGTAGATAGGGAACCCAGGGGGAAAGGCTCTTAGCCACAGCTCATTTACTAAACAACTGAAACATCTGGACTGTGGTTAAGCAGGCAAGTGGTGCAGCAGGGCAGCAATGACAACCTAAACCCCAAAGCAGAAGGCAATGTGCAACAGGTGTGACTGGATTGGGCTATCCTAATTCAGGGAGCAAACTGCAAGAACATGAGACAGAGTATAGAAAACTAGAAACTCTACACCCCCAACCCCACACACACACAAAAAAAAAAAAAAACTTGGGACTATATCCCCTGAGCCCTCGGAGCAAAACTCAAATTTCAAAATGAGTCAAAAAACAAAAGGAGTGCTAACTAAAGAAAGCTACTGTGGTGACAGGGAAGATCAAAACTCCATCTAAAAAGAGGGAAAGCACTCAAAGGTGAAGCCTCAAAGGGAATTATGAATTGATTTCAAATCCAAAAAAATCCTCTTAGAAGAGTTCAAAAAGGATTTTAGAAACTAATGGACAGAGAAAGAAGAAAACTTGAGAAAAGAAATGAGTTAATACAAGAGAATTATGAAAAACTGTAAAAGGAAACAAAAATGACTAAAGAACAATAACTTTCCAAAATAGAATTTTTACATTTTCTTTAATTTATTTACACATCACTAAAATATTCATGTTTTAAGAATAAACACAATACCCCCCCACAAAATATATAACCTCATGAGAAATAAAGTAAAAGAAAGAAAAAAATGTGTTTAAGTCTGTGTTCTGATACCATCAGCTGTCTCAGGTAGATCACATTCTTTATCATAAGTCCATCAGAGAAGTTACTTCCAGTGTTTTCCTGATTTGCTGTTACTGATTGTAATTCCCTCCATTCATTCCTCCCCACTACCATCTATTATATTTTCTCCCTTCTTTCACTCTGTCCCTCTTCAAAAATGTGCTGTGGGTCAGCCAAGCAACACAGTGAACAGAGCACTGGCCCTGGGGTCAACAGGAGCCAAACCTACATCCCACCCCAGAGACCTAGCAACCACCCAGCCCTGTGGTCCTGGACAGGCCACCCAATCCCACCACCTTGCAAAAAGGTAAAAAAGAAAATGTGTTATATCTGATTATCCTCTACTATGATCTACCCTCTCCTCTATCACCCACATCCCCCCCCTCCCCTTGTCCCCCTTCTCTCCTTTTCCTTCTAGATTTCTATACCCTATTGAGTGTGTATGCTGTTTCCTCTCTGAGCCATTTCTGATGAGAATGAAGGCTCCTTCATTCCTCTCCACCTTACCCCCTTCCATACCATTGCAAAAGCTATTTCTTGACTCTTTTACATGAAATATCTTAGTCTATTCTACTTCTCCTTTCCCTTTCTCCCAGTATATTTCCTTTTCACCCATTCATCATCAGCTTCCTTTAGCTCCATTCTACATTTAGAGGATTTGTTTTTCTCAGAGAGATTTCTTATCGCCTTTTCCATCTGGCCAGTTCTCCTTTTTAAAGCATTCTTCTACTCACTAACTTTTTGAACTGTTTTATCCATTTGACCTAAACTGGTTTTTAATAAGTTATTTTCTTCAGCATTTTTTTGGATCTCCTTGACTAAGATGCTGAGTTGTTTTTCATGTTTTTTCTGCATCTCTCTCATTTCTCTTCCCAATTTTTCCTCTACCTCCCTTACTGGATTTTCAAAATCTTTTTTGGGTTCTGTCATAACCTGAGGCCAGCTTCTATATTTCTTGGAGTCTTTAGATGCAGAAGCTTGCACTTTCTCATCTTCAGAGTGTGTGTTTTGGTCCTCCTTGGGACCAAAGTAATTGTCTGTGGTCAGTTTCCTTTTTTTTCTGTTTACTCATTTCCCCAGCCTGTGTCTGGTTTTGAGGTACTTCCTGAGCTTCTGAGTATTATTGGGACACACTCACAAGGACCTCAGTTCCTTCAAGTTCTTATGGGAAGCTCTGACTGTTCTCCTGATCTGTTGAATGACCACAAGCTCACCGCTCTGCCCTGAGGCTGTGAGGAGGGTCCCTGCTCTATGGGGGCCCCAGACTGCAACCAGGGTCTGAATATGGTCAAAGCCCCAGAGTCCTAGCCTAGGTACAGAAGACAAACCTTGGCAGTCTCCCTAGACTCCCCTATCTTCCATGGGCTGACCTCCCAGGGATCAGCTGACAGGTGGCTCCTGCTGGGTGGCTCCACAGCCCACTTCTCTTTCCTGGGATCTGGACTGTACTGAGGGCTATGACCACACTAAGGAGCGCCACACTGGCTTGTGCTTTGTGCTTGCTCTGGCAGAGGTCTCTCCCCATTGATCTTCCAGGTTGTGCTTAGTGCTCCCTGGGGTGGCAGGTCAGGAAACTGCTTGTGCTGCCAGGAGCCAAGGCTCCCAGGGACCCCAGAAAACAATAACTTTTAAGAGAAAATTGACCAAATGGAAAAAAGAAAACATTAAAATTAAAGCTGATAGGAATGGTGCCAAGATGACAGAGAGAAGCCATGAGCTTTCCTAAGCTATACTTAGCTTACCTCAGAAACAGTGTTTATCAAGCCTCTAAATGGATTCAGGAGCAACAGAACCTACAAAGAGAGAGAGAGCAGAGAATTTTACAGGATAGGATATCTTGGAAAGATATCAGTAAGGGTCTGCCCCATTCAGGTAGAGTGGGAGCTTGGCCAGGCATAAGAAGGAGAGACCAGTACTGGGAGGTGCAGAGGAGGACAGCTAGAGGCTCTCAGTCTCAGCAAAGATTAGCAACCAAGTCTTTCAGGTACTGGCTCAGAGGCCAATGACATGGCAAGTTAGTGGTGAGGGTTCCAAATCTGGTGTCTTTAACAAATGGATAGTTATGCAGAGCAGGGATAACTAGACCAGGCAAAGCATGCCACTAGCATTGGAAAGTCTGTTAGCAGGGCTCTTTCCCAACACAAGAAGATTGAGAGAATGCTCCCTGTGGTCCAAGGAACAAATTTCAAAAAGAATAAAAAAGAGTCAGAGAGAAAAAGGAAAATCACAACTCTATCTCAGGAGAGAACAGCAGAAAAAGCACTACCTGTGAAGTCCCATAGGGGACTATATATTTGTCTACAATCTAAAAAGACATCCTAGAAGATCTCAAACAGGATTCTAAAAAATCAAGTAGAAAAAAATGAGAAAATAAATGCAAGAGAAATTCAACATCTTTCAAAAGGAAGCACAAAAATTGATAGAAGAAAACTATCTCTTTAGAAAAAAATTGGGCAGGAGTAGCTAGGTGGCATAGTGGAAAGAGCACCAGCTGTGGAAGCAGGAGGACCTGGGTTCAGATATGACCACAGTCACTTAATAATTACTTAGTTGTGTGACCTTGGGCAAGTCACTTAACCCCAATGCCCTGCAACCCCCCCCCAAAATGAAAAAAAATTAAAATAAAAATTAAAAATACAATTGGGCAAATGGAGAAAGAAAAAAAATCTTTTAAAAAAAGAATTAACCAAATGGAAAAAAATCCAATGAAGAAAAGACTTCCTTTACATGCAATTGGCCAAATGAGAAAGGAGATACAAAACCAGCTGAAGAAAATAAATCCTTAAGAATCATAATTGGACAAATCAAAATTAATTACTCAATGAGACAGCAAGAATCAGTAAAGGAAAATTTAAAAAGGAACAAAATAGAGGAAAATGTAAAATATCTCATTAGAAAAACAACTAACATGGAAAATAGAGATAATTTAAGAATTATTGGATTACCTGAAAGCCAAGATCAAAAAAAGAGCCTGGACATCTTTCAAGAAATTATCAAGGTAGGGCAGCTAGGTAGCACAGTGGATAGAGCACCTGCCCTGGTGTCAGGAGGATATGAATTTAAATCCAGCCTCAGACCCTTAATAATTGCCTAGCTGTGTGATCTTGGGCAAGTCACTTAACCCCATTGCCTTATATAAATAAAAAAGGGAAAAAAAAAGAAATTATCAAGGAAAACTGGCCTGATATCCTAGAACAGGGCTGTCCAACCTTAGATCATTTTAGGACCATATTAAAATACAGTGTTTAAGGGCCCACACACTCAAATAGGTGAAGGCTTGGAGTGTGAAAGTAAAGATAAAACAACAAAGTGACCACACAACCACATAAAGGTAGATGCATACTGACTAGTATGCTTTGTACAGATGAATTGCATCTCAGAGATAGATTGAAAATTCCATGCGAAGGATGTGAATAGACAGTTTTCAAATGAAGATGAAAAACAAAAAATATGAAAAAATGCTTCAAATCATTATGGATTAAAGAAATGCAAATTAAAACAACTATGAGGTTTCACCTCACACCTATCAGATTGGCTAAGATGAGTAAAAGGGAAAATTATCAATTCTGGAGAGGTTGTGAAAGGATCAGGACATTGATGCATTGCTGGTAAATTTGTGAATAGATCCAACCATTCTGGAGAACAATATGTAACTATGTCCAAAGAGCAATAAAACTGATCATACCCTGAATTGATAATTACTAATTCCTAATTAATAATTACTAAATTATTAGTGTAAGGCCTCTTCAATATGTATGAAAGCTGTAATTGAGGCAATGACCGGTATATGAACTCACTATTTGGAGTATGCCTTATGTGATTTGGCTGTATTTCTGACATCCCAGGAACTAGCCATCCCTGGGAAAGACAAAACAGGATTGAGAGGAACTGGCTATTCTCCCAGTAATGATATTTAATAAAAATAAACTTTATAGCCCCATAATGGCATTTCCTTAAAAAATAACATATTGATTCAATCTATACCTGAAGCCAAAAGGGAATTGGATCCCATTCAACTTAGATGGCTCTGAGCCTTCTTTGAGGACAACCTCAAAGGTATAAAAGTTGTAAGCCCCTTCTCCTCATTGGAATCTCACCCATGGAGGAGACGTCCTACCTGGGGTACGTGGTCTCCCATTCGGACCTCGAGGGTCGATGAAAACTGGGATTCCCCGACCTGACATCTCGAGAGTTATGGCCATGAATACTATGGAATATTATTGTTCTATAAGAAACCAAGAACTATAGGATCTGATGCTGAGAGAAGGGAGAAGAATCAAGAGATCAATTTACACCTTAACAACAACATTGTGAGATGATCAACCTTCATGGAAACAGCTCCTCTCAGCAGTTCCAAAAACTAGGACTAGGTTCTTCAAGGGAAAGAAAAACAAAACAAAACAAAAAACTCTTCAGAATCTGATGAACACTTTATAAAAATTATCTTTAATGTGTCTCTTCACCCAAATTCTAATTCCTCATACCAAAAATGACTTATCTGTAAACATGTTTATCAAAATTATGTATGTAACTTGACTGTTTGCTGTTGACAAAGAGGGGGGTAGAAAGGGAATTTTGTAATTTAAAAATATACATATGCATGTGGATTAATGTTATTGATTTTCATTTTTCTTTTTTAATTTATTTAAGGAAATGGGTTAAGTGACTTGCCCAAGGTCACACAGGCAATTAAGTGTCTGAGGTTGGATAGGAACTCAGGTCCTCCTGAATTCAGGGCCGGTGCTCTATCCAATTGCACCACCCAGCTGCCCCCATATGGATTAATGTTAAAAAACAAACAAACAAACAAAGTAGATTAACTTAAAAAAATTCTTTGCAATATATTCCTTCTGTAATATTGCTTAAAAACACAAAAGAAAATTACCATCAACAAGATTATTTATTAGTGATGGAATTCAAAAAAAATTAAAACATATTCCATGCATATTATTATTTTATATTTTCATTTGTGAAAATGAAAACCCACAGGTGGATCACATAAAATCATACTATGGGTCACATGTGGTCCATGGAATGTATTTTGGCCAGTCCTGTCCTAGAACCAGAGGGAGAACTAGTCATTAAAAGAATCCACTGGCCACCTCCTAAAAGGGATACCAAAATGAAAACTCCAAGGAATATACTAATCAAATTCCAGAATTATCAGCGAAAGGAGAAAATACCACAGGCCACCAGAAAGAAGAAATTAAAACACTAAGGAACCACAGTCAGAATTGCACAGGACTTGGCAGCATCAACATTATAGAATCAGAGGGCATAGAAAATGATATTGTGGAAGGTAAAGGAGTTTGGGCTATAACCAAGAATCAGTTACTCAGTAAACTGAGCATACTATTTCAAAGGAAAAAATGGATTAAACTAACCTAAAAAAACACTTGAAACAATTAACTTTAGCAAAGTAGCAGGATATAAAATAAACCCACATAAAATGTCAGCATTTCTATAATTACCAACAAAATCCAGTAGTAAAAAATAGAAAAATAAATTCCATTTAAAGTAACTGTTGACAACATGCAATCCTTGGGATTTTACCAATCAAGACAAACCCAGAAACTATATGATCATAATTACAAATTTTCACACAAATCAAGTCAGTCTAAATAACTGAAAATAATATCAGCTGTTCATGAATAGGCTGATATAATAAAATGACAATTCTATCTAAATTTAATTATTTATTTAGTGCTATACCAATCAAATTACCAAATATTATTTTATTGAGATAGAAAAAATATTTGAAAAATTCAACTGGAGGGGCGGCTAGGTGGCCCAGTGGATAAAGCACCGGTCCTGGAGTCAGGAGTACCTGGGTTCAAATCCAGTCTCAGACACTTAATAATTACCTAGCTGTGTGGCCTTGGGCAAGCAAGCCACTTAACCCCATTTGCCTTGCAAAACCTAAAAAAAAATTCAACTGGAGGGGAAAAAAGGTCAAGAATATCAAGAGAGAGATGGGAGTGGCTAGGTGACACAGTAGATAGAGCACCAGTCCTGGAGTCAGGAGTACCTGAGTTCAAATCGGGCCTCAGACACTTAATAATTCCCTAGCTGTATGACCTTGGGCAAGTCACTTAGCCCCATTGCCTTGCAAAAACTATATTAAAAAAAAAAAAGAATACCAAGAGAGTGAATGAAAAAAACAATACAAAAGAAGGTAGCCTAGACATATGAGATCTAGAACCATATTACAAAGTAGTTGTCTTCAAAACTATCTTAAACTCTCTAAGAAATAAGAGTGACAGATCATTGGAGTAGTTTAGGTACAAAAGAAACAGTTGAAAATGACTATAGCAATCTACTATTTGATAAATCCAAAGACTAAAGCTACTGGGATAAGAACTCACTACTTGACAAAAATTTCCAGGAAAACTTGAAAAATAGTATAGCAGAAGCTAGGTGTAGACACATATCTCATACCCCCATATCAAGAAAAGGTAAAAATTGGTACAGAATTTAAACATAAGGCATGATACCATAAGCCAATTAGGAGAACAAGGAATTATTTACTTATTAGATTTATGTTGACCAGAATTTATGATCAACAAAGAGATAGAGAACATTATGGATAATTGTAATTAAATTGAAAAGTTTTTGCACAACGAATACAAACAAGATTAGAAGGAAAGTAAGATGCTGGGAAATAATACTTTTAGTAAATGTTTGTGATAAATCTATATAGAAAAATGAGTCAAACTTATAAGAATACAAGACATTAACCAATTGATAACTGGTTAAAAGATATGAACAAGCAGTTTTAAGATGACCAAATTAGCACTATCCATAATAATATGAAAACATGCTCTAAATAATTAATAGCTATGGTAATGCAAATTGAAACAACTCTAATGAGCCATGTCACACCTGCCAGATTGACTAAAATGGCAAAAACGTAAAATGATCAACATTAGAAAGGATGTAGGAACAATGATACATTGTTGATGGAGCTGTGAACTGATCTAATCATTCACAAGAATAATGTGGAACTATGCCAAAAGGGCAATAAAACTGTACATACCCTTTGATCTCACACTACCACTACTAGCTCTATATCCCAAAGAGATCATAAAAAGAGGGAAAAGATACATGTATGGAAATATTTATAGCAACTCTTTTTATAATGGCAAAGAATTGCAAATTGGTAGGATACTCATCAATTGGGGAATAGCTGAACGACATGGCATATGAATGTGATGAAGTACTAGAATTCTGTAAAAAAATCATGAGTAGCCATATTTTAGAAAAACTTGGAATTCTTGCATGAACTGATAAAGTGAGAAGAACCAGGGAAAAAACATACACATTGTCATCAACTATAATGGACTTAACTCCTCTCAACAGATCAGTGACCAGAACAATTCTAAAAGACTTGAAACAGAAAACACCATCCACATCCAGAGGAAAAAATGATGGAGTCTAAAAGCAGAACAAAACATACTATTTTCATGTCTCAAAACTTGTTTTATAACCTTTTTCTCATTTTTTTTCTCTTTAGTTCTGATTCTTTTTCCATAACATGATTATTATGGAAATATGTTTAGAATTATTATACATGTATAACCTATATCAAGTGACATATATAACCTATATCAAATGGGGAGGGTGGAAGGCAGGGAGGGATAAGGAAAAATGTGGAACTTAAAAGTCTACAAAAAGATGAATGTTGAAAACTAGTTTTGTGTGTAATTGCAAAAATGAAATAACATTTTTAAAAAAAGGAAAAAAAAATGATCAACCAGAAAAGGAAATGGACTCCTTCAAAAGAAAAATTGACCAATTGGAAAAGGAAAACAACTCTTAAAAATAAAGTTAAGTAGCTAAAAAAGGAAATACAAAAGAAAATAAGAAATACAAGAAGAAAATAAGTCCTTAAAAATTTGAACAAGAGGACACTAATGACTCAGTGAGACAAGAAGATTCCAAACCAAACCAAAAAACTGAAAAAATAGCAGAAAATGTAAAGTACCTCTCAGGAAAAATGACTGATCTATTAAGAAATGATTCAGGAGAGATAATTTATAAATTTTTTTGTCAATCTAAAAGGCATGACCAAAAAAAAGAGCCTGAACAATATCATTCGAGAAATTATCAAGAAAAACTGCCCTAGTGTCCTAGAACAAGAAGATCAAATAATCCTTGAAAAAAATCCACCAATCACATTCTGAAAAAGATCCCAAAATAAAAACTCCAAGGCATATTGAAGCCAAATTACAGTTATCAACTAAAAAATAAAATACTGTAAATACTGTAAAAAAAGAGAAGTAATTCAAATACCAAGGAACCACAGGCAGAATTGTTAAACATTTATTAGCTTCAAATTTAAGAATCAGAGGGCTTGAAATGTGATATTCCAGAAGGCAAAGGAGCTTGTATTATAATCAAGAATAAACTGCTCTGCAAAATTCAGCATATTATTTCAGGGAAAAAGATGAATTATCAATGATAGGGGACTTTCAAACTTACTTTTAAAAAAAAACAGAACTGAGCCAAAAATTTGATCTTCAAATATAACTAAGAAGATACATTAAAAAGGTAAATGGAAGAAAGAAAAATGTTTTTCAATGATGCTAAACTGTTTAGATCCCTACATGGGAAGATAATACTTGTAACTCTTGAGAATTATATTTCTATTAGGAGAGTATAAAGAAGCATACTTAGAGGGTGTGGGTATAAAGTGATTATGATGTGATAATTGTGGGATAATTGTGATAATTGATAATTGTGTTTCTTATTACTGCAGTTTAAAGGAGTGTATTTGGACAGAGAATGTGAATAGAAATTGACTGATGTGATGATACTTTAAACACTTGAGGGTTGTTTTTTATTGGGATAGTTGGAAAGAATGTAATTGGACAATGTGTGTGGGTACAAATTGTCCATGCTTATAAAACTTGAGAATTATGTTTCTATAAAGACAGTTAAAAAGAGTAGACTTAAACATAGGGAATGAGTACAAGACAGGTATAAAAAATTTATACATAAAAAATAATTATACTTGGTGAACAAGGTAGAGGCCTTTGAGGAAAGATAACAATGAATGGAGAAGTTGAAAGGATTTATTAAAGGTAAAAAAAGGGAGGGAAGGTGTGAGCACTGAGTATGTCTTACTCTCAACATATGTGACTCAAAGAGGGAATAACATAAATTTCCATCGTGTTCATAAATTTATTTACTCTACAAAGAAGTAACAGCAGAAAGGGAAAAGAAAAGGGAAGGAAAGGTTGATAAAAGGGGGAGGGGAAAAATAAAAGTTAAAAAAAAGTAAAAGGGCAAAGGAGAAGAAAAGGAAAAGGGACTAATAGAAGAGAGGACAAATCCAGGGAGGCAGCAGTAAGAAGCAAAACACTGATGAGAATGGAAAAAGAGAAAGGAGAGGGAAAAGTACAAATAGGGGTAAGATAGAATGGAGGGAAATAAAGTTAATAATTATAACTGTGAATGTCAATGGAATGAACTCTCTCATAAAATGGAAGCAAATAGCAAAGTAGTTTAAAAACCAGAATGCTATACTATGTTGCTTACAAGAAATATATCTGAAGCAGAGAAATGTACAGAGGGTAATAAAAGATCAGAATATACTATGCCTCAGCTGAAGTAAAAATGCAGGGGTAGCTATCAAGATCTCACACACACAGAGCAAAAACAAATAGATTTAATTAAAAGGGATAAGGAGAAATTGTTTCTTTCTGAAAAAGTACCATAGACAATGAAGTTATAACAAAACAATATTAAACATATACACACCAAGGGTTAGATCATCCAAATTCTTAGAGGAGAAGCTAAATGAGTTACAGGAAGATATAGAAAGCAGAGCTATATTAGTGGGGGACCTCAAGAATTAGATAAATCTAACCACAAAATAAACAAGAAAGGAATTAAGAAGGTGAATTTTTGGAAAACTTAGATATGATAGATTTCTGGAGGAAGTAGATGGAGATAGAAAGAAATATACCTTCGTATCTGTGTTACATGGTAACTGCACAAACATTGACTATGTATTAGGGCATAATAACTTCACAATAAATTGTTGAAAAGAAGAAATATTAAATGCATTCTTTTTAGATCATGATGAAATTAAAATTACATAGAATAATAGACTATGGGAAGATAAAGTAAAAATAAAGATGATTAATATTAAAGAATGAACGGATCAATCAATGCATCATAGTAATAATCAACAATTTTTTCCAAGACAATGTCAATGATGAGGCACCATACCAGAATTTTATATCTTGAAATGCATGAATAAAATAGAAAAAGAGTAGATAAATGAATTGAATATACAAAGTTATAAAAAGAACAAACTTAAAATCCCCAATCAACTATCAAATTACAAATTCTGAAAATCAAAGGAGAAATTAATAAAATTGAAAGTAAGAAAATTCTTGAACAAATAATTAAAAGTGAGTCAGTTTTATGAATTGAAACAATAAGATACATAAAGCCCTGGTTAATCTGATTAAAAAGGAGAAGACAGTATCAAAAATAAAAATGGTAAACTCACAACAAGTGAGGAAGAAATTAAATTAATAATTCAGAACTATTTTGCCCAGTTGTATACCAGAAATCAGACAATATAAGTGAAATAGATGAATATTTACCAAAAAAAAATTCCTGGACTAACAGAATTTCAATAAAAGAAATTGATCAAGTCATTAATAAGCTCCCTATGAAAATTATCTTCAGATTCAAATGGATTTACAAGTGAATCATATCAAGCATTTAAAGAAAAATTAATTCCAATTCAATATAAACTATTGAAAAAATTAGTGATGAAAGGATTCTACCAAATTCATTTTATATCACCAACATGAAGCTGTCACCTAAACCAGGAACAGCCGGACAGACAATGGAAATTATAGAATAATCTCCCTAATTAATATTGATGCAAACATTTTAAATAAAAATTTAGTAAAGAGATTATGGCAAGTTATCACTAGGAGAATAAATTATGAGGAGGTAAGATTTATACCAGATATGCAGGAATGGTTCAATATAAGGAAAACAATCAGTATAATTGACTGTATCAACTAACGGAAATCATAAGATTATTTTAATGAATGCTGGGGAAAAAAACTTTGTTGAAATACAGCATCCATTGCTATTAAAAAGACTAGAGAGCATACAAATAAATGGAGATTTTCTTAAAATAATAAACAGTATCAATGTAAGACCACCAAAAAGCATTTTATATAAAAGGGATAAACTACAAGCATTCCCAATATTATTAAAGGTGAAGCAAATATATATTTAATCACCATTCTTATTCAATATTGTATTAGAAAAATTAGTTTTAGCAAAAAGAGAAGAAAGGGAAATTGAAGGAATTAGAATCGCAATAAAGAAACAAAATTCACTCTTTGCAGTTGGTATTATATTATACTTACAGAACCCTATAAAAAATCCATTAAAAATTTCTTGAAACAATTGGCAACTCTAGGAAAGTAGCAGGAGATAAAATGAACCAATATAAATTATTAGTATTTCTATTCATTATCAACAATAGTAAAGCATAGAAAGAGAAATTCCATTTAAAATAACTTTTCAATTAATAAATTCCATATAATATTAAATTAATATTAAAATTAAAATTAAATAAATTATATTATTTATATAATATATTATAAAATACATATATATTAAATTAAGTTATTAATTAATTCCATTTAAAATAAAATATTTGATAATCTATCTCCCAAGACAAACCAGAAACTATATGAAAATAATTACAAAACACTTGATTTGTATGAAAACACAAATCAGGTCAGGTCAAATCAATTGGAAAAATCTTGATATAATATAATGGAAATTTTAACTAAATTAAATTACATATTCAGTATTGTATTTAGCAAACCACCAAAAATCTATTTTATGAAACTAGAAGAAATAGTAACAAAATTTATCTGGAAAAGAATATCAGGTATATGAAAATAATTAATGAAAAAATGCCAAAGAAAGTGCTCCTGTTATACCAGATCTAAAGTTATATTGTAAAGTTACAATAATCAAAGTTGTCTGGTACTGACTTAAGAAATGGAGAAGTAAATCAATGAAATAGATTAGCGCCAAAAGAAACAGTATTAAATGTCTTCTACTGTTCAATAAATGCAAAGACTCCCAGCTTCTGGAATAAGGACTTACTATTTGACAAACACTGTTGGGAAAACTGGAGAATATGAAAAAAATAGGTAGAGACCAACATCTCACATCCTATACCAAGATAAAGTTAAAATGGGTACAAGATTTAGACCTAAAGAGTGATAACATGAGCCAATTAGGGCAACAAGGAATATTCTATCTTTCAGATCTATAGAGAGGAAGAATTTATGTCCAAACAAAAAATAGAGAACACTATAAATTGCAAAATGGATAATTTTGACTACTTTAAATTAAAAAGATTTGCACAAAGAAAACCAATGCAAACAAGATCATAAGGAATGCAGATACCTGGGAAACAATTTTCACAGCTGGCATTTCTGATAAAGAAATTTCTAAAATATCTAGAGAACTGATTCAAATTGGGAAATTGTCAAAAAAAAATATGAGCAGGCAGTTTTCAGATGAAGAAATTGAAGCTATCTATAGTCATATGAAAAAATGCTCTAAATCATTATTGAATAGAGAAATGCAATTTAAACCAACTCTGAGGCACCACCTCACACACAATAGATGGATTAAAATGACAAAAAATAGAAATTTATCAACATTGGAGAGGATTTGGGAAAACTGGAGCACAATGCACTATTGGTACAGTTATGAACTGATCCAACTATTCTGGAGAGTAATTTGGATCTATGCTCAAAGGAAAATAAAGCTGTTCATACCTAGGTCTATATCTGAAAGAGACCATAAAAATGCAACTCTTTTTTTTTTATCAGTGGCAAAGAATTGGAAATTGATTCGGATGTGCATCAATAGGGAAATGACTGAAGGAATTAATAGTATATATGAATGTGATAGAGAACCATTGTTCTGTAAGTTATGAGAGGACAGATATCAAAAAAAGCCTAGAAAGATTTGGATGATTTGATGCTGAGTAAATTGAGCAGAATCAAGAGAGTATTGTACAAATTAACAGCAACATTGTGATATTTTCAAATATTATATACTTAGATTCTCTCAGCATTTCAGAGATCGAAGATAACCCTAAAAGACTTGTGATAGAAAATGTCATCCATGGTCAGAGAAGAAAACTATGGAATCTGAATGCAGAACAATGTATACTTTGTTCACTTTTTAAAAATTTTTATATTTTTTTGTCATGGTACCCCCCCTTAAGTTCTATTTCTCCTTTCACATCATGACTAATATGGAAATATATTCAATGAAGTCATATATGTACAATCTACATCAGATCATTCACTGCCATGGGTAAGGTGTAGGGAAGGGAGGATGGTAGGAAAATCTGAAATCAAAAGTTAACAAAAAGATGAATTTTGGGCCCTTATTTCCCATCATGAAGGAGGGAGGTATGCCATTTTATTATGATATCTTAATAAGGACCATTTTAATAACTCTGGACTAAGTATTCATGAGCCATTTATAATACTAACCCACCCAATAACATTTTCTCTGCCATAATTTTGATTCCCTGACCAGGAAAGCATTTGGCTAGGACTCCAGAAGACTTTCTTCTCAGCATAGGCAAGTTGACAGAGTTCTTATCTAGTGTCCTCGGGATAGACCAACCTAGGTTCAGTTTGATTCCCACCCTTTCCATCACTATGGTTAAACCTAGGGTAATCATGGATGTGACAGACCAAACTCTGAGGCTATCACTAGGTATCCTCAGTAGAGACAGGATAGACCTGACAACCCAGAGCAGAAGCTGAGGAGAAAGGGTCCAGGAGTAGTTGACATATTAAAAGAGGCTATCTTATCAATACAATCAACAGTATGTCCTTAGATCTTATCAGATTCACAGTAAAGAATTAACTCCAGAATAGAGGAGGCCTAGAAAGAACCAAAGACAAAATAAAGTCTATGTTGAGTCACCAAGAAGCTGAGTTAAAAACAGAAATTCCCAGAAGCCTGAGCCTGGTGTTAGGCACAATATCCAGGACTAAGTATGATCTTTCAGCCTATCAAAAGAGATGAATAAAGAATAACCAAAGCACAAAGGTCCAATAGAGAAATTAAGGTTGTGGATAATAGCAAAAAGATGAAAATGGTGGAACATAATGAAGAACTACTATGGCTTACGAGAAAAACCAAATGGTAACCCCAGAAGAAAAAGAATGCTACAAGAAATCTAAGTGGAGCCTCAGGGAAAAGAATATATGGTCACAAGGAATATAAAAGTACCTGGAAGAAACTGAAGTAGGGGAAATATTAAGAAAAATCTTTTCTTTAATTTGTTCCCTCTGCCATCTCATTGGCCAGGTTATAAAATGAAGACAATGAACTTTACTAAAAGTAAATAAAGTAACTTGCCCCAAACTGGCCAGTGAGGACTCCAATAAATCCCAGTCCCCAGGCACAAAACAAGCCTCTAGCAACTAAACAATGGATGTGCCTAGGCTAAGGCTAGAAAGGATTAAGTCTCTGTACAATCCTTCTCTCTGAGCCACCTGCCTCCAGGCTATCAGTCTGCTCTGAGGGAGCATAATTCCTCAAATAACCTCTCACTCCCCTATGCACTACTTTACTATGTATCCCAGCTTGCTCCTCTCCTTTTGACTTCAACCTGCTCTTGGGGAGCTTCATCCCCAAACTGAACCATCACCTTCATCATGCTGCTGAATCCATGTTAATCTAAGCCCAATCACTGTCTCCTGGCTGGTCCCTTTCCCTTCCCCCCCCCCTTTCTTAATTGTGCTGTTTTTCCCAGACCAAAGTTCTTCTGTGCTTAAATTTGTTGTCTTAAGAACTCTTTACCTTGCTAAAGAACCTAACCAGTGAGATTTTTGTAATGTGAACTTTTTGAAGCAACCTATGAATTAAAATCTATGCCAAGATGAATTTTGAAAACTATCTTTGTAATTGGAAAAATAACTATATATATATACATATATATATGCATATATATATGTATATATATTAAGGTAGAACCAAGAGTAGCCCATTAATTTTAAAACTATTTCTGTTTGATCTATTTTCCAAGTCAGTTGTTTTTCCAAAAAATCCCTCCAAATATGTTTAAATTTTCTAGAGTGATGGAACTCACAGAAAGACAAAGAAACAATTTTCCTACAGAGAAAGACAATTTAGAAGATTGACAGGGAAGGTTTGTTGAACCAGAGTGAGAGAAGAGAACCCAGGTTTTGCAGACCATGCCAGCACATATGGACCCCAAAAATCTAGGAACAGGCAACAGGGTGATGGCAACAATGTCGGTTTCCAGACCTCTCAGCCCACAGACACTGAAGACAACAGAGAATGAAAAGGGAAAGGCCTGTCACATCTTAGTGAGAGTGAAGCACAATTCAGTGAAGACCTCAGCAATGTAGATCCAGACCCAGCAAACCAGGTCTTGAGAGCCACTAAATCAACAGCAGTGGCAGTTGTTTCCAGATCTCTTGGTCCACATATGGGAAGGGGTTCAGAAGGAGATTACAGGGATCTTTTTTTGCTGTCACTGAGTTAGGTCTCTGTTGCTTTGTCCATACTTGGTTCTGGGTCAGAGTCCCAGGTTGCAGACCCAGGAAAAGGAGAATTAGTAGCAAAACAGTTTGAAGTTGCAGGGAAGTCAGGAAAGTCCTCATGGTTCTAGGGTAGAAAGGAGGGCTTATGGTCACCCAAAGACCAGAACACAGGCCAGGAGAGTAGTTAAAAAACCTCTCCTTAGATCATACTGCCTTGGAAGAATTGAAAACTTAAAAGTATCTCTCAAAACAACTGCAAAAAACCCAAAAGCATGGACCAATGTGCCCTATGTCTTAGAAGAAGATTCTTTCCTTAAGAAAGAATTAAAATCAAATCATAGGCTGGAGAAATGAGCAAACAAGAAAAAAGCCTGACCATAGAAAGTTACTATGATGATATGAAAGATCAAAATACAGAAGAAGACAGCAAAGCTCCTACATCCAAAGTCCCCAATAAAAATCTGAAATGATTTCAAGCCTTGGAAGAGCTCAAAAAGAATTATGAAAATTTAATAAGAGAGTTAGAGTAAAAATTGTGAAGAGAAATGAGATTGATGTGGGAAAATCATGAAAAATAAGTCAGCATCTTTGAAAAATACTGAAGTAAATAACATCATAAAAACCAAATTGTGTCAAGTGGGAAAAGAGCTACAAAAAGTCAAAGCTGTATAAAAGCAGATTTGGCCAAATAGCAAAGGAGGAGCAAAACCTCACTGAAAAAATAATTTCTTAAAATATAGAATGGAACAAAGGGAAACTGATGACTTTGTGAGGATAAAACCAAACAAAAAGAATGGAAAACTAGAAGAAAATGTGAAATATCTATCTGGAAAAACAACTGACTTGGAAAATAGATCAAACAGAAATAGTTTTAAAATTAATGGGCTACTTGAAAAACACGATTCAAAAAACAGCCTGGATATTCTTTCAAGAAATTAGCAAGGAAAGGTGCCCTGCTATTCTGTAATGAGAGGGTAAAAATAGCAATTTAAAGAATTCATCAATCACCTCCCAAAAGATACCCCAAAATGAGAACTTTCACATATCCAGGTCAAGGAGAAAATATTACAAGCAACCAGAGAAAGACAATTAAATTATTGTGGAACCACAATCAGGATAACAAAATATTTAGCAACTTCTTCATTAAAGGGTTGTAGGACATGGAATATGATATTTTGGAAGACAAAAGAGCTTGAATTACAACCATCAACTATCCAGAAAAATTGAACATATTCATTCAGAGGAAAAGATGGAAATTGAGTGAAATAGGGAACTTTCAAACTTTCCTGATTAAAATAAAACAGAGATAAGCAAGAAATCTTATCTTTAAATAAGAGACTCAAAGCATAAAAAAGGGAAAGGGGAAAGGAAAATCATTATGGACTTGAAGAACTGCTTATATGGGAAGATGATACAGATAACTCATAAGAACTGACATTTATTATGTAGAGAGAGCATAGGTGGGTGCTGGATATGAAGGGATAATATATTTAAAAAGGTGGAATTAAGGGCTGAGAGAGGAACCTACTGAGAGGAAGGGAAAGAGGGACATAGAATAGGGTAAGTTATTCCACATAAAATCTTTTGCAGTGAAGTGGAGTGGGCCATATGAAGGAGACTGAGTGAGCCTTATTCTCATTGAAATTGGCTCAGAGAAGGAATAGCATCTACACTCAATTGAGTATGGAAATCTATTTTACCCTTGAGAAAGTAGGAGGGTGAAGAGGATGGAAGAAAAGCAGGGGAGGAAGGGGAGTGGTAGAAGGCAGGACATATTGTGGGGAGGTAATAGAAGGGAGGGCAGATTGTTGGAGGGGATAGTCAGAAGCAAAAGACTTTTAAGGAGGGACAGGATGAAAGGAGAGAGCAAATATAATAAATGGGGGTATGGGTAAAAGGATGGAGTGAAATATTTTCTATTGGGGGAAATATTGAAACAAATTTCTCTGGTAGAGACCTCATTTCTCAAACATACAGAACTTCAATTGATAAATCATAAAAGTATGAACAGCATTTGGATGAAGCTATCTATGGCTGCATTTTTAGAAAATGTTCTAACTCACTATTGATTACAGAAATTCAAATTAGAACAATTCTACAGTATTACCTTATACCTATTGATGTGGCTAATAATACATAGAGAAAAAATAACAAATGTTGGAGGGGACATAAGGAAAATGAGACATTAATGTACTGTTGGAGGAATTGGGAACTGATTCAAACATTCTGTAAAGCAATTTGGAATTAAGCCCACAGAGCTTTAAAACCATGTATACCTTTAGACATAGGAATACTACAACTATATCCTTATTCCTGAAAATTTAAACAATCAATGGAAAGGAAAAGGAGCTTTATAAAGACATTTATAGCAGTTTTTTTCTGCTGGCAAAAAAATGGAAATTCAGGGGATGCCCATCATTTGGGGTTAGACAAATTGTGGAGGGTGACTATAATGAAATACTATTTTATCATAAAAATTGATACTCTCATTAAAACTTGGAAAGATTTATGTGAGCATATGCAATGAGGAATTTACTATTACAAAATAATAGCAATATTGTAGAATGATCATCTTTGAATGACTTAGCTTATCTCAGCAGTGCTATGACCTAAGACAACTCTGAAGGACTTAAGATAGTGAATGCTATCCATCCCCTGGGAGAAAGCTGATGTCTGAATACAGATTGAAGAATACATTTTTCAAGTTTATTTTTCTTGAGGTTTCTTTTGGGGGGGGTATCTATGTTTACTTTCATGACAAAACTCTAATGGAAATACTTGGCATGGCTTCATAATTTAACCCATGTCAAATAACTTTTCTCAATTATTTCAGGTAGGGTGGAAGAAGGGAGAGAATTTGGAAATCAGTGTTTTAAAAACTGACTGTGAAAACTTGTTTTTACATGTAACTGGGAAAAAATAAAATAGAATATTTTTTTTTAAAATAGCAGAAGCACTGAAAAAAGCATATAACCTCCCAAAGTGACTATTTTTGATTCTAGCCCTCATGTTGTTTTATGAGTTTTTCTAATATCCTTAAATGAGCAATTATATTACTTGATAAACCATATTTGTAGTATTGAGAGGTATCTAGCTACATAATAAAAAACAAATTGATGGTTTAACAAAAATCATCTTTTACAAATTATATATTATCTTTTTATACAATTTCACTGGTGTATGAAATTCATGGTGAGAAACTCTAAATACCAAGGTAGTTTAGTAACAATTTTATGAGTGATAGTATTACCAAGATCCTTGGAGCACTGACCTTGAAATTGGCTTTTTATCTAATATGACATGTTGTCTTTTGTTTATTATTACTTACCTGTATGAAAAATTTATATAATTAATATTTTATATTTTAAAATAGATTTTACTTAAAATTATTATTTATATTAATGTTTTTGAAATCTTATTCTTGTAAACTTGCTACATAATTACCTCTTTTTATTGAGTCTTCTTCTTTCATGTTATAGATGCTTTTCCCTTGAGTTTCTGGGCTTACAACTCAGAATCATTATATCTAGGTGTTGAAAAAATATTCCAGAATATCATGTAGTCTAACCAACACCTAAATAGGGATCCCCTCTACAATATCCAAGACAGATGATCATTTAGTCTCCAGTTGAAGATCTCTAGTGAAGGAGAATAAAGTAATTTTCCCCACAGATCACTTTACTTTGATTGACTCAATGTCAGTAAGCTTTTTCCCACATATATCAAGGCTAAATCTGACTCTCAACAACTTAAGCACACTTTTCTAAGGTTTCCCCTCTGTGATTAAGAAGAATGTCTATTCTTTCTTCCACAAGATGACTTCTTCAAATATTTAAAGATCATTATCATGTTTTACTCTACTTTACACCTACTCATCTCTTGCCATTGTGTCCAGTCTGCTTTTTCAAGGTTAAAAAGCTCTGGATTTCAACTATCATGGGCTGCTATTCCTCCCAATAGCATGCTTGAACTTTAGGTGTTCTTCATAAAATTTGCTATCCAGAAGTAGTCTAAACTCCAGACATAGTTTCACCAGAAAATGGTCTAGCAAGATGGTAGAGACTCTTCTTACAGATAATATGACTTTTAATAAACCATAAGAGCACATTACATTTTTGGGTTTGGTTTGGTTTTCTAACTTCCAAATAAGACTATTAGCTCATATTGAGCACAGAGTCCACTTAAAATACCATAACTTCAAATTAAGAACAAAAATGTATAATGGGGTAGCTAGGTGGCACAGTAGATAGAGCACTGGCCCTGGAATCAGAAAGACCTACTAAGTTCAACTCTGGCTTCAGATACTTAATAATTACCTAGTTGAGTGACCTTAGGCAAGTCACTTAACTCCATTGCCTGGCCAAACAAACAAACAAACAAAATATATGAAAAGACTTCAGGTTGCCTCCTCTCCCTGAGCCTCAGTTTCTTCATTGGTAAAATGACCCCTATCAAAAATGTATGATAATTGATCAAACAACAAGTATTTATTGAGCATTGTGTGCCTAGTGCTGTGATAAGAACATAAGAAATTTAAGGCTTGGTGAATGGGCTTCTGCTTTTTTAACATTTTTATCAATGAATTAGCTAATGGAATAATTGGAAGATTTATTAAATTGGTTAATGAAACAAAGCTGGGAGAGATAGTCAACACTGAATAACAGAGTGGAGATTCAAAAAGACTATAACATGCTAGACTACTGAACCAAATTCAGTAAGATAAATTTTAATATGCTTAAATGTAAAGTATTGCCATTGGATTTAAACAGTTTTTGTAATTATGAGATGGAAATGAGCTAGTTTAATTGTTTTTACAGAGAAGAACAAAAAACTCAAGATGAATCAATATTGGAAGAAAACATCCCAAAAAAGGTAATGTGAACCTAGCCCGCATTGAAAGGAAGATGTACTACTACTACTATACTCTGCCATAGGTGAAATGTATTTGGAAAAATGCATTCAAATCTGGATACCACATTCCAGGAAGGACATTGTAATCAGAATGACAAAGTGCCATGAAATCATTCTAGGGATGATGATGATGATTCTGAACAAGAGAAAAATAATGATAAATTTATATTAAGTGGAGAGAGCTTCAAACCTGGACAAGAAAACCCGAGTTTAAATCCATTCTGTTACTAGCTGTATGACCCTGGTTTAACTCTTAACCCTATTTACCTAAGTTTTCTCATCTGTAAAATGATTTGGAAAAGGAAATGATAAATACTTGCCTAGAAAATCCCAAATGGGATCACAAAGAATTGGACATTACTGAAGTGACTGAATAACAGATATAACCACCACACATTTATGTAATGCTTTATATTTCTGAAAGTTTTATACATACTTTGTTTTACTTGGTACACATATGTTTAGGGCATTTTGTTTTACTACAAAATGTACTTACTATACAGATTTGCAATGATTTCTGAACACAAAGCAAAATATTTTCTACAATTAACCATATGTCAGTTTCTTGCATAGGTAGTAAACTTGCTTTTCTCTCTTTACCCATTTTATTAATATAATTGAATTTTCTAGATAAGTTTTCCTTTAAATTCCTTGAATATTTACATGCTTCAACATTTCTCTTCTTTTATGGAACCCCAAGAGCAAATCAGTAACCCTTTGCAATTTCATATTTCCAACTGTCTATTGAATATTTCTACTTGGAAGACACACCCTGACATTCACAAGTTCAGTCACCCAAATCTGGTTTTTTAAATTATTTCTTCCCCCAAATAATGTTATAAGATTTATCTGATTCATTATCTGTGGAATTTCTTTAGTAGAGGACTTCAGAGAAGTTTTGTATGCTGGTGAAATTATAGATCTTTTTATATTTGAAAATATTTTGGCAGTGAACCAAACTAAAATTTGAACAAATTAGAGTAGAAAGGAATGTGGACATGATAACAAAGAGTTCATATCAATTATCTAGATGTGAGGTGATGAGAAATAAATCATAGAAATCCAGAATTTATGGAGAAGTGTGAAAAAGCTAGATTTTCTATCAAGTAATCTATATTTAAAATGCTGCCATTGCCATTGCTACTTCAGTTTCCCCATCTATACAATGAAGAGTTTTCACTTGTAAAACCTCTAAGTTTCCTTCTAGATCTAGCATTTGAATTTCATACTTGTTTCACCTCAGGTTGACTGATCCAACCAATCCTCAGCAAAATATCTTTTTAAAAATACTACTGAGTGTCCAGAAGTAGCCTGTTGCTCTTTTGGATAGCTCTATATACAAAAAAAACAGGTTTTTAAAAAAAATATCAAATCTAAAGAGAAGGCAGCCATGACATGAGGAAAGAAAAACAGCTGGAATGACAGATGCATTCATTAAGCACAGCTTCTGGCACCAAAGAAATTTTAATGCCCAAGTTAATTCTTATCTATCATATTCATGATTACTATATTCTAAATGAGCAGAACTTGCTCTGTCTAGAATGGTGAATTTATTCTATGTTCCACATAATTTTGTCTTCTGCAATTGAAATAATCATAGACCATCTAGACCACTGAGAACAAAACTAAAATTCTGGGCATGGGTCTTTGCCTATAATTGCCTAAAATTAATTACTTCTTGTAACAAAGACCTGAGTGCTAATGAAGCAAGGAAATAAGTATTTATGAAGTGCCTACTCTGTGACAGGAGACTTTACAAATATCTCATTTGATCCTCACAACAATCCTAGAAAGTAGATGTTATTATTTCCTCAGTTGAGGAAACTGAGTCAGGAGGTAATAGAGTGATTTATTCAGGGTCACAAAACTAGTATGTTTCTGAGACTGGATTTGAACTCAGGTCTTTCTGACTCTAAAGCCACTGTTTTTTCACTGGGCCATTGGCTGTCTGACATATATAGCATGAATATTTTTTTCTTCTCTAAATTTGTTGATATCCTATGAATAAACCCATATTTCAAACAACTTGAATGGAAAACTTTCTGGTGGAGACAGAATCAAAATGTCAAGAGTACAGTCAGAGACTCACCTGAGCTTTCCCTCCAAATAGCTTTAAATGATGACTCTAAATAAATTCTAGAACTACAGAACCCATAAAATGATATAGTGAAGCAATTTCCAACTCAAGACAACTTAGAGGGTCGGGAGAAAAGTCTGTTGAATCAAGGTGAAAAAAGGATCTCATTCCAGTATAGGCTGCACTACTGAATCAATGGCAGCAGAAGTATCGTCCAGAGCTCTCAGTACACAGACCCCAAAGACAATGTAGAAGGACTGCAGGAAAGGTCTGTCACACACCAGGATGAGAGAGAAGAACAGTCCAACACAGGCTGCCCCAGGAAAGATCATACCCAGCACACCAGCAGCAAGCCTTCGGAGCTACTGTATTAGCAGTGACAGCAACTGTCCAGAACTCTCAGCCCACAGATTGTAAAGGGGGATCAAACAACTGGTCGGAAGGAGATTACGGGGGTGTCTTTGCCAGCACAAAGGCAGTAACTCTGTGTCTTTGACTGGGTGGCAATCACAGGGGGAGGAGGAGCACTAGCTCACCAGAAAATGATGCAAGAAAATTATGAAAAACAAATTAACAACTAAGCAGAAGATACACAAAAGTGCTGAAGAAAATAAAACCTTAAAAAAACAGAAGAAAAATTTCTTAAAAAAATAGAATTGGTCAGCTGGAAAAGAATATATGAAAGCTCATTGAGAAAATAATTCCTTAAAAATTAGAATTGAGGGGACAGCTCAGTGGTGCAGTGGATAGAGCACCAGTCCTGGAGTCAGGAGTACCTGAGTTCAAATCCGACCTCAGACACTTAATAATTACCTAGTTGTGTGGCCTTGGGCAAGCCACTTAACCCCATTGTCTTTCAAAAAAAAAGTTTGGGGGCGGGGTGGCTAGGTGGCCCTGTGGATAAAGCACCAGTCCTGGAGTCAGGAGTATCTGGGTTCAAATTCAGTCTCAGACACTTTTAATAATTACCTAGCTGTGTGGCCTTGGGCAAGCCACTTAACTCCATTTGCCTTGCAAAAACCTAAAAAAAAAAACAAAAAAAACCCTTAGAATTGAGTAAATAGAAGCTAATGACTTTAAGAAAAATCAAGAAACAATATCAAAAAACAAAAAAATTAATAAAATAGAAGAAAATGTGAATTATCTCATGGGAAAAACAACTGACCTGGAAAATGGATCTAAGAGAAATAATTTTAAAATTATTAGACTACCTGAAAGTCATTTTAAAAAAAGAGTCTAGAATCATCTTTCAAGGAAAATTGACTCGATATTCTAGAACAAGAGGGTCAAATAGAAAGATAAAGATCCAGCAATCTCCTCCTGAAAGAGAACTCAAAATAAAAACTCCCAGGAATATTATAATATAGAGTTCCCAAGTCAAGGAGAAAAAATTCAAGCAGCCAGAAAGAAACAATTTAAGTAGTATAGAGTCACAGTAAGAATAACACATGATTTAGTGGCTTCTTCATTAAAGAATAATACAGTTTGGAACATAATCTTCTGAAGACATTAGAACTTGGATTCCAATCAAGAATCAACTTCTCAACAAAATTAAGCATTATCAGGAGAAAAGATGGACATTTAATGTGATAGGGGACTTTCAAACTTTCCTGTTGAAAAGACCATAACTGAACAGAAAATTTACTATTCAAATCTAAGACTCAAATGAAGAAAAATAGCTAAACAGGAAAGGGAAATCATAAGGGGTCATAAATTGTTTACATTCCTACATGGGAAGATGTTGCTGCTTAAATAAAATTTTTCTCATTATTACGGCAGTAATATATATGGTACAGATGTGAGTTGAATATGAAAGGATGATGTTTTTTAAAATTTAAATTAAGGTGTGAGAAAAGATGTACTAGGAGAAAGAAAAAGAGAGAAATAGAATGGCATAAATTATCTCACATAAAAGAGATGAGAAAAAGCTTTTACAATGGACAGGAAGAGGGGGGATTTGAGAGGGAGTGAATGAACCTTTCATCAACACTGACTCAAATAGAGAATAACATATACACTCAATTGGGTATAGAGATCTATTTTATACTATAGGAAATTAGGGGAAAAAGAGGTCATAAAAAGGAGGGGGATAGTCAGAAATAAAATACTTTGAAGACAGAGTTGGAGTAAAAGGAGAGAGAGAAAATGTAGAATAAACAGTGGGAGAAATAGGATATGGGAACTACAGTTGAAATTTAAAATTAAAATAAAGATTTTGAAGCAAGTTTCTCTTATAAAAAAGTCTCATTCTCAAATATATAATAAACTGTCAAATTTATGGAAACAAGAGTCATTCCCCAGTTAATGAATGACCAAAGGATATGAGCAGTCTCTAGATGTAGTAATCAAAATTGTCTATAGCCATATGAAAAGATACTGCTCCAAATAGCCTCTATGAACCCAAAATGGAAACAATGAATAAGCATTTGGAATCACACCTGGTAAAGATAACTTGGGAAATAACTTTAAACAATAATGCGTGATTATAATCTTTTTCTTTCATATGGCTCATAAATTCCAATTGGGTCCCAACTATCTTGCCAGTTTGTCACCAAAAACAAATAACAAAACATATTTATCAAGTACTTACCAGATCCCAGGCACAGTGCTAAATACTGTAGGCACAAGAAAGGAAAAATTTCCCCTGTTCCCCAAATTCTACTGAGAGGTTTCAAATGAAATAGTGAAAGATAGTTCCTGTAGTAGTTGAAGTATAAGTCAGTAGGCAGAGAAGGGGAGGAGATAATTCTAAATATGGAGGCAGTCTTAAAAACTACCTGGAGATGTGGTGCATTGCTTGAGGAACACCAAAGAGATAGTAGATAGAGTATGTGGAGTGAATAAGGTGTAAGAAATCTAGAAAGATAGGGGAAAGCAGGAAATCAAAAGACCTTGACTATCAGAATATTCTGTTGTTAATCCTGGAGGGTGATAAGTAACCCCAGAATTTATTGAGTAGGGAGATGACATGCTCAGACCTATACTTCAGGAATATCACTTGGACAGCTAATGGAGGATGGACTACACTGGAGAGAGACAGACCAGGAGATTTTTGCAGTAGCCCAGGTGGGAGGTGAGAAGAACTTGCACCATGATGGCAGCAACATCAAAGGAGAAAAGGGAATCCACAGGTCATGACAATATGTTGCATATGAAAAGGTGAGAGAGTGAGAAGTTGAGGATAATACTTAGGTTGTCAGTCTGGATAACTGAAAGGATGGTGGTAACCTAGGGATTTTAAGAATGGGGATGGTTTAAATGGGAAAAATAATGATTTTGATTATGGATGTGTTAATTTTAAGTTATTTAAGTTCCTCTTTCAGGGAGTGGCATAGTTCAATTTATGCTCTAGAAAAATTACTTCAATAGCTGATAGAAAATATATTGATGTAGAGAAATACTTAAGACCGGGAGGCAATTAGAAAATATATAGTATTTCAAATGGAGTCATTTTGTCCCAAACAACATTGACCTTCTGGCCTAAAGGAAATTGTCATTTTAGCTCCAATCCTTTGTAGTGTTAATAGCATTTTAACTGTAAATGTGTCTCAGGTTTCTCATCTTATTTAATAGATGTGTTGAGTAATGAATGGTAAATTATGTGAATAATATATGGGTAAAATTTGCTTTGATAGTCTGCTCCATCCACTCATTAACTACCCATTAATACATACATTCCAGGTCAGACTCTTGATTCAGATATTTGACCATATTTACTGTTCTCACATTTGTTTATCAGAATATTAAAAGATTATTCCTCCCCCTCCAAAGTCAATGAGAACTCTGAAACAGAGTTACTATGGAGGAGGAGGAGAATCAGGTCCATAATTATTAGATTCTATTTTTGTTTCAACTATATCCTCCTTTTTGTCATTTTTCTGGGGGTAGTTACATAGAATTTTATTATATTAATAATGAATGATAGCTCTTACTATAATAAGCACAAGGTCCCAAAAGATCTGTGGGTGTCCCTTTCCCACACAGCTGTCACTATATCATTCAGTGGTTGAGGTTGGGGAGGAGGAATTTATTTTTCTTCTGCACATCTGTAAAAGATTCATATTGCTGTAATTTTTAGGCATCATAATAGCATATTTATTGAGAATTTGATGTATATTATTTCTTGAGTCCTGTTCCAGTACTTCATCTTGGTATAAAAGTAATCCAAAGTTCTCAAAGGTTATTGTGTACAAGCTCTGGCAGGTAATACTTTGCTGGAAAGATTGTAAGTAAATCTGTGTCAGACTGCTTTCCTAAGAACAGCTTAGCTGACTTCAGAGAAGCTTATCATCCCTCTTAGTAGAGAAGCTGGTTACTTGGTGATGGTGACTTTTCTGACCATGATAACCCATGAAATCAAGATAAAACATAACCTTGGTCCTGTAACCCTTGGTCCTTTAGGGGTGGCTAGGTGACGTAGTGGACAAAGCACTGGCCCTGGAGTCAGGAGTACCTGGGTTCAAATCCAGTCTCAGACACTTAATAATTACCTAGCTGTGTGGCCTTGGTCAAGCCACTTAACCTCATTTGCCTTGCAAAAACCTTAAAAAAATGGACTGGTGTAACCCTTGGTCCTGTACAACCCTTCTGCTTCTGCAGTGGCAAGGGCCAAAAAGAAGAAAAGGGTACTATGTTTTAAAAACATCTACAAATGTTAACAGGGTTATTGATATTCTAAACATGACCAATGACCAGTGAGTGAGAATAATACTGGATGGATGGAATTATATAAATCTTGGCAAGTTTGCAATAATAAAACTCAAAGATAGGAAAAAAGTTGTAACTAAATGAAAAGATTAGTCAATTACTTAATTAACAAATGTTTATTAAGCACCTACTACATGTCACACTCTTTGAGGGTTCTGGAATTTATGTCATGCCTGTGATAGGTTCTGGAAATACAACGAAAAAAGTGACACATTTGGGGAAGGCAAATAGAGGTTTATGACATTGATTTGAGTATGTGTCTGAAGGTAACTGGAATAATCTCATGGGACATTTGGTCAGCTCACAGGGTTGTAAATGTGATAAGTCTTTGCTCAATGACCACCATGAAAATCAACACAGCTTATATGACAACATCTGTCATAGATGATGAAAGGTAAAAAAAATTCTGCAAAGAACTCAGAAAGATCATCAAATGAAATCGGAATATTCTTTGATACATGATGACATTGATACAAAAACTAGATAATCAGAACTGTGGAAATATGGTGGAAAATATAGTATAGTATTAATAAATGAGAATCTCCAAAGAGATTTGAGGTCTACACAGAAGCTTCCCATACACACACACACACACACACACACACACACACACACACACACACAGACACACACAGACACACTCATATATATGTACACACACGCATATCTATGTATCTATCTTTATCTATATATATATATTATATATATATATAATCTTTCCTCTTGAAAAGTGGATGAAAACAGTGAATGTCATGAAAAAATACAAAAATAAATCATTGCATGTGAACAAACAGTAAACAATTTAAGATTGATGTGGGAATCATTCTTGAATAAGCTGTCTGTGTATAATCTAACAACTGTCATCTTAATGCAAAGATAAAATTCAACATAGAGCTAGATACAAGTAATTAAGTGAGAAAATATATGCCATAGAAATAAACAACTCTAATGCAACCTATTTAAGCAATTCACTGAAGCTGAAAAGTGACAAATGGTTGGAGGAAGGACACTGACACCAATTATACCAATTTAAAATAGAAATTTAACCAATCAGCACATCAATAAAACCAAAGAACCTTCTAACTAATCATCTTAGCTAGCAGGAATTTAACTGATATACTTGCCAAGCAGAAGGATTGGGTTGTTTTTAGCCAAAGCCAACACTTATTTAGAATGCAAACATTTGTAAAAGCTTATGGATAAGGATGATGGAAGATTCTGAACAATATTATGTAAAATGCATAATTTATATAGTTTTTAAATTTTGATTTGATAGAAAAAACTTCCTGAAAGACTTTCCTCTAACAAGGTGTTTCCAATAACTATGTCAAAATTAAATAAAATATCTTCAGTGACAAAAGAATAAAAAACAACTTAATTTGAAGACACTCTTATCATTAATGTGAAAGAGAAACAATGTAAAGAAAGCCAATTTAAAAAGTGTTTTGCTAGAGATTGAACTAAGCAAAATCACCCTGAATATAATTTGAATGAAAATGGAAGGATTAAAAAAGCTGACATAAAATGGAAAGGATCTACTGAGATGTTTATAACAATTTCTTTTTCATTTTTCAAAGCACTTGAATTATTTCATAAAATTTCCAGATGTGCTTGTAAGGACAAATGGAAATGTCAGTGAATGAAAAAAGACTAGTTAATATAGAAATAAAAATTTCTCTACTGGAAGCAATGTAAATATGAGAATATTGAAAGATTAATTATTTAAGGTGTGTGAAGATATCAAAACTATGGAAAAAAACACTATGATTACCCCCCCAAAAAAAAGCATCTAAAAGACCAATAACTATCAACTTCTGTGCTCCTTTTCTCATTGGAATGACCCCCTGTGTTGAATCTATGGGTTAGATATGGGCAAAAGTTGTATAAAATAGCTAGCTATAACTGGATTATAAGATGCATCATAAGAAGAAACATCCCAATGGATAAAAATATGTAGCCATAAATTTGAGTTTTATTATGGTTGTGAATCATGGAATACTACAGACTCTGAAGAAGAGAAATTTAAAATCCCCAAACAACATTTGAAAGACATTTAGTAGGTCTCGGCAGACCCCCACTATTACAATCAAGGCATTATGAAGGAAAATCATCATATAGTTATTAAAGAAGTGTATGACCTAAAAAAAAGTTTGATTATTCATGTGGCATTTTGGGGGCTTTTATCCATGTGGTTCCCTCATGCTTGGGATGCCCTTTTTTTCTTATCATTATCTCTTGGATTCCCTAATACCAATCAAGTCTTAAAATACCAACTCTTATTTACTTTGTTGTGACATTTTCCCCTTATTTTTGAAATATATATATATATATATGTATATATATATATATACATACTTTATATGTCTTATTTTTTATCTTTATATATGCTTTCTCCTCATTAAATGTAAACTCCTTGAGCATAATGACTTTTCATTTAGTCTTTGAATCTTCAGTATCTACCTCAAGAATGGGCACATTGTTGGTGCTTAACAATTGCCTTTTGAATTTAATTAAATTGAATAGGAAATTATGGATAAATCATGAACTATGTTCTCCATTGTTAGCTGCACAATGGCAAGAAAAAGAGAAAGACCCCCAGCTACTCTGGGGAAGCAAAGGAGGAAATGGAAAAGAGTTCACAAGGATAGGCAGCTACAGATGATTTAGGATCAGCATCTTTGATGGGAACAAGCACACTGATCAGATCAGAGATTTGGTTTCATACTTAATTATCTCATCACAACTATTTGGAATAAGTGGTACAACTAAAATATCATTAGCCCCATTGTACAGATGTGGAGTCACATGTAAAATAACCTCCCAATTCCCACATCTAGTAAGAAGTGGAGCTGAGACTTGAGCACTCATTTTATTTTAAATCCACTAATCTTTGCATAATATTGTCTCAGTCACCTGCCTTTTATTATCATATCTTCATCAATTGTGAGCCAATGAATATTTGTACATACTTAAGTCCAATCAATCGTAACTCTATGATCTAACTTGAATTCTCCAAGAGAACTGTAACATGGCACAGCTGAATCTTGGAATGCCCTTGTCTGCTTCCAGGCCTGACATATTTTATTATTCTCAATTTCCAAAATAGATTTTGAAGATTACTTTTTTCACTAACATAATTTTCTTCACTTTGAAGAATCTCTTCACTTTTATAATATACACAATGGTGTGAAAATGTCATCCCTCATATAAAATTTCATTATCAAAACATGGAACCTGGTGGAGAACAGTGACACCCATGAGTTGGGAATATCTAGACACGCTTTATTAATTCGACTTATTTTCCTCTTTCATTAATCCACTAGCAGTCTCTTCCACTCAATAAGTGTACAGGGGTACAAGAAAGAAATGAGACTTTACCCCAAATAATTGGAACAACTTCACTATTATAATTCCATTGCTTTGAGTCTAAGAAGATTTTTCATCTTTAAAAAATTCTGTTTTCATTGTCAATATGGGAAGATGCTAATATTTATCTAACAGCTCCATGGCAAGTATCTGAAAGCTTGATGTTGTGGAAAATAATTAGGATATATACATAGGAGATGAAGAAATGGGAAGAGAAAGACTGTTGGCTATGTTTGTAAAGGGAAAGGAAACAGAATTTTCAAAGAAGCAAACACATTGGCATGGGTGAATTTTAGTAAAAACCTAGATGAAGTCAGCTGTTTTTTTGGATAATGAAAGAAGGCAAAAAGCAGGAAGAAACAAGAATATTGGAAAGGTGGTGAGGGATATGTCACTGATGGAGAAAGGGAACTAAAGTGAGGAGGCTGATAAGACAATTGCCATTCATTGACTTCACAATTTTTCCTCCAATGGACTCTTGTTTATCTGTGTCCCAGACATCAGAAACTATGCAAAGCAACTTCACATAATTTTAGAGTCAAAATACTCACATCTGAGAGAGAAGAATGTTCCTTTTAAAGGATTTATCCTCACCAACATAATAGTTTTCAGAATGTTTCATACACTGACTACACTTATGTTTTAGGTTTTACCCAATTTTGGGTTGAATAACGTCTGTGGTCAAGACCAGGACAAATTTTCATTTGTGTCTTGTCCCTTGGAGGGTTGAGTCCTTGGATTTTTATTCTTCATATTTGGATATGAAAATGCATTATTTTGCTTACATGCATGTGTAAGCACATATACTCTCTGTGTGAGTGCATTTATGTTTGTACTGCATTGTGTATACATGTATGTATAGAATCTTGTACACTGTTGCTTAATGTGCTTACTGTGCCTGTTTGTAGTTCTATTTGTAGGCATGCAATTGTATTCATGCATATGTGTATGCTTAGATGTGTTCAGTAGCTTATACAAGGAAATTTTGTTTGTGAGGGCACTTTGTGGTTTCTAGGAAATGCTAACAATTCATATTATTGGATTCTCTGACTTGTAGCTGTTAGAAGCTTGGTCTTTTGGAGATTTCTTTTGGTCTCTTTAACATGCATGCTAAAATATTTTGAATTTTTCCATAAATTGGGATCCCTAGAAGATTGAAATGTTATCAATCAGTTTTGGACATTTTAAACATTTTTTGTCTAGTCTCCTCTACTTTATAAAGATATAAATTAGTCATTTTCAAATGAAAAATTCTTGGAATTTCTATCAAAGAATTTCCATCTGCTAAACAGTTTCCTTTCTCCTTACTTCTATAACATTGCATACTTAATGCTGTAAGGCAAGGAGTGCCCAAAGAAGGTAATTCTTTTATCCTCAGAGAGGATCACTTCTGAATTTCTTTAAGCCTCCTTCCTGCTGTCTTATAGCTGATATATTGCTGAGCAACTCCATGAAAGGTACTCTGAAAATTGTCATCAGTACTGGTAAAATTCAATTAATTTATACTTCAGTTGCTCTAGAAGCCAGAATATTTACTTGGTGTATCGTCTCTTTATACTTTGCCTTCTTTCTTAATGCAAGTTAATGTTAGTGGCTTATCCTAGACACAATTTGAAGTCACCTAGAGCATGGGTTTTGAGCAATTAAACTTCTGTCTATGCAATCAGCTACAGACTGATATTCAGGTGGTTAAGCTTGTTTCTTCTTTTGAATTTAAATGAATAAGTGATGCTTATTCTTAGCAGCAAGATATCTAGATACTAATATTTGAAGGGATATTTTTAATCACACAAAACAAAAATTGTTTTATTTTAAACCCTAATCAATAAGGCTAAGAGCTAACAGATTTGGAAGGAAGTTCAGCATTCAGTCTATACTTCAATAAGTTTCTATTCTCTAAAATTCAAGAACCCACTTTAAAGAGCTCCACTTATCAGAGAACTGAGACAGTTCCAATGATTAGGAAATATTTCTTTACATTGAGCCGAAATTTGTCTCTCTCCAGATTCCCTCTTCTAATTGCTGGGTCCAAGTAGATCACATCTGATTTCTCTTGCAAGTGACAAAAATTTAAATACCTGAAAATAATTATCAAACTATTAGCCTTCTCTTGTTCAGGTCAAACATATCCAATTCCTCACACCAATTTGGTCAATGCAATGCTATGGGAGAGAATTCAATGTAATGAAAGGTCAGGCAACACAACACAACACAACACATCACAATTGTTCTGATCACTGCATCCGACTCAGTATTCTTCCATGTAAATTTTTAGATTATGTGTTTATACATATATATATATATATATATATATACATATATTATGATGGTATATTTTTTTATAATGCATGGTACTATGTAGAATATCACATTCTATTTTCCTGTATATTACTCACATTAGCAAACTGTTCCTCAACTTATCTCCGTTTTAGGCCTTTCTTTCTTGATGTGTATTTAGCACAGTACTTAGTAAATACTTGATTAAGGTTTATTGAATGACTGGCATTTGGCTAATGTCAACACTTAACTAGACTTTTAAAAAATAATACTTCTATAGTTGAATCTGTCATAGAATTGTGTATTGAAATTATGTATATGGATACACATGGGAGATGCCTTATTTGAAAAAAAAGACCTTTACATTCACATTTGTCTCTGAGTAGTTTTGTTTATTCATCTGTTTGTTTTATTTTTTTATTTTAGTTTTTTATTGAAAGTTGGCTTTTTCCAAATACATATTATGAAAGGGTTTTTTTTTTAACAATCATCTATATGCCTAATGCATACTTCTAAGTTACAAAATTTCCTTCCACCTTCCCTTCCCACCCCTTCCCCTCAGTGACAAACAGTTAATATTGTACTTACCCATTTGTGCTTAATCATGTTTACAGGTTAGCCATTTGTGGTATGAGGAATTAGGATTAAGGGAATGAGATACATAAGAAATATTTTTAAATGAATATAATGTTCCTCAAATTCGGAAGAATTTTGTTTTGTTTTGTTTTTCTTCCTCTGGATGAGGATTATATAGTCCATAGGCAATCTAATAAGGTTGTCCTAGCTCTCTAAACTGCTAAGAGGAGCTGCTTCCACCAAGGTTGAGCATCTCACAATGTTGTTGTTAATGTGTACGTTGTTCTCTTGGTTCTACTCCCTTTGCTCAACATCAGATCATGTAATTCCTTCCTTGCTTCTTTAAGAGTCCTTCCATTTATAGTTTCTTATAGAGCAATAATATTCTATAATATTCATGTACCATAGCTTCTTTAGCCATTCCCCAATTGATGAGATCCCTTCAATTTCCAAGTCTTTGCCACTACAAAAAGAACTGTGATGAATATTTTGGAACATGTGCAACCTTTCCCATTCTTGATGATTTCTTCTGGTTATAGGGCTAGAATTAGAATTGGTAGGTCAAAGGGTATGAACAGTTTTATTGCTCTTTGGGCATAGTTCCATATTGCTCTCCTGAATGTTTCCATTTGTTTTAATTAAGAAATAATCTTCACAGATAAGCAAAACCAGAAGAACATTGTACACCCTAACAGCAACATGGGTGTGATAATCAATGTTAATGAAGTTGCTCTCTCCATCCATACAACGATCAGGCACAATTTTAGGGTATCTGTGATGGAGAATACCATCTGTATCTAGAGAAAGAATTAGGGGAGTTTAAACAAGGACCAAAGACTGTTAATCTTGCTATCTCTTATACTATTTTTTTTCCTTAAGCCTATGATTTCTCTCTCATCACATTCAACTTAGATCAATGTATACCATGGAAACAATGTAAAGACTAACAGACTTCTTTCTGGGGGGGTAGGGGGAAGGAAATGAGATTAGGAGAAAAATTGTAAAATTCAAAATAAATATATAAATTTTTTACAAGAGCATGGAATTGACAGAAAAGAAATAATCTTCACAGAATAATTTTTTGGTCTCTATGCTTCTTATGGGGCTTTAGATGAAAATAAAAAAAAACAGAAAAGATAGAAAACCACAAGGTGAGGATCCATAAAAGGATCTTTGAGCAAGTGAATGACTTGAGAGCAAATGCCAAATATGAGACCCAAAGACCTCAAAATTCCAGGGAACTAAAGAAATGCAGGCCAGTATGACAAAGCGATTGGTTGTAAAAATTTTTTAAGCTGAAAGGAAAAGACTGATCTGATGGCCAAGCAGATATTTTAAACATTTGTTGGCTATGTTTCCTCTACTTTATAAAAATACAAATTAGTCATCTTCAATGGATATTGGTATTAAACCAACAATGGATTATCAAATAATTCCCATCTCCTAAACAGTTTCTTTTCTCCTTACTTCTATGATATTGTACAATTTGTGCTGTAAGGCAAGGAGTGCCCAAAGAAGATAATTCTTTCATCCTCAGAGATGATCACTTCTCAATTTTTCTAAGCCTCCTTCCTGCTGTCTTATTGCTGATATGTTGTTGTGCAACTCCATTAAAGATATTCTATGAAAACTGTAGTCAGTGCTGGTAAAATTCAATTAATTTATAGAATAAAACAGTGTGGATTAATCAATAATACTCTAACCTCTAGGATCCAGGCTCTAAAATAGCTAAAGTGATCCAAAGTGGATTTGTGATAATGAATAAAAGGAATGGATGAATCAATAAATCAATGAATGAATCACTAAATGAAGAGATAAAGTATTTAAATGGATGCCATGTTTCATGGGAATGCAAGTTCAAAAAAATGAGATAGTCCTTGTCCTCAAGGAATTTACAAACTAACTGCCTTAAAGCAGCTATTGGTGCAATGGATAGAGTGCTGGGTCTTGAGTTAGAAAGACTTAAGTTCCAATCTGGTCCCAGAAACTTCTTGCTATGTGACTCTGGGCAAATCTTTTAACTTCAGTTTGCCTCAATTTCTTAAACTGTAAAGTAAGTATAATATCACCTACCTCCCAAGGTATTTGTAAGAATCAAGCAAAATAATATTTATAAAGCCCTTAGCACAGTTCCTGGAAAATAATAGGTACTTAATAAATACTTGTTTTCTTCTCTTCTGTCTCCCTTTCTTCTTTATTTTACATTAGAATATACTATATACAACATAAATAGAAGACAACATATACACCTTGATAGGGAAAAGAGTTTGAGTCTGGACAGTTACATAGATAGTGATTCAATTCATGGGATAATCCATTGTTGGTTTAATACCAACATCCATTTTGGTTTGATTATTGTTTCTAGAACAAGAAGTATAAAAGGGAAAAAGGAGGCACAGAAGTGATCAGATGGACAAATGGCCAAGGTGAGTGACTAAATGGATCAGAAAAGTAAAACCTGGACTCATCTGGGATCTTGGGACAACCAAATATAGTGGGCAAGGTAAGTTTGTACTTTGTCAACAACCCAATATTCAGACTCCCTGTGCTGCAGTTACAAGTATAGGTAAACATAACTGGTGACTATGGGCAAGGCTTCTGGAAATTCAGTGCTGAAGTCTTGTAAACAAGTTAATAGTGCTAGGAGAAAGAATTTAATACACTTTATATATGATAAAATAACTAAGTGATGTCAAACAATGGTTATAAGTTATATAATCTGTATACAATTTGTACCATGAAAACCCCTTAAGTTGTGTAGTAAGGTGTATTTATGTTCTTCTACAGACTGGGCTTGGCAAACTTCCCATCTACTCTGTTTATATTTTCTATGAACTTATTTTTATACTATCTCCCCCCATTAAAATGTATGCTTCTTGAGGGTAGGAACTATTTTTGCCTTTCTTTGTATCCCCCAGGACTTAACTTGATAAATGTTTATTGACTAAAGATAGACAGACTGAAATATAGTAGATAGGACTGGCTAAAAATTAATCAGGGCACTGTATCACATTTCATTATGCTACCTATTAATTAGTTCCTATATAGGACATGCCATTGATGAAAAGGTATGCTTTTTGTACTGGCTTTCTGAACTCCCAGAATTTCACAATCTACCTACATAGATAACCAACATAGAAGTTGCTAGTTCTTAGTTCATATGCCATAGGGATTAATGCATGCCAATATCAGTGACCCCTTCCTCCCAGCTTCAATATACTGTATCTGACAAATGGGAGGTAAAGTAAGAGTGAGCACCAAGCTGAGCACTGTGTCTTGAGATTGAAAGCCCTAAAAGTTGTATGAAACTTTACCTCTCCATCAGTGCTTTGAACGTAGAATTGTTCTACCTCTGGCAAATATGGCTAGATTGAGATAAACTGAGAGCAGTCTACTAGTCTAACCTCTATACAGATTTCATTCAATTTATGTATTGACTTTTATGGTCATCAGCAATGACCTGAATATAATCAAACTTGAACCTAGATAATAAACCATAATCATAATAAATGCAAGAGACACATGCTGACTTTTTAAAGTAGTCTAACAAATAAATGTGAGTAAGTAACCCTTATCAGCCTACAGTTTTCCCAGGCCACTCTTGCCACAAAAAAGCCACCCTGATGGCAAATTTGATGAAATCAGCTTCTACTACTACTTACCTGGCATAAGAAACCGTTTGCCCTAGGCAAATAGAACCATGGCTATTTGCCAGAATGCATTAAACAGATTTCTAACTCAGGTGATTTAATGACTATTAATGACTAATAATAAAATGCATAACAATCTATATGCTTATTTCAAAGAATATCAAGATTTATGGCAACTTGGATTCAATATTGATTTCCACTTCACTTGAATCATTATTAGTTCCTTTGGTCAATACATCCTGATATTCACCTAATCTGCCAACAACTTCAGCTTTCATCGATGACCTAAATTGAAAGGGAAAACTGTATATGGCAGGTATTTATGAATTTACCCAGTACAAAAAGATAGAATTTTACAAACTCTTTTGTTCCTGGGGAAACCATTGTTTCTGGTGGAACAGGGACTGCAAAGACATGCTCATATTTTTAAAGGGTAAATTTTTATTCCTTCATTTTTACATTAATAGAATTTGACCAATTAAATCATCAATTTAAGAAACACTCAGTTTAATGTTATATCTATCCTAAAGAATAGGTAGAAAAGGAATAGAATGTTGCGCTTCTCAGTACTATAATCTTCATCCTCCCTCCACCACTGAAGACTACAACTTTTTGTGGATGGTCTACCAGAGCTACTATAACGGGAAAAACAGATGACCCACTGGCCAATGTGGAGCTAAGGCTCCCTGAACTTAACTGATAGGCTTACCATAGGACAATAGATGTTACCAAACCTATACTCAAAGCCTCTGATGCTTGAAAGGATCTGTTAGAACTTAGGTACTACTGGTAAAGCCTTCAAGAACTCAGGTCACCATGGTGGGACATCAAAGGAGGATACTAGGGAAGAAGCATCTGAAAAAATAGAGAAGATAAAGGGCGTCATAAGTATATTTTACAGGAATCTATTGAAGAAACTCAGGATGTTTAGTCTCAAGAAAGAAAAATGGTAGATAATTTAAATTTTGTAAAGGCTGCCATGTGAATGATGTCTTTCCATCTTTGGGCCAAGATGTAAATAGTACAAGAATTGAGTAGGTAGACATATTTTGACTTAGGTAAGTCTAGAAAAAGAGTTTCCTAACAACTAAATTTTTATTAAAGCTTTTTACAACAGAAAAGAAAACATGGCAAATTTACGAAGCAGAATTTTTTTACTTTTCCTTTTGTGAAGCAAATGTTTTTCTTAACTTCAAATACCGTTTGTTAATTTACATTACTCCCTCACTTATGATCAATGAGGTGGGTTCAAGGAATAAAACACTGGTCTTGAAATCAGTAAGACCACAGTTCAAAGTTAGCCTTAGATATTTACTTATTAGACTGAGATCCTAGAAAACTTAAATCTTGATTTGTCTCCCTTTTCTCAGGTGCAAAAAGGAGATAATAACAACAGCTGCTTTGCAGAGTCATTGTGAAGAACAAATGAAATGTTATTTGTAAATCATTAGCATAATCCCCAGGACATAGTAGTCACCATAGTAACAATCATTCTCTTCTTAATATTTCCTGTTCATGATATATCATTTCTTACCTCATCACCTATTTTCAGGGTATCCATCATACCAAGAATTTTCTGTCGCTTTGATTCACTTCTTGGAATCCCAAGATCCCTTCCAAAATACCTATAAGTCTCTATGAGAAGGAACTTTTCAAGGTTTCCCCCTGTAGCTGATATTTACTTTATATTGATTTTCCATATATCTTTAATTTTCTTATTTATTGTCTTTCACCCCAGTTGAATATAAGCTCCTTAAAGGCAAGGACTGTTTCAGTTTTGTATTTGAATTCTGAGTATCTAACACATGGTAGGTGCTTCACAAATACTTGTTGAATCTAATCAAATTCTATGTGTCAGCTTGAAAATCCAGGCTAAAACTTAATCCTTGCTTTGCAAAAGAAAGGTTAAAATTTTAAATGATTTATGACATCACGCCTATTTTTATTTACTCATGGATAGCCCTGACTTTAATTTAGTTAGACTCTCTTACTTAAATACTATCTCGGGGCACTAGTCCCAGTGACTCTGGAGGAGAAAGTGAAACTAATGGCTTAGCATAGTACCCAACTATTCAAATTCAATTCTCTTGCTTGTCATGGAATCACCTCCTTGAAGTCACAGTCTTCTTTGAGAATGAAAGACAAACATCATCACCTACATGTTGTATGTAATTTACAAATTCTGTTGAAATGGTAGAAATAAGTAATTATCACTCACCATAAAAAAATTATAAAAGAACTGAAATTAACTGTTCTTCTCCCAAGTAGTCTTTGGTTACTAGCCTATACAAGTAATGAGTGGAGAAATTAAAAGAAGGAAACAGAGAGAGAGAGAGAGAGAGAGAGGTGAGCAGGGAAGCTGATGAGGCTAAAGAGAGACATTGCACCCGCCAATCACAGGGCAATCATTTCAAAATTCTGAAAGCTGGACAGATATAAAGAGAAATAAAGTATACTTTTAGGAAGTAATGTAAATACCCCATTGAATGGGTCTAAAGAGTTAAAAGTTGACTTTATTGCCATTTATCAGTAAAATGTTCTTTTCCAGACACATCTGAAATTTGTGGAGCCATCAGGTCCCCTAAAGTCTTTCTTAGTGAGGATGAGAGTCCAAGGAGTCCCATATCTCATCATCCTAAGCAAATAAAATCATCTCTGACAACAAATACATATAATTTCTGATCCTATAACTTCTATTTTTAAAAGCTTGAAAGGGAAAAGAGGGAGCAATGAGCAAAACCCTTCAGGAATTTGAGTCTCATATCTGTCTCTTGACTTTCTCATGTTAGGTCTAGAAGAGCATTTTTCTGGCTACTGACTGGCAGGGGAGATAAAAAATAAAATATGGCAGGGTCCCAACACTTTTTGATCTTATATTGAAATCAAAATATATTCAAATAACTATAATACCAAGCAAAATATAGTCTGCTAGGGCTCCTTGATAGGCATGGTTAAGGTAAAAGAGCTCCCAGAAGATAAAATCAAATTTAGAGTTGTTGCTGATCTTGTGATAAAAGTCATCACCCAAAATTAATCAGTGTTTTCTTTTCCTTTCTTGATTAGAACCTCACCTATGATCCACTGTATCAGGCCATCTCCTCTAGCTATACCTTACTTTGTTCCCTGACCATCTTTTCAACAATTGCCTTAACACCTGGGCTAGAGACCATACTTGAATAACTTAGGCCTTATAGCTGAAGTACCCATGATCCTAATTGGGGACTACTCATGTGGCCATTCTATTAGCTATAATTCAGCTATACTCTAGCCATGCTTCCCTTTACCCTCCTGTTATCTTCTTGCCATCTATCTTGCTTCCTGAATCTACAACCACTTCTTAAAGTAATTAACCCTTCTCAGTTCTCAAACTCTCATCCTGTTCTCTGGAGGTCCTAATTGGTGAGTTCTTCATGTCTATCTCAGTTGAGCTTATTCTCACTATCCCATACTTTACTCTCCTCAATTTTTTTGCCAGCTCTTTGGTCACAATATGTGTCTCATCTGTACCAGCCCCATTCCAGTTCTGGAACCCTAATAAAAGCAATACAATTATTGCTCCTTGCTATTAGAAAGAAATCCTTCTTCTCTCTTATTGTTCTGCTTGCCATCCCTGCAATTTTCCAACCAAAATTCCACTCTAGGAATACCATTATGCCTGTAAATGTCTTGTCTTCATCATTAAAATATAAAATCTTTGAAGGTTCTATATCACTCAGTTCAAGATTTGAAGAAAAGTAAGTACTTAAACTATGTTTTTGCCTTCATTCATTCATTCATTTGCCAAGATCTAAGGTAGTCTGGAACACAGTCTGGTAAATAAAATGTTCCAAGAAATAGACACGATAGGGGAAACAGAGAAAATCATGGAGGAGGATCAAATTTAGAGAATCACACTGCTTTCCCCAAATATAATCTTCATCTAATTCTGCCATTTCTGTGCCTTCCCATAACAAATAACTCTGCAAAAGTAATGAAAAGGGTTAGTCTAAAATAAACTAGTCTTGAAGTTATGACTCTCTTTGCTCTTATCTGTAGTATATAAGCTTTATCAGAATGAAAAAAAAAACTGATTCAGTTTTTAGGACTATTTTTTTGTTGACTGCTATTTGCTGGTCCCACAAGTTAGCTCTTCTGGTTTCCTTAATTTACTCATCAAATATATTTGAAAAGTGTAACCCTAGTGCTAAGGAAAAGATTATCTTTAATCAAATGAATCAAATATAAATACCCATGAGCTATATATGTGTTTGAGTACATGTAATGGATTAGGCAAAAGAGAGGGTTCAAAGTATATAGTTTTTACCATATATCTGAAATATTTACCAAATCTCTTATTATACCATTATATTAATATGTAGTAGTAATCCATCCTTTTTCTCTTATTTCTGTTCAATCATTTCCTGAAAAAATTTGTCTCTGAAGGGCATGACTGAGTGATGGAATTTGCTACTGGTTTTACAAGCACATGCTCCTTATTAAACTGGGCGTATAAACAAAATACAGTCTGGATGAACCTTTGCATGGGAGAAAAGCTTCTTCTTGGTCCCCTTAATTAGAGTTTAGGACAGCTCAAGTTATGGAATGGAAAACTGGCTAGAGAGGTCAGGATGGAAATGACTTTTCCTTGCCCAGATACTTTGAGGCTGCAGTCTCATGATCAAGCCATATTTACAACAGGGAGCACTGAAGACTTTTAGCACACCTCCTCATTTAATGACCACCAATCAGGGTTGAGTTTTACTTGTCAGGGGAGTTTCCTATCAGAAAGAATTTAACGTGTATTAGGGGTCTCTCATGAAGTCTTAGACTACTTAAGTTACTGAGAAAGTATCGATTTCATTTCCACTGACTATCAATTTATTGATTGCTGGCTAGTCTAATTAATAAATTAATTATAAATTACCTAGAAACTCTATATTTCAAGGTTGAAATTTGATCTCATTTTTACACCCAAATGACATTTGTAGTAAAAAAAAATGGATAGAAGATCAGTAGAAGACCAGGTCACAAGTGCTATCTCTGAGGCTTATTTGGGTCATTTAATATCTTTGAGGGTACTATTCCCTATCAGCCATATGCTCATGAAAGAAAGAAGAAAACAAACATTTATTAATCACCTATTATATTCCAGGACGTGGGCTCATTTTTTTTCAAATACTATCCAATTTAATTCTCACAGAAACCCTAAGATATTGATATAATTATATTCATTTTATGACTAGATAAATGACTGCCCAGAAGCACATAGCTAGTAAGTGTCTGAAGCTGTTCTTTGAGCTCCCTAAGTACTAAATTCTGTGTTCTCTCCATTGCAAATAATGGCCTAGAGCTTATATATTGTTTGCATCATTAGGATCTAGGACTTTCAGATATGATGTTCTCTCTCTACAGGGGATCTACAAACTCTAGATATCCCTGGAAATTTTCTTACATTAATGAAGGAAAAATCAGAAAATGAAGCAATGTTGCATCCTGGCTCTTGAGGACCTCTCAGTGGCTGTAGCTGAGAAAATTTCATAATAAATGGTGATTTCAGAACATGGGAAGAAAAGAAATGAGGTATCTGAGTTCTTCTTTTAGAAGAAGATCCAAAGCATTCTATGATTAGAAGCTACCTTGCATAGATTTTGTACATATGTATAACAGTCTCTGTTAACTCTCCTGATATAAACTCTTAGAGGCTGAAAAATTTCTTTTTTTCCCCTTTTATTCCTAATTGCCTATTATATTCCTAATTCTTAGCATAGTGACTGGTATTAAGTAAATGCTTGTTCTTGACTGATAACATGATCAGAAAATAGGATAGGGGTGGGAAAAGTAAAGATCACAGACAGAAGACAGGGTGTGGAATGGAAACAGTGTCAGAATTAGGATCAAACAAAATCATATGGGATATGGAGAGCTGATTCTTCAGGTCATTTGGTCCTAGTAAAGAACAAGAATCTGAGATTGAAAAAAAGTATTTTTTTCAAAATTCTATATGTAAGGTTCAGTGGATATGATCAAATTTTTTATGCTTGGGCAACTCTGTTAACATTGCTTGTAATGCATTTCAACTGGCCAGCTCAACTGACCACCTACTACAACCCTTCCTTTCCACATGTCTTGTATGAACTGATCTTTTTCTTAATGACTGCCTTCTTTGACACTGAATCACCTTACCATTCAAAATACTACTGATGTATGAATTTCTAGCTAAAGATAGGTTAAGTTATGGGCTAAGTCACTTCACTTACCAATTACATTATATAACAGGAGCCACAAGAGTATTCCTCTCAATTGGAAGTACTCAAAGGAACTTGGGGAGCTGTCCCAACCCTTATACTTTCTTCTACCCAAGATCAAACTAAACACAATATTTTTCATTAAATTCTACAAAAATGTGCAGTAGGTCTTACTCTTGCTATTTAAAGATATAACAGTAGCATTTAAATCATGAAACTATACATTTAGAGAATAATTTTTGCTAAATCTTGGAGACTGGATGAGGAACTCTGATTGCTTTTATAACCCTTGGTTTAGATCTTCAAACATGACAACAGTCATCTCTAAGACCCTCAGGTTTCTAATCAGTAAAAAAAATCTAAAATGACATTTGTTCTACTGTCCTACCTTACAGGATTGTTTTTAGGAGCAGCTATAAAAATGGATACAGTGTTTGTTAATAATATGGCTCTGTATAAATATAAGCTAGTGGTGGCAAGAGGGAGAGAAAGAGGGTGGTAGTGGTGTTTTTCTTTATTTTGTACAGAAAGATGATATCTTAGATGAAGGGATTCCTGGTCAGGAAGTGCCTTTTATCAATGCAGGTCAGTAGCTAGTATAAAAGTTATAATCTTGGAGAGACACCAAGGCATTCAATGACTTATCTAGGTCACACAGATAGTAATTTATTTGTCTGAAACTGAACTTCCATCCAGTCTTTTCTGCTTCAAGGCTGACTCCTTAGCAGTAGCAGTAGTAGGTAGTAGTGATAGTAATAGAAGTCATTGTCATCCTTGTCATGGTCATGGAAGCAATGTCTAAAATCAAGGAAATGTGGAAAGAGTAAAGGTCTAA